>NC_142769.1:2925000-3257500 GCF_988280905.1 Pimephales promelas | reverse complement strand
AACATGGCTGACTACCACGATACTTAAATGAATTTAGCAGTGATAATGTCAGGCTTTTCTAATTAGATCAAAGTAAGCTAATTGCCTGCACAGACTATGATGGAATTATAATATAACAATATATGTTTGTCCAATCAGTGACACCGCAAATAAGATTGTTAACCCAGAGTTTAGGAATGTACAGTGTGAAACGGATGCTTATGTTAACCCCGATCACTTATGATCAGTGTGAAACGTGAATCAAGATAACCCAGGATTGCAATTACTCTTACTCTAACTAGTTCAAGTGTGAAAAGCCCTATGTACTGTCTTTCATCTTCATAACACAAATGATGATATTTCTAATATTCTCTCATCATTCCCTCCATTGAAAGTCCATGCAACCAAACCGTTCACGCATCAAAAAGTACAAAATGACATTATAGAGATGTGATAATTGTTTTAAATGATTAATTTAGGCTTTTATTCACATATAAACATTGATAAATGCACATACAACAACATAGAGCTCATTAAATATGCTAAACAGGGAAGCTCAAATGTGTGTACTCGAGGTTATATTTCTTGTGCGAATGAGCTACCATTATTTGTTCATTTTGATGCATGCAGTGATGAATTGCAGTGTGGATTTGTGGGAAACTTTGATGTGACAACTACAAAATTTCACGTTTATTACACATATTATTTAATATATACGCTGCTGGGAAAATGGCCAGTCGCTCCATTTGTTGATCCATCTGTGAATTGATATTTCTTAAAATAACGTGCAAGTTTAGTGTTTTTACATTGCTAGGATTTTATTTATTACCACTGGCTATTATTTGGGTGAACCATTTGGTAAATCCTCTGTAAAAACAAAACACAAACACAAATCAATGTACTAATGGTTGCATGCATGGGGGTGTAATGTATATCTGATTGAGTGATAACCACTTATTCTCTTAATTCCCCATTCCCGCAATTTTGAGGTGATTTGTGGATGTATTGTAAACGTGATAGGCTGGCACTTATTGACTGTATTTTGCTATTCTTTCCACACTGTGAACTCGACAAACACACCTTTTCTGCTTCTTTATCTACCGGTGTCGCTGTTGGATGTGTTATTAGTAGGTTATTTGTCATATGATCTTAATGTTGACGTAATAATCTAATGTTGACATGTTTACATTATATAATTATAGCATTACATGCCTCCAGGCACACACAATCGAAGTCATTACATTGAGAAATAACATGATGGGCTTAATTTGCCCTTTTCATCAGCTGTCACTGGATCAGTTATTTTGCCATTTCCATTAAACCTCTAAGACGTTGCACACACTGTAATGTATTTCATGTGTCGTATTCCAGAATGTATGTAATTTTAGTTCTGTCTTTGCAGATCTTGTATGAACAGTGGGCGAGTTACAGCATATTCTACAAGTACCAGCCCATCGGACTGATCAGGTATTATCCTGATGCTGAAAGCTGCGAGAGACGGGTTTGCCCGGGTGTTACGAAGCAAGAAAAGCATTGTGCTGATACTGCATAGATTAATCAGATTGTCAGACAGGATTTGTTTAACGGACACACTCGTTAAAGGAGTAGTTCACTTTAAAAAAAAAAAAAAACATTTGCTGATCATTTTCTCACCCCCATGTCATCCAAGATGTCCACGTCTTTCTTTCTTCAGTCGAAACGAAATTAAGGTTTTTGAGTAAAAAAATTCCAGGATTTTTCTCCATATAATGGACTTCAATGGGAACCAAACGGTTCAAGGTCCAAATGAGAGTTTCAGTGCAGCTTCAAAGGGCTTTAAACGATTCCAGACGATGAATAAGGGTCTTATCAAGCAAAACGAACACTCATTTAATAAATAAATAACAAACTAAGTTTTATAAGCACAAATGCTCGTCTTGCTCTGTTCTGTGATGCGCATTCGTGACTCTCCTGTTCGAACTCGTTCATCAAAATAAACGAATCTTTTTTTTTCGTTCGACGAACGAAATGACTTGAAAAAAGATTTGTTCATTTTGATGAACGAGTTCGAACAGGAGAGTCACGAGCTAGGCGAGCATTTGTGCTTATAAAACGTACACGTTTTTATTTATTTTTTTAAAAAGCGATCGTTTCACTAGATAAGACCCTTATTCATCGTCTGGTGTCGTTTAAACCCCTTTGAAGCTGCACTGAAACTCTCATTTGGACCCCATTGAAATCCATTATATGGAGAAAAATCCTGGAATGTTTTCATCAAAAACCTTAATTTCTTTTCGCCTGAAGAAAGAAAGACATGGACATCTTGGATGACATGGGGGTGAGAAAATGATCAGCAAATGTTTTTTTTTTTTTTTTTTTTTTAAAGTGAACTACTCCTTTAATGTTAATCATGATTTCGTTAATCAGTGACGTCTGAAGAAATGACCAAAATGGGTGTGTTTACTGGACTAATGTAACTAATTTTTCTTTCTGGAACAAAATAGATAAAACAAAATGCAATTAATGCATGCAATGAATTGAATACACCTCTTCTATGATGAGCATGTTTTAATTTTCTGTTTTTTTTATCTTCTGGGTACGCAAAACTTCTCACACTATAAAAATTGAGCTCTCTTTTTGGGCTTGACTAATTAAATAGGCAAGGCTTAAAAACGGGCAAATTGTTGAACACTTTTTTTTTTTTTACTTCATTGCCCTAATTGCTCTTCTTTATTCTCTCTCAGGAAGTATTTTGGTGAGAAAGTGGGCCTGTACTTTGCCTGGCTGGGTGTGTATACTCAGATGCTAATCCCAGCAGCGGTTGTGGGTGTTATCGTGTTCCTGTACGGCTGCGCCACGGTGGACGACAACATTCCCAGGTCGACTTTATGTCATTTATGTGATGGTTTACACTGACAGCTTTGTACATACTTTTTCTGCTTATTAGTTAACCACATATTTTGATTGACACATTCTTGTGCGTGTCGGTGAGTTTAAACACATTCCTCTGTCACTGGAAACAAGTCTCAACAATGTCTCCGGACAGTAGTGTGTGCTCTTTTGCAGTGGCTTTGAACTTGAAGAATATGCCTAGGCGTTTATGAAAGAAACCACTGCTGCACTTTGCAAGAAACACGTCTGGATGCTGAAGTGCGTGGCAATTAGGGAGTTTAGAGTGGGTTTGAAATGCTGCGACTGTAATGGACTGTAATGTAGTGTATAATGAGAGTGACTCAGTGTTCGCCGGCTGTCTCACGACGACATTCATTAATTCCACAGATGTGACTGCTGAAAACAAGCTGTTCCCATACCTAGTACAATGCCTACCTCGGCATCCTTTTAAGCATCATAGCTGTACAAAACAATACGTGTGTGTGTGGTAATAAATTGGGTAATAATACATTTTCTCTCTATTGGCTTATATTTGTGTGTTTATATACAACCCCATTTCAAGGAGAGTTGGGAAATTTTGTAAAATGCAGTAAAATCAAGAACCCACGATTTTGTTAATCCTCCTTAAAGGGTAATTCCACCGGTGGAGACGTGAATATGTATTGAAAGTGGGTCATGTATGTAGTAGATTAGTATTTACCCAAGATACAGTAATGGCTAAAAGTGATTTCTGACCCTAGACCCTAAACCATCAAAATATGACCGTTTTATATTTAAAAAAAAAACTATTTTAAATATGAAGGATGAACAAAACACTAAACTTAGTTACAATACCTTGATCTGACAAAATTATTTGGCAAACAAAATTAAACTATGCAAAAAACAATGCGTAGAAAAACTAATGCTGCGTTCATGTGCTATGGAAAGTAGGATATTTTCCACTTGTGAACTGGTATTTACCAGTGTGTTGCGTTCAAGTGCTTTTGTTGTCGTAATGTGGTAAAAAGATGGAGATCCAGACCTGTTATTTAGCTAAAACTATTTTAGATTGCTTAAGTCATCTGCAACAGCAAGAAAATGATTGATCAAAACTCAAAAGGTAAATAATATGCTATATATATATTTTCTAGATCATGAATAGTATATATTTTTTTACCATTCACGACTCTTGCGGTGCTCTCCGCCATTTTGAAAAGTTCAAAGGTTATCTCATCTCGGCGACTCGTCCATCAAAATATTCTACGAGTTGCCCAGTAGAAAATACCACATGAGGGGGTGTTCATGTGCATTTTCCACCTCGGCTTTTGGTATTTACCATAATTACCATAGCACATGAACGCAGCATTAAAGCTCACATGAAAAAGCAAACATTGATTACAACACTATCAGATATCAATGTTGTGTTGGTTCTCTCTTGTTTATAATGTCCAAGGGTCCAATTCTCAATATTAACTACGTCTTTTACCTCGATAAACTCCTAATTACTGCTTATTAATATGAATAAATGATGCATTTATAATACTTAGTAAGGTAGTTGTTAGGTTTAGGATTAAGGGATGTAGAATATGTCCAGGCATTAAAACTACTAATATGCATGCTAATAATCAACTACGACCCTAAACTAAAATATTACTTTTCTCTCAATGACAGCAAGGCTTTCATTGCATTATTATAATCATTGACACCAAAATTTGACATTTAACAAAATTTGAATAATATAGGGTGACCAACTGTCCGGTTTTCATATAACAATATAACAATTTTCTATCCATACAGAGGAGGCATAACCTACTTTAAATGTATTGAAATTAATAAGGTATCTTTGAGTATCATTTGAGTTGGCCCATGTGTTTGCTGGGCCGAGTGTCCTGGTTTTTGGTGATCAAAATATGGTCACCCTAGAATAATAATAAAGGATGAAAATGTACATTTTCCAAACAGTCATCACTTTTGACCTCTACTATAGTGTCATGTAGAGCTCAACACGCAGAAGTCAAACTCTAATTGGAATCAATTGAATTTCAAGATCACCGTTTCATATTAGTCATTTTTTGTGAGGATGCTACATTTTGACATCTACGCAGCTCACTACGTTTTACAACAGAGATGTAGAATAAAGTTTTTCCCTTTTAGACTGAAAAAAACGTTGTTTTTTTTGTTGTGTTTCCTCAGCATGGAGATCTGCGACGAGAGAAACAACATCACCATGTGCCCGATGTGTGACCGAGCCTGCAGCTACTGGAAACTGGTCACGGCTTGCGGGACGGCCAGGGCCAGCCACCTGTTCGACAACGCGGCCACCGTCTTCTTCGCCATCTTCATGGCACTGTGGGGTCAGCAGCTCTGCGCTCCTTTCATGTTCACACACACGCTTTCTTGCTGCTGTACACCAACTGTTGTGTCCCTACATGATCTGGCAAATGTTGGAAGGGATTTGTGCCCTGGTTTTACACTTCTCTTTAATACCCCCGTACTCATCCCCGCTCAGATGCTGAGCTTCTTAAAAGCTGGTTATTTTAGCAAAAGCCCTAAATTTGCCTTTCCTGTTTTTGATCTCCTGCAGTTACAAGCTTTGAAATGAAAAATGACACCCTATGACAAAACTACGTGATAATTTGAGTCCACTTTAAAGGAGTAGTTCACTTTTAAAAAAACTTTAGCTGAATTTACTCAAATAAATTAAGGTTTTTGATGAAAAAAATCCAGGATTTTCTCCATATAATGGACTTCATTGGAAACCAAATGGTTCAAGGTCCAAATGAGAGTTTCAGTGCAGCTTCAAAGGGCTTTAAACGACACCAGACGATGAATAAGGGTCTTGTCTAGCGAAACGATCGCTCATCAAAATGAGCAAATCTTTTTTTGAGTCATTTGGTTGATTCAACGAACGAAATGACTCGAAAAAAGATTCGTTCATTTTGATGAACGAGTTCAAACAGGAGAGTCACGAACGCTCATTACAGAACAAGGCGAGCATTTGAGCTTATAAAACTTTTTTGTTTATTTTAAATGAGCGATCGTTTCGGTTGATAAGACCCTTATTCATCATCTGGAATCGTTTAAAGCCCTTTGAAAGTTTGCACTGAAACTATCTTTTTGACCTTGAACCGTTTGGTTAATTGAAGTCCATTATATGGAGTCTCAAATGCTCGTCTTGCTCTGTTCTGTGATGCACGTTCGTGACTCTCCTGTTCAAAATGAACAAATCTTTTTTCGTGTCATTTGGTTCACTCAACAAACAAAATGAACGAGTTGACTTGGAAAAGATTCGTTCGTTTTGATGAACGATTTCGAATAGGAGAGTCACGAACGCTCATCACAGAACAGAGCAAGGCGAGCATTTGAGCTTATAAAACTTAAACTTTGTTATTTATTTATTAAATGAGCGATCGTTTCGGTTGATAAGACCCTTATTCATCGTCTGGAATCGTTTAAAGCTCTTTGAAAGTTTGCACTGAAACTATCTTTTTGACCTTGAACCGTTTGGTTAATTGAAGTCCATTATATGGAGTCTCAAATGCTCACCTTGCTCTGTTCTGTGATGCGTGGTCGTGACTCTCCTGTTCGAACTCGTTCATCAAAATGAACAAATCTTTTTTTGTGTCATTTGGTTCATTCAACGAACGAAATGAACGAGTTGACTCGGGAAAAGATTTGTTCGTTTTGATGAACGATTTCGAATAGGAGAGTCACGAACGTGCATCATGGACTTTAATGAGAACCAAACGGTTCAAGGTAACGGTTCAAAGGGCTTTAAACGATTCCAGGCGACGAATAAGGGTCTTATCAAGCGAACCGATCGCTCATTTATAAAATAATCAAAAAATGTTTTATGAGCTCAAATGCTCGCCTTGTTCTGTGATGAGCGTTCGTGACTCTCCCGTTTGAACTCGTTCATCAAAATGAACGAATCTTTTTTCGAGTCATTTCGTTCGTTGAATCAACCAAATGACTCGAAAAAAGATTTGCATTTGAGCTTATAAAACTTAAACTTTGTTATTTATTTATTAAGTTTCGCTTGATAAGACACTTATTCATCGTCTGGAATCGTTAAAGTGAACTACTCCTTTAAAGCGAACCAAACACTAAAACACAGATTCCTAAAAAAGGTTTTACAGCCCAATGTTATGGAAGAAACTGGATCTTTTGAAAGAATATGTCTCGACTTTAAAGACTTGACTTGTGTCGTTTGTCCGTATTATGGCGACCCGTATTTCTTGCTGTGGGTTTGTTGGTGACGTTTGCCCCTCTGTGTCACACAGCCACCATGTTTATGGAGCACTGGAAGAGAAGGCAAATGAGGTTAAATTACGTCTGGGACATGACCGGCTTTGAAGACTCAGAGGTTTGTCACACACACCCATGTTGACCGAGAAAACTGTAAATATAAGAAATTGGTGAACATGTTGATAAGATAATGATGTGGGTTAATGTATGTTTTGTAGGTGTGTTAATCATTTTCTTGACATGACTTGTAAAATCCTGAGGCTTGGGTGTAAAGAAATAAAGATCTTTTTTTTTAATTGATTCAGTGCCATGAAAGCAAACTGTTTTTCACTACTTTTTTTTTTTTTTTGTCCTGTTTTGTATAGGAGAAACAAAAGGTTTGGAATTGGTTCATTCATACTGTAGTATTAACCGAATTTATTTCTTTCCTAACCTTACAGTTGCATTTTAGTACTAACAAATTCTTCACATCTTAAAAGTCGTCTTCAAGCATTGTCGTCACATTCTTGCTTGTGTAAAGTATTTCACCGGCACTATCTATCGGTCTGTCATTGTGGAGGTTCGGGAGATTCCTGTTCTCTCTTCCTCCGGCCTTACAGTTCAAAAGCTGCTCACTTTCCTTTCGGCAGTCAGTCTTTCTGTTTATGTGGATAAAATGAGGAACTAATAAAGCCTAAAGCTGCTGATTGTGGAAAGGAATATGTTTTCGTGGTGCTGAGAGCTTTTGGTTTTAAGGATTATACTTTCACTGAACATCTAATGTGTTGCTATGACCAGAATTTCTGTTCTATTCACTGATCATGCACATGGCTGCTTTTGGCTCCATAACCAGTTATCTCTTTCCACTTCTTTTTTCATTTATTTTTTTATTTTTTAACTGGTTTAACGCCGGTACTGTACATGAATTGCTTTCTCTGTTTTTCCCAGAGTCATCATAGAGCCGAGTATGAGTTCCATGTCATGAAGAAGTCCTTGAAGAAAGAGAAATCTCCAAAGGTAGGTCTTTATGAATCTACAGATGACCATTCACTGAAGCCAAACAGTAGTGTTGGGAAAGTTCACTTTCTACATGAACTAGTTCAACGTTAAAGGGTAAGTTCACCCAAAAATGAAAATTAAGTCATTAATTACTAGGGCTGGGTAATAAATATCGATTTCTCGATATTAATCGATTCTCATTTTTACAAACCGATATCGATTCTTGAATCGATTAGTCATCCTGTTTCATTTGTATGAATGAGACATTGTATCGCGGATGTGCGCATCCAACAAATCGCAATAATCTTTGTCCTTTGTTACTATTGATATGAAACAACGTCTCAATTTTCAAATTGCGTCCATTTTCTTTAGAAATTTAAAAACATAAATAGCGTTTTGGCGCTGTGGCGTGAGATCGCTCTGGAGAAGCAGCAGCGCTGATCTCTCTTCCGGCTTAATAATACCAGTCACAGCGCCAAATAAACATGAACGAGCATCTGAAAGTGTGTTAAAAGATAGAGTACAACTTATCTAAATCCGCATCATGTCACATTGATTCGCTCAATCAGCGTTTCAACCGTGGAAAGACGTCAACAGCTTGTAATCAATGTCATGTATCGTCATATAGAAAACCCACATAAACTCGTTAGTCCACACTCGTTAGTGTTCTTCAATATTTAATGCATATTTGTATAATAAATCTGGCACGTTTTTATGACAGCCACCATTTAAATGTTTATATTTCATATAATCTTCTTATTATAAAAATAAATAAAAGTGTAATTTAAGTGTTTGTATAGCTACAAAACAGTTCATTATTACCTTCATATTAGGCTAATGAAGCCTAGTAGCCTACAACTAGACTATATATATATAAACCATAGTTTACAGCATTAGTTAAGAAGAGATTTGATTCCCTTGAGAAAAATGGCCATTTATTGTAACTGTTATCCAAAATAATCGATATTGAATCGAATCGAATCGTAATCGAAATCGAATCGAATTGTGAAATTTGTCTCAATACCCAGCCCTATTTATTACTCACCCCCATGCTGTACCAACCCCGTAAGACCTTCGTTCGTCTTCGGAACACAAATGAAGATATTTTTGATTAAATTTGAGAGCTGTATAACTACCACATTGGCTGCCTAAGGGACTGGCTCTTGACGGCCCAGAAAGTCAATGATGAAAATGTTTAAATATCTAATGTGACTACCGTGGCTCAACTATAAGTTTATCAAGCGACGCGAATACTTTTTGTGCGAAAAAACAAACAAAAATAACGACTTTATTCGATTATTCCTTTTCTTTCTTGTTGGCCTGAAACGAGACTTCCTTAGATTTCCACGACACATGCGCGAGAACTGAACTGAAGTAGTTGAAGGAGGTCGCAACTCTCGCGCATGCGTCGTGGAAATCTAAGGAAGTCGTTATTTGTTATATTTGTTTTTTCGCACAAAAAGTAGTCTCGTCGCTTGATAAACTTATAGTTGAGCCACGGTGGTCACATGGAATATTTAAACATTTTCTTCATTGACTTTCTGGGCCGTCAGGAGCCAATGTGGTAGTTATACAGCTCTCAAATTTAATCAAAAATATCTTCATTTGTGTTCCGAAGATGAAGGTCTTACGGGGTTGGTACAGCATGGGGGTGAGTAATTAATGACTTAATTTTCATTTTTGGGTGAACTAACCCTTTAAAATGAACTAATTCATTCAGTGTTCATATTTAAAAAAAAATGTTAATTTATAGTTCATTTTTTCCATATGTTGCGAGTTTTCTTTTTTATTATCATTATTATTGTCACAGTCCATACACAATAATTATTTTATCGACGGGCAGTT
Organism: Pimephales promelas; assembly: GCF_988280905.1. Lineage (NCBI taxonomy): Eukaryota > Metazoa > Chordata > Actinopteri > Cypriniformes > Leuciscidae > Pimephales > Pimephales promelas. The sequence continues at coordinate 3,247,600 of NC_142769.1, read as the reverse complement.
TGCACAGAAATGTAAGATTTTTCCCGTCATAAAATGATAATTTCGACGCCTCCTCGCGTGCGGCTTTGTCGATGGCGGCCGCGTTTTTTCCCCGCTACATTATAACGGCTGTTTACGTGTTTTAGCCGGGTTTTCGCCTGGAAGGCTCTATAGAAATCTGGCACCCTATTGTACGAAGTCAAACTGAGAGAGCGCGCGTTCACAGACACCAGAATGAACACGTTCACAGTAACGTTCATCAGGCAGTAATACAGTACAATCAGTTCACGTTCGCCCAAAATATGCACAAAACTGCCAAACAGAAATGGCAATTACAAGATATAATCTAATTGGCTGGTTTTACACAATTTCTGGATGTGAGGGAGATTTATATCTCTCCCATAAAACAGGAATTTTCACATTTCTACAAACTTGTCACAACGGCACAGTTTGATCTTGTGTGTGTACATGTACAGTATAAGACTAAATGTGTGTGTGTGTGTGTATATAGTTTGTCATTGTTGATCAGTAGGCCCCTTGTCCAAGTGGGTAGTTCTTGGCTGGAATAATCTACAATGTGGACCAGACCATATGCTGATTATAAAAAAAGTGCATTTATTTGTGGTTGGCACAGAACAGGCAGTGCTGCTCTTACAATATTTTGGTCTGTAGACTCATGCATGCTGTCATAAGGATGTCTGGATTATTGGGTTTTACGCTCAGTTGATGTTGACCTAGTTGCAGTATAAATGTTATGTGACAGCACAGCTGTAAGGCATGTCTAAGGGCTTGTTTTGCTCGACCCTATCTGTCCCTTCGCAGGCCATCGCACGTTGTTGCTTAAGCTCCTGTTGCTAGGTGTATGTTTTTAACATTCATGTTTTGTTCTAGACGGGAAATGTGAAGCTGACATGCACAGACAGAATGCCAGCTTACATGACCATTATCGTCATGATGGTTTTTTTGGTAAGACTTGATTAATTTTATTAGATTTATTGTGGTATAATGCTTCATTCTTTTGCAGTGAATTGAATTATGCTAGACTTATTTAGCAGTTAAAGTACTTTTTTGTTCAACAACCAGGAATGCTGGAATCACATGAACAGCTGAATACAACTCACTTGATCTCATTAAAGAGATGGTTCACTTTGAAATCATGTTTTATCTTACCTCAAGGGCATCCAAGATGTAGGTGTCTTTGTTTCCGCACCAATTTCAATTTTTATATTTTTAGGTTAAACCGTTCTTTTCAGTCAGTCATATAATGGAGGTCTATGGTCACCACCTCAAAGAGCGTGCACAGAGAAGTCCAAATTAAACATGATTTAATGTCTCGTAAATGTAAGCACACATTGATGGCCTAAGACACGAAACGAGCGGTTTGTGAAGGAAAACGAACAGTATTTATATTGTTTTACCTCTTGTAACCACAGCCACAAAGCGCCCGCAGCCCTCGGAGGTAAAAACGATATAAATACAGTTCGTTTTCTCACACAAACCGCTCGTTTCGTGTCTCAGGCCATCAATGTGTACTTACATTTACGAGTCATTAAATCATGTTTAATTTGGACTTATCTGTGCATGCTCTTTGAGGTGGTGACCATAGACCTCCATTATATGACTGACAGACAGTTTAACCTAAAAATCTCAAAATTGAAACTAATGCGAGATACCTACATCTTGGATGGCCTTGAGGTAAGCTAAAACATACCAAAAATTAATTTCTAAGTGAACTTTCCCTTTAAGCCCTCTAATATCAGAAGTTTTCGTTGCAGAATATAGAATACATTTACATCTGTGAAGTGTGTTTGGTGTTGGAAAACAAAAACATTGGCTTTTGCATGATTTTTTTGCAATTTTCTTGTGTGCTCAATGCAGATCTTTGTGACCTTGGTCATCGTGTTTGGTGTGGTGCTATACAGGGTCTCCATTATGACCGCCCTGCACATGAGTTCCACTCCCACTTTCCGCACTAACATACGGGCCACCGTTAAAACGACTGGGGCTGTCATCAACCTTATCATCATCATCATCATGGATGAGGTCTATGGAGCAATTGCACGCTGGCTCACTATTATGGGTTCGTCTGGTTATTGTTTTCAAGACATCTAGCTTGTTGCAGAAAGCTGTGGTTACACTATGTGCTGTTGTTTTCAACTCATCAGAGGTTCCAAAAACGGACAAAAGTTTTGAGGAGAGGCTGATCTTCAAGACGTTCATCCTGAAGTTTGCAAATGCATTTACCCCTATTGTGTACCTGGCATTCTTCAGAGGCAGGTAAGAGCATTGGACCACCAAACTGAATGCAAACTATCAGTCATTAAGTATGCAATTAAGTATTCGCTTTGTTAGAACGACAAGCTCTGTTTCATAACCTGGTGAGCTGCCCTCCTGTCTACTGCCTACATTCCAATTGAATTTCACTACAAATAGTGATCTTCACATGAGATTTTGATGTTAACATGGGGTTGTTCGTTTCAGAGTCACACTCGGGGTGTTCGGGTCCAAATGGACCCAAAGGGCGGGATTCATATTTTTTTTTTTTTTAAATCATGATTTTTTTTTTTACTTGTTTTTATAATATTTTTCTTTTCTTTTTTTGGGTGTTTTGAGAGAATTTCAAAAAAAAATTATAATTAGTATTAATGCAATAATTATGACAAAATTTTCCCCCATTGAACATAATAGAAAAAATATTTTTTATTTTTTTTAAAAAATTTTTAAAGCTGTATTTCATTTTAGAGTCAAGCCTAGGCCTCATAAAAGCATTTTTTTGAAATGAGATGGATGCCATCTGGTGGACAAACTGAGCTTTTTAAAAATGCAAAATGCATGTATAATCTGAATTTTTTGGTGTGTTTGTGTATAAAAGTGTGTTTGTGTGTGTGTGTGTGTCTGTTTTGCACTCTTGATGTTTTATAGATTCACCCCTTCACTGTTGTGTGCTTTTTTTCAAGATCGTGGCTGATTTGTAGATTGTACGCACAAAAATACTCACTATTTTCACATTTTTGCCAATTTCCCATTCATTTTCCATGCGGGTCCATTTGGACCCGAACACCCCAAGTGTGACTATTTTTTTTACAACCACTTAGACTATTCACATCCTGTCCCCAATTTTTTGGGATGTTCATATACCAAATACCAACAAAGTCACCAAATTTCGGACCATTCCGAGGAAGCTGTGATTTTTAAAAAAAAAATTATTTAAATTCTTCGGGTCCATTTGGGCCGAACAACCCCAGAGGGTTAAAAACCATAAAATTGTCACAGCACACATACTGGGTAACAGCATGGGGATTCTCAATGTCAACCCACACTGAATCATTTGTAGAGGTTTAATCATGCATGTAGTTTTGCAAGAGCATTGCAGTAGTCCAGTCTAGAGATGAAAACAGCCTTGACAAGGAGTTGTGCTGCATGCTTCATCCAAAATTCATGCCTAGATCCCAGGGATTATGTATAACGGAAAGGGGCCCAGCACTGAACCCTGGGGTACCCCCCATAGATAGTTGATGTGATTTAAGATGCTGCTCCCTTCCAAGACACCTTATAAATAGTAGGTTCTGGGGATTTGCATTAGCAGACAGATCCAGCAGGACAATTGATCTAGATTCATCTTATGCGAGCCTCAGGGCTTCAGTGACAGAGAGTGCTTTCGAGTGTCTGCTTTTAAATTGGCCAGTGACTTATGCTACTCATTTCACGAGAAACCTTCGATTGGTGCCATTTTCTCTCTTGAGTTTGGTGTCACGAAGAACATCTGATATCCTTGGGTTAGTGGGCATCAGTGCAAATGGGCCTGGAGGAGGGAGGACAGATGATGTCTAGACAGTTTGTTCAAGTGGATGTAAATACATTATTTACATAAGAGAGGAGGAGCTTTCAGCGGGGTGAAGAGAGGTGGGCGAGTATAGAAAAAAAGATAGAGGTAGGTAAGAGGCAGTGGAGGTTATGTTGGAAGAAAATCAGTGTGTACAGCAAATTGGAACAAGCCCATCGTCTGTGGTACAGTTACTTGTGTAAATGAGGCCCGATGGGTTTCCTGATTTGTAAGTTGGTTAGATGGTGAGGTTAAACGAGCTTCACTGCAAAACCAAGAACCACAATTGAGCTAAAAAAGTGGATAATAGCACATCCAGCTCTTCTAAAAAGTTTCCAAGCTGATGTAGGTAAGCAATAAAGTACGAGAGGCTGTGCTGTATCGTGAATAAGTAACGGCTGAAGGGTGTTGTTAGGCTCGGAGCGAAGCGGATTCCCGATACAGCACTTGTCTCGAGTACCTTATTGCTTTTATAAAACGGTTATCACACAATAAAAATATTAAAGTAAAAAAAATATGTATTAGTGCTACTTTTATGATGTAAAATCACTAAACGCATTCCTTCCGCTTGAAAAAAATAGTCCCTGACCGTGAACAGCAACAACGCTCCAGTCAGTGTGTGATATGCGTGAAAGCTCAAATAAAAACAACATAGGAACTGCAGTGTTGCACGGCGATCGATAGAACCGTTGGGTGAAGCGGTCATATAGCCGTGTTTTATCGTGAATAAATATTCCGACCAATCAGAATCAAGGATTGGAATTAACCGTTTTATAAAGGATGATAATATAACGACCGTCACAGTAATTGCATGAAATTTAAAAGGATTATTGAGAGCTGTCTGATTTGTTTACTCCTGACTGTTCCTGCTTTTCAAGAATTGATGAGGAAGTGCCAAACTAGAGCTGTTTTCTCTTGCTGCTGAAGGGGGTTGAACAATGCACAACATATAAAAGAGGAATGAAGGTAGAAATAACTGGACAAGGGCTTATACAAAGGTCCAGTTGCTCAGGTACACAAGCGTGAGTTAATGAGTTAATTCTTCAAATGAGGAGGGCTTCACATGATAAGGATTGTGAACTACTCCTTTAACTTTAAAAAAAAACGTTGACGATGACCCTCATGTCATCCAAGATGTCCGTGTCTTTATTTCTTCAGTCGAAAATGAAATTAAGGTTTTTAATGAAAACATTCCAGCATTTTTCTCCATATAATGGACTTCAATGGGAACCAAATGGTTCAAGGTCCAAAAGACAGTTTCAGTGCAAACTGTTCAAAGAGCTTTAAATGATTCCAGACGATGAATAAGAGTCTTATCAAGCGAAACGATCGCTCATTTAAAAATAAATAACACAGTTTAAATTTTATAAGCATTAAATGCTCGCCTTGCTCTGTTCTGTGATGCGCGTTCGTGACTCTCCTGTTCGAACTCGTTCATCAAAATGAACGAATATTTTTTCGTGTCATTTGGTTCATTCAAAGAATGAAATGAACGAATTGACTCAGAAAAAGATTCATTCATTTTGATGAACGAGTTCGAACTGGAGAGTCACGAACGCGCATCACAGAACAGAGCAAGGCGAGCATTTAATGCTTATAAAATTTAAACTTTGTTATTTATTTTTTAAATGAGCGATCGTTTCGCTTGATAAGACCCTTATTCATCGTCTGGAATCGTTTAAAGCCCTTTGAACAGTTTGCACTGAAACTGTCTTTTGGACCTTGAATCGTTTGGTTCCCATTGAAGTCCATTATATGGAGAAAAATCCTGGAATGTTTTCATCAAAAACCTTAATTTCTTTTCGACTGACGAAAGAAAGACATGGAGAGTAAATTATCAGCAAAAGTTTTTTTAAAAAAGTGAACTACTCCTTTAAGACCCTGACACACCATGGCTATGGTCGGCCATCAGCCAACATCTCCGTTTTTGACCGTCGGCCGGCCCAGTTTTTGTTGTGGTGTACCGTACCGTCAGACCCCGTCAGGGACTTTTTGACCAATTGAGTGAGAAATCTGTGTGAGAAAGAACTTTGATTGGCTGTTCAGCTTAGCGAATTAATCCGTGTACAAGAATAAAAGTAAAAGTGAGTCAAGACGGCACAGACAGAAAGCTGTTCTAATCTTACCTGAGCATTTCAATCAACAAATATTTTCAAAACAACATAAACCTTCTGAAATGAAAAAAGTGATCAGCATGAATGATTATCAAAATGCACCACTGCTTTATGATATATTTTACATTTTCCTTTATGAACGAGAAGGACGAATATAAACTATTGATACCTGCTGATATAGAAAGGCTTCTCCAAGCATGCAGGCTCAGAACACGCATGCTATCACCGTTAGTTATTTAATGACAGCTATTATAGTGTGTGAGGAAAAAAGGCCAAACCTAAACGCCTTTTGGATTATAAATACAATGCATATGTTGTGCAAGATTGCAACAAAAATACAGCAAGACTGAAACCGCCCTACTGTACAAGGGCAATTAAAACGTTTAACACCAACAACTCCTTTTTAATTCTCGAAACAATGCATCAAGTATGGACTTACTACTGCAGACTTGTTTTGGCAAATCACTTTGATGAACTTTTATCATGCATTCACAGTGACTCACTGCATTCTTGCACTTCAATGGTATTTAACTGGCAGTTTGGTATTCACAGCTTCTTATAACTCCTCATGTGCCACTCAACTCCTATGAAATCGCAATCACTCAATGAAAACTTGTGATGTCCCGTGGCTTTATCACGTATAGCTGTGAGTGTGAGCCACAATTGGGTATTGTCCTTGCTGGAATAACAGCTTAGACCAGCATGCATTTCTATGTGCCACCATGCTGGTTTTTGATTTCTGTGCAGTATAATATTGCTCACTAGGTTTAGAAACAGAGCTATTTTAAAGGGATAATTCACTTTGAAATTAATTTTTGGTATGTTTTAGCTTACCTCAAGGGCATCCAACATGTAGGTGTCAATAGTAGTTTCAATTTTGATATTTTTAGGTCAAACCGTTCTTGTCTATCAGTCATATAATGGAGGTCTATGGTCACCACCTTAAAGAGCGTACACAGAGAAGTCCAAATTAAACATGATTTAATGACTCGTAAATGTAAGTACACATTGATGGCCTAAGACACGAAACGAGCGGTTTGTGTGAGAAAACGAACAGTATTTATATCGTTTTTACTTCTTGTAACCACAGCCACGTCCAAGTGATCTGAGGGCGCGAGCGCTTTCCATACTAAAAACGATATATATATCTAAAAAGATATAAATACTGTTCGTTTTCTCACACAAACCGCTCGTTTCGTGTCTTAGGCCATCAATGTGTACTTACATTTACGAATCATTAAATCATGTTTAATTTGGACTTCTCTGTGCATGCTCTTTGAGGTGGTGACCATAGACCTCCATTATGTGACTGACAGACACGGACGGTTTGACCTAAAAATATAAAAATTGAAACTACTGCGGAAACAAAGACACCTACATCTTGGATGCCCTTAAGGTAAGCTAAAACATACCAAAAATGAATTTCAAAGTGAACTATCCCTTTAAGACACTTTTACTGTAATATCTATTTTGTGTGCATTGGCTGGTAAATTCGGCTCTTGACCTTCCCCTATCCAATGCCTCCAGACTCATCGGACGCCCAGGCAAATATATCTACGTATTGGGGTCTTACCGGATGGAAGAGGTACTTATCTACTTGTGTGTGTTGGTTTTCAAGAGCAGGAAGTCATAAACGGTGTCATAAAACGTGCTCATTGACCATTGAAATACATGTGTGTGTATTTAAAGGGATACTCCACTTTTTTTGGAAATAGGCTCATTTTACCACTCCCCCAGAGTTAAACAGTCGAGTTTTACCGTTTTCAAATCCATTCAGCCGATTTTCTGATATTTAGAAGAATATCAGTAACCAGACAGTTTCTGGTCTCATTGACTTCCATAGTAGGAAAAAATGTACTATGGAAGTCAATGAGACCAGAAACTGTCTGGTTACTGATATTCTTCTAAATATCAGAAAATCGGCTGAATACATTCGAAAACGGTAAAACTCAACTGTTTAACTCTGGGGGAGTGCTAAAATGAGCCTATTTCCAACAAAAGTGGAGTATCCCTTTAAAGCTAAATCCACTCTGAACCATACTCTATTTTTGTAACCACATCATCAAATGAAAAATAACTTGACAGATTGTCCTAGTTACCTCAGTCCTCATGACTAACACATGCGAAGGTTTGTCGGCCACAGTAACTGACTGAAGTCTCTCTTCGTCTCACCCCACAGTGCGCTCATGCCGGCTGTCTGATGGAGTTGTGCATTCAGCTCTGCATCACCATGCTTGGCAAACAGCTCATCCAGAATAACCTGTTTGAGATTGGCGTTCCGTGAGTACACACACCATAGAGAACATGTAGGCACATTTCTAAGTCATTATTCCCACAGAGACGAAAGAAATCTGATCAATTTCAGCTCTCCATTATAGGTGTGGTGTACATTTCTAGACATGCATTCTTTAGCCAATAATTGTACTTTGTGTTTCATACCAGTGCTCTGAAATGACCTCGCATTATCCTTTCTCTTTTCATGGACAAACCTTGCTGCATGCTTGCAAATACATTTTGTTGTTCTTGGACAAATGCAAAGTGTAAGCTTAGCCCATGCAAATGGTTCTGATTGTAATACAAGGTAAAAGACACACATCCAGCAGATCCAGACAGATTTTTGGAGGAAATCTGCAAAATGTTAAGTCAAGATACATGTCACAATTTCTGGGTCCAATTACTCGTTACTGTGCTTATATATGCTCACAGTGTGCTGTACTACCACATAACAAAAAACATGATCTTTTTTTCATCGCGAAATCTAGATTGACCAGACAGTGAAATATATATATATATTTTTTTTTTTAATGAATCTTCAAAATATTGGTATCTGGGATAATTTTTAGAACGATTTTAAAGCTTAGCTTAATGATGTGCTGTAAATAATTCTTATAAATGGCTGTTGAGATTCTCACTTTTTTCCCATACGTCACAACTTAAGACATAATCAAGACTGTGCCTACTGTAGTACATATAGTCACTATTATTTGGCTGACAATCTAAAACCTTTGATTCTTACTTGGCCATTAAAATTCATAAAGATTGCGTCATTAGTTTAGCTTTGCGATCACTTCCTGTGTAGCTACATGCAAATTCACATGACATTTTTCATATATTAAAATTTTATAGTACAAAGGTTTAAGTTTATAGTATTTATTGCTATCTGTTGTTATATCAGTGCATAAAAATATCAATATTTAAATATTGTTCTTATATTTTAATGCAAAATCAAAAGCATTTTTTTTCTTACTTTGACTACTTGGTTGGAAAGATTGTTTCTCTGATTTGAAAAAAGTCCCTCTTTAGCCATATAAGTCATACAATAAAAGATATAGATATAGGCATTTGCAAAATTCATTTCAAAATGTAAAATTTTCATTTTATTTATATATATGAGTTTTTAAATATATATATATATATATATATTTAAAGAAAAATCTAATGCTTACGGAAGAGGATTAGGGCCAAGCAATAATAAATAATTAAAACCATCTCGAGATTTAAGTCATTAAATTTAGAGAAAAAAAGTCGAAATAAAATCTTGAGAATAAATTAATTAAATATCGAGATTAAAGTCATTATAATGCTAGATTAAACTCGTTACATTTCGAGAAAAAAGTCGAAATACAATCTTGAAAATAAACTCTTTAAATATCGAGAATAAAGTCGTTGTTTCGAAAAAAAAACTCGTTAAATTTCTAGGAAAAAAGTCGAAATACAATCTTGAAAATAAACTCTTTAAATATCGAGAATAAAGTCGTTGTTTCGAAAAAAAACTCGTTAAATTTCTAGGAAAAAAGTCGAAATACAATCTTGAGAATAAACTCAATAAATATCGAGAATAAAGTCGTTGTGTTTCGAGAAAAAAACTCGTTAAATTTCGAAAAAAAAGTCGAAATACAATCTTGAAAATAAACTCATTAAATATTCAGAATAAAGTTGTTGTGATCGAATTTCATTTCGACTTTTTTTCTCGAAACACAACTTTATTCTCTAAATTTAATGATTTTATTCTCACTATTATTTCGACTTTTTTCTCAAATTTAATAAGTTTATTCTCGAAACACGATTATTTAGACTTTTATCTCGAAATTTAACGAGTTTATTCTCGAAATACGACGACTTTATTCTCTTAAATTTAATGATTTTATTCTCACGATTATTTCGACTTTTTTATCGAAATTTAACACGTTTTTTCTCGAAACACAACGACTTCATTCTCGATATTTAATTAGTTTATTTTCAAGATTGTATTTCGACTTTTTTCTCGAAATTTAACAAGTTTTTTCTCAAAACACAACGACTTTATTCTCGATATTTAAAGAGTTTACTCTCAAGATTGTATTTCGACTTTTTATCTCAATTTAACGAGTTTATTCTCGAAACACAACAACTTTACTCAATATTTAAAGAGTTTATTCTCTAGATTATATTTCGACTTTTTTTCTCGAAATTTAATGAGTTTTTTCTCGCATTATAATGACTTTAATCTCGAGATGGTTTTATTTTGTTATTATTGCTTGGCCCTAATCCTCTTCCGTAAATGCTCACCAGGGCCGCATTTATTTGATAAAAAAAATTAAGTAAAAACCGTAACATTGTGAAATATTATTAGAATTTTTAGAGAACTATTTTCTTTTCTAATACATTTTAAAACGTAATGTACTCCTGTGATCAAAGCTATATTTTCAGCATCATTACTCCAGTCTTCAGTGTCACATGATCACTCCGAAAATTACTCTGAAATGCTGATTTGGTGGTCAATTATCAGTTTTTATTGATGCTCAGATATTAATAATCATATAAGTGCATCCAAGTTTTGAATTTCCTTTTTGTTTAAAAAAAAAACTTTTCCAAAACTGTATGAATATATTATTAAAATGGTGGAAAATAATACAGATATCTAATTTAATCTGAGCATTCGTGAGGCTCTCCAAATGATGATTCAATACGCTTGAATTCAGTGATAATTACTGTGTGTTTGTCACAGGAAACTGAAGAAAATGCTCCGACAACGCAAGATAGACAAAAGTCATCAGGAAGAGTTGAACAAAACGCTTCATCGCCACGAGAAGGACCACTTCCTTGGGCCCTTTGTCGGACTCAACCCAGAGTACATGGAAATGAGTGAGTCAGAACACAATATGCGCCCACACACACACACACACATACAGATGTATAAACGTTTGTTTGCATTCTCTCCTAGTCTGACTGGCTCTGTTTTCTGCACTCATGGAGGAACACGACATCATTACTAATGTATCATAATTACAGTTTCCGATGCTGAATTATTAAACCCGTGCTGTCCACAAACACTAATTGAAATGTCTAAACTCGACTAGATGGATTTAGCAGTATTACTCGAGACCGCATGCAGGGTAAATGCACGTCCATGTACATGTGAAGGATCTGCAGTGTTCTCATCATACGTGGAGTTGGTGTGTTACCGGCCCCTCCTCTTATCTCGCCTCATCTGTGCTTCAGCGTGGGTTGGACTTCTGCGAAGAGAGAGGCATTATGGGTCCAAAGGGGGGCTGGCAGAGCAGTGTGAGATTATGAGCTTTAGTTCTGGCTTGAATTCATTAATAACATCCCACCCCCTCACCTACCATCCTCCATCCATACTTCCATCTCTCACGGTCTCTCCCGTCCCGGTCCTCCATCTTTGAGCCACACTCCTCCTCCTGAGACTAGTTTCAGGAGCATCAGACGAACTAGAAAGAAAAACGATTTTGTGTTAACTTAAAGTTTCCTAGCATACCAACATCTGATTCATTTAGAATTATTCTCTGATAATTCTGGGTTTTGCTTTAGTGGAAGCTGGATGTTTTTGTTTCTCTCTCTCATCTAGTCATTCAGTTTGGGATGGTGACCTTGTTTGTGGCGTCCTTCCCGCTGGCTCCGCTCTTCGCTCTACTGAACAACATCATCGAGATCCGTCTCGATGCCAAAAAGTTTGTGACGGAACTGAGAAGACCGATTGCTGTAAGAGCAAAAGACATTGGTCAGTATCTTCTTCACACGAGTTTCAGTGCATCCGATGTGATGATGGAATGCAAACATGTTTGAGTGTCTTTTGTGATTTATACAATATACATACTCCAAAATCCACAGAAAATGCCCCCGTTTGATTATATAACCTGTGATATTGATTTTATACAACACCTGAATAAAACAAGAAGCTTAAAGGAGTAGTTCACTTTTCAAAAAACTTTTTTTAATTAAATAAATAATTTACTCACCCCCATGTCATCCAAGATGTCCATGTCTTTCTTTCTTTAGTCGAAAAGAAATTAAGGTTTTTGATGAAAACCTTCCAGGATTTTTCTCCATATAATGGACTTCAATGGGAACCAAACGGTTCAGTTTCAGTGCAAACTGTTCAAAGGGCTTTAAACGACTCCAGACGATGAATAAGGGTCTTATCAAGCGAAACGATCGCTCATTTAATAAATAAATAACAAAGTTTAATTTTTATAAGCTCAAATGCTCGCCTTGCTCTGTTCTGTGATGCGTGTTCGTGACTCCTGTTTCGAACTCGTACATCAAAATGAACGAATCTTTTTCCGAGTCTTTTGGTTCATTCAACGAACGAATTGACTCAATCTTTGTTTCCACAATATTTTCTATTTTGATATTTTTCTGTCAAACTGTTCTTGTCTGTCAGTCATAAAATGGAGGTCTATGGTCACCACCTCAAAGAGCATGCACAGAGAAGTCCAAATTAAACATGATTTAATGACTCGTAAATGTAAGTACACATTGATGGCCTAACACACGAAACGAGCGGTTTGTGTGAGAAAACTAACAGTATTTATATCGTTTTTACCTCTTGTAACCACAGCCACAAAGCGCCCGCACCCTCAGATCACTTGGACGTGGCTGTGGTTACAAAAGGTAAAAACGATATAAATACTGTTAGTTTTCTTTCACAAACCGCTCGTTTCGTGTCTTAGGCCATCAATGTGTACTTACATTTACGAGTCATTAAATCATGTTTAATTTGGACTTCTCTGTGCATGCTCTTTGAGGTGGTGACCATAGACCTCCATTATATGACTGACAGACAAGAACGGTTTGAGCTAAAAATATAAAAATTAAAAATACTCAGAAAAAAAACAAAGACAACTACATCTTGGATGCCCTTGAGGTAAGCTAAAACAAACCAAAAACTAATTTCAAAATGAACTATCCCTTTAAGTACGAGCACTGCAAGTTGCTGTAATGATGTCATAATCATGTTGGATTGTGGTCTGGATCAGTAGTGTACATATGAGTAGAATCGCTCCCTTTGTCAAAATCGAGGGATCGAGGGGTCGGGGGTCTGTCCAAATAAACTTCCCTCGTCCACATCGGCGGGATTCCCTTGAGGGAAGTGCTTAAAGGGATACTCGACTTTTTTTGGAAATAGGCTCATTTTGCCACTCCCCCAGAGTTAAACAGTCGAGTTTTACCATTTTCGAACCATTCACCCGATTTTCTGATTTTTAGAAGAATATCAGTAACCAGACAGTTTCTGGTCCCATTGACTTCCATAGTATATATACAGTATACACTTTTTTTCCTACTATGGAAGTCAATGAGACCAGAAACTGTCTGGTTACTGATATTCTTCTAAAAATCTGAAAATCGTCTGAATGGATTCGACTGTTTAACTCTGGGGGAGTTGTAAAATGAGCCTATTTCCAAAAAAAAAGTGGAGTATCCCTTTAAGGAAGTTTGTGAATGTAGTTGTGTCCCAAATGACACACTATACACTCATACATGTACTCAACCCAACCATGCAGTGTATGAGTTTTATGAGGTTAAACGAAGCCAGTGAATCTGTTTTGAATGGATCGTTTGAATGAAAGATTTAATGATTCACTCATTAAGACTTGCCACCACCACCTAGTGGCAGATAAGCTCATAACATTATGCAATTTTCACTTCAGGCATTATCTGTGACACTTCTGCAGTGTAAAATAAAGTGGCTTGGGGTTTAATTTAATTGGTTACAGCCCTATAGTGTCTTATTAAACGTATTCTTCAGCTTTTGTCAAATTCTTCAATGCAATCAATAAGTTCAATTAGAATAATTAGATTAGTAAACAAATTGTGCTTATGTCACATAATTTGCTAATAGTGATGATTAATGTATTATTATAAGTATTTTATATTGCTAACTTGCCCTGCTATGGGGTGCATTGTCTGGGTAATAATGTAATGAGCTTTTTGTGCTTTTAACAATGAACCAACCATGAGAAATATTCACTGGAGTGTGACAACTTGCCCCATACTTCCCTAACTATTGTTACAACAATGCTTGTTTTCAATGCAATACACTGTTTAACCCCAGCGAAAGGCTAAAAAGGGGAAATTATGCTCAATCTACAACTATAAGCATGATTACGCTGCAAATTATACACCAAGGGAATGGCTTGATGTACTCTGAGTCTGATCCCAAGCTTTATGACAACCATTTATCACCATCTAGTGGTAATATGTGCCTTTATGGCTAAATCTCGTTTAAGATTTTATTAAAGATTTATTAAACGTTATATTTTATTTTAAAAATATTAAAGATTCAGCCTTACCCAGCTGCAAATATAACTGTTTTAAAACACACAATATGTGTAATCTAATGTCTGTTTTTCTGTTTCTTTGTCTTGAAGGGATCTGGTACACTCTTCTCAGAGGACTCAGTAAAGTGGCCGTCATTGTTAATGTAGGTTTTCAGTTCGTGTGTGTGTCCTGTACTGTGAATGATGAACCGTTTATCAAGTCCATTCTGGAAAGTGTCACAATGGCTGCATTTACACTGCAGGTCTTGATGCCCAAATCCAATTTTCTGACTATATCCGTTTTTTTGACGACCCGCTTACATCATCTTTTAAAAGTGACCCGTATCCCATTTTTGCATTTAACTATCCACTGCTGAAACTACCAAATGTAGACGTTCTCATCCGGAAAAGGGAGTAAAACAGCACGAAATGCAATGGATGCAGATGCAAATCAAATTATGCAGTGTTTTGCTTCCCACAACATTGGTCTCGTACGGCGGAGAAAAAGATGAGACCCCTTGTTGGCACTGTAGCCACGAGCACTATATCTCGGGAAATGTCTTCAAACATGGATTTATTTCTGTAACAACCCTGCATTTTTCGCCTCAAACACTCAAAACACATAAAACCTCCGCATTGCTTCACTGTGTGTATCCTTCGTCCACCATCACGCCTATATTAAAGGAGTAGTTCACTTTAAAAAAAAACAAAACAAAAAAACTTTTGCTGATAATTTACTCACCCCCATGTCATCCAAGATGTCCATGTCATTCTTTCTTCAGTCGAAAAGGTTTTTGATGAAAACATTCCAGGATTTTTCTCCATATAATGGACTTCAATGGGAACCAAACGGTTCAAGGTCCAAATGACAGTTTCAGTGCAAACTGCAAACTGTTCAAAGAGCTTTAAACGATTCCAGACGATGAATAAGGGTCTTATCAAGCGAAACGATCGCTCATTTCATAAATAAATAACAAAGTTTAAACTCGTTCATCAAAATGAAAGAATCTTTTTTCGTGTAATTTTGTTCATTCAATGTACGAAATGAACGAGTTGACTCTGGAAAAGATTCATTCATTTTGATGAACGAGTTCGAACAGGAGAGTCACGAACGCGCATCACAGAACAGAGCAAGGCGAGCATTTGAGCAAATAAAACTTAAACTTAATTATTTATTAAATGAGCGATTGTTTCGCTTGATAAGACCCTTATTCATCGTCTGGTGTCGTTTAAAGCCCTTTGAAGCTGCACTGAAACTCTCTTTTGGACCTTGAACCGTTTGGTTCCCTTTGAAGTCCATTATATGGAGAAAAAAAAGGTTTTCATCAAAAACCTTCATTTCATTTCGACTGAAGAAAGAAAGACATGGACATCTTGGATGACATGGTGGTGAGTAAATTATCAGCAAAATTTTTTTATAAAAGTGAACTACTCCTTTAAGTCATGTGATCTCAGTTGGTGGTGTCCATCTGAGTTGACTTCACTTTTTTTAATGATGTACGACTGTCTGCTTACATGGCACACGCAAATGCCGTATCCGATTCATATTCATATTATTTTCCTGCTTACACATTCACCGGTCGTATCCGATCTGTGACGGATTTGGGTCACTTGAACCATGCAGTGTAAATGGGGCCTAAATTGCTTCTTCTCAGAGATTTTACTTTATCTTCTTCTATGATTTTACACAGGTGTGCTTTTACTTTTCTAAATGATCTGACTTCACAGCTATATTTCTTTCACTTGCTGAAAATGATCAAAATCAGCCCCTGCACACTCATTCACTACTCCCTACATTAATCCACTAGACTAGTATAGTTCAGGTGAAGGAGTGAATCCGGACACTGGAAGGGTTGCCGCTTTTGCATAGTTTGTGCTGTTTACAGTTTTTCTCAGTCGCTTTGGTACTTTTCTCGAATCATCCTCGACATTTGTGAAACAGTAAGTGACAAACATTTCTCAAAACAATTTTCTCAAAACCTGCAAAAGCCAGTCCTCAGTTCATCACTCAAAAGTAAACATCTGTGTCAATGAACATGTCAGTGCATCCGAATGACGAGTGCTTGTGTCGATGTGTGCGGATAACACAGTCAGATTGCTTAGTCATTGTCGTCAGTATAACAGAGGGATGATCTGAAGTAAACTGTGGATAAAGTTTTGATGACCGTTATTGTAAATTGTAGGTTACACACCTTAGTGTGTGTGGGAGTTTGATTGCAAGAGACTGGACAAGATTCCCATTTACACTTGTATTGCGGTACAGTCAAGTCATACAGTGCTTTCTTTCCTTTCTGTATCGCAAAAAAAAAAAAGTGGACAGATTTAGAAAAAAATTAATGGAAATGTATAGAAATATGCTTGATTATGATGACTTGTTCAATCATTTTGCATGTAAAGACTTAGTAATGCCTAAGACAATTCAACAGTTGATCATTTTATAAACAATTGATAATGTAGGAAACGGCATGTGATCATTTGCATGGATGTACCGAATCATTTGCAACTTGTTCATAGAAATGAGAAACTGCTTTTTTGATATGCATAAGTGACAATGATGTGAAGATTGATAATTTCAATTCTGATTTGAGAAATGTACCAAAGCGACTGAGAAAAACTGTAATAATCATTTGAAACTTGGCAAACTGGCAGCTCAAGTAGTAATGAAAAGATTTATCTTGAACTCTGTCATGGAAACTAGCATGTATAAACCTTAATTCATCAACTAAAAAAGAATTTATACCTGTATAATATTATGCTGAAGCCATGATTAGACCAGCGGTTTGGAGGATGGATGATTGAGCTGTGAGCGCCATCTTCCGGTGACGCACGGTAATTCATCCGTGCATCATGGGTATTTTCCATTATGGTTTGAATGAGTGCACTTGATAATGTCCATATTGGTTTTGGACACACTACTATAATTATCGGTCCCCTCAAATAATGCCCTATTTAAGAGTTTATGGGGCGATTTCAAACACAGCCTAGGAAACAGAATATCAGAGACACACACCGGTTGACAAACGCGCGTTCCTGTGTCCCTCCTCAGGCGTTTGTGATCTCCTTCACTTCTGACTTCATCCCACGCCTGGTCTATCAGTACATGTACAGTCCAGACGGGACTCTTCATGGCTTCGTCAACCATACACTCTCCTACTTCAACGTCAGTCACTTCCAGCCTGGCACCGAGCCGATGGATCCGCTTCATCTGGGCTACCGCGTCGACGTCTGCAGGTGCGCGCGCGCTTTTGCACTGTGTGGATCTTCTAGGTGTTTATCATATTCATAATGTTTACACTATCCGCAGATATAAAGATTACAGGGACCCACCATGGTCTGACACGCCGTACGAGTTCTCACGAGAATTCTGGGCCATTCTGGCGGCGCGATTCGCCTTCGTCATCGTCTTTCAGGTCAGAAAACATATTCATTAAACACCAAATTAAATAATTGTACATTTTTGATTTCTTGTTACTTTCTGTATGAATCTTTTTATTATTGTTTGTTGTTTAATATATATTTATTCTAAAAAATTATTTAATTATAAATAGAGCTGTCAAATCGATTAATCGCATCCAAAATAAATAAATAATAAATAATTGCACGGTGTATAATTATTTTATATATATATATATATATATATATATATATATATACACACACACACACATGCTTGTATATATTTAAGAAACATTTTCATGTATAATACTGTATATAGATTTATATATAATTTATATTATATATAAATAGAAATATTTTATATATAAATAATATTTTTTTTCTTAAGTATACATGAGTGTGTGTGTGTGTCTGTGTGTATATATATATATATATACAAAATAAGTATACACAGTACACCCCCATATATTATGTGTAAACAAACTTTTATTTTGGATGTGATTTAATCGTTTGACAGCCCTATATATGAAGAGTTCAGATGCAAAAGCCTCTAAATGCCATTTGAAATTTTCTTCTTTAATGATGATTTTTATCAAACTTATATATTTAAGTTCAGTAATTTCACTTAAATTGCAATGATAATTACCTATTAATTGTTATTTAAGTGAAATTACTGAACTTAAATATACAAGTTTGATAAAAATCATCATTAAAGAAGAAAATTTCAAATGGCATTTAGAGGCTTTTGCATCTGAACTCTTCATATATATATATATATATATATATATATAATATAATATAATATATATATAATATAATTCACACACACTATATATAAACAAAAACGTATATGTTAAGATGAAATTAATCATGACTAATCAATTTGACAGTATTAATTATAAATTATATTTAATTTATTACAATTAATTCTGATATTATTATAATGTGTAAAATCTCATTTTCTTTACAGTCCACTTTAATCATTTATACCCATTATTAAAATGGGCAAAAATGAATTTCAGATACTACTTTGATCAGTGTTATTTTACAAATATTGTGTTATTTAGTGATATTTTACATATTTTCAATTTAGTTTGTTTTAGTAATTTTGTTAACTACTTTTGTCATGTTTTATTAAGTTTATCGCCCAAATATTTCAAGTTAGCTTTATTTTTACTTCAGGCAATATATCTAATTTACATTTACGTTTCTAATATTTCAGCTTTATTTTAGTTCATGAAACCTATACTGAGTGTAATATACGCTTACAAGTGTACTTTAACATTCAATTATTATTTTTTCGATTGCAATTATGCAAAATGTACCTAATTGTCATGAAAATAAATGTTGTAATGCTAAAAACATGAATGCTTATATAATATGCTTTACTTTTGTTACGCAATACTATAATTTGAATCTTTTTTCTTGTGATTTTTGTGGTACAATTTAACACTTTCAGCATTATCACAGTTTATTCACTGTAGTGGTAATAAAATATGATAATCAGTTGATATTTCACTGGTTTTGTCATATTTGTCTCATAAATGAATTATGTTGGATATCTGTCAGCTGTTAAATTGAACTACACCATTAGATAATACCAGTTTAGCTCAACCAATACAGTCTGTGGTGTAAAAAGGTCGCATTAGCAATTAAAGAAAAAACACTGTTCAGGTCAAAGTTTCTGAATCATATTTGGTCCCAAATGTATATAAATTTTACTGGTAGTCACTTTATGAAGGATTTTTGGGTATGATATGTCACAGTTTACTTTATTTTTGCTCTCCTCACGTACATAAATGAACTATAGTGTCCTGCACCCACTAGTAAAAAATATATATCTGGTGTCTGAATACTTTTTGGTTTGACTGGACTCCAATACGAGTGTTAATTCTCTCTCTCCTCTCGGTCCAGAATGTGGTAATGCTGATGAGCGACTTTGTGGATTGGCTAATCCCAGACATTCCCAAGGACATTAGCGTTCAGATACACAAGGAGAGGAACCTCATCGTTGAGTTGTTCATGAAGGAGGAGCGGGGTAAGAAGTACAGGAACACCATCGGCGACCCGAGTCCTCAACCGCTGCGCTCGCGTCCCAGTTCGCAGGCTTAGACCAGCTGATCTTCATCAGAACTCAATGTCGGTACAAAGGTCACGTGACTGCCTCCTCATTTGCATACCGTTTTCCTTCCGTCTGTTAAAGGAGTAAAAACTTTTGCTGATAATTTACTCACCCCCATGTCATCCAAGATGTCCATGTCATTCTTTCTTCAGTCGAAAAGAAATGATGTTTTTTCAGGATTTTTCTCCATATAATGGACTTCAATGGGGACCAAACGGTTCAAGGTCCAAAAGACAGTTTCAGTGCAGCTTTAAAGGGCTTTAAACGACACCAGACGATGAATAAGGGTCTTATCAAGCGAAACCATCGGTCATTTCAAAAATAAATAAAAAACTTTAAGTTTCATAAGCTCAAATGCTCGCCTTGCTCGACTCTCCTGTTCAATCAACCAAATGACTCAAATGATGGCGAGCATTTGTGCTTATACAATTCAAAGTTTTTGATTTATTTTTTAAATGAGCGATCGTTTCGCTAGATAAGACCCTTAATCATCATCTGGAATCGTTTAAAGCCCTTTGAAGCTGCACTGAAACTCTCATTTGGACCTTGAACCGTTTGGTCCCCATTGAAGTCCATTATATGGAGAAAAATCCTGGAATGTTTTCATCAAAAACCTTAATTTCTTTTCGACTGAAGAAAGAAAGACATGGACATCTTGGATGACATGGGGGTGAGTAAATTATCAGCAAAAGTTTTTTTTTTTAAAGTGAACTACTCCTTTAACGCAACGCTCACTTTTTCTAGCTTTATGCAGTCTGGCGGTTTGTTCAGAAAGAGGGCTCTAGGGTTTGTATGGTTTTATCTGTTGACTGATGAATAGTGTGTTGTTTTGTGACACATTGCTGCTTCAGCATTTTATTAAAAACAAAAAAAAAACATGCTTTTATAGGACTTTTAACATGAAATTGTAACGTTTATGTTTGCGATATTGATAGGATAGGACTCATTTAAAGTGCTTTTTAAATGATTTATTATAAAACCTTTCATTCAGAAGATTTCTGCCCGAGTGAATTAGCAACTATCAATATCAAGAAGTAGTTCTGCGCTGTCATAGTAATGAATGTTTCTGTTTAGGCTTTAGCGTCTATAAAATATAGACATAAAACACTACTATTAAATCAAAGTTACTACAATCCTCACTTGGTCTTTTTTTAGTATTCTATGCGATTTTGACAGAATGCCGATGGATTTTTTCGGCAGCATGCAAGAGCTTGGTTTATAGGTAGTGCATCTGATAATGCTGTTAATAAAGGGTTCGCTGCTTAGAAACCCATGACGTTCAAGAGGCCTTAATATTCACGGAAATGCGCTGCATTTATTAATATTAAATGGAGAGTTTTGTGTCTGCCTGTCTGAATGTTTTCTCTTGTCTTTGATGGCGAAGATGATTGAACCGATGTGTTTTGGTACAAGATGTTGCATGTGTCTTCCATTCATTGTACTTATGTGTGTCTAAAAGTGTGATAAATAAGAGTGGTTCTAATTGAAATGAATATAATATAAATATAAATCCAGTCTTAAGACATTCTGTTTGTTTTGACATATGCCTGTGTGTTTTCCTCACGTACTACAGAATTGTTTTTTTTTTTTAATTTTTTTTATATTCCTGTATCTCCACAAAGGCTTTGGTTCTACCTTTATTAATACAATGTAAACCTCTGTTCAGACTGTTACATCATCCACATACTGTTTACCTCTGTGAAAGAATGTCTTTCGTGTCGTCATGGAGTTTTACTGTCTCAAACTGCTAATGGGAAGTTGTGACTGTACTTATGCTTTTGAACTGTTTCTAAAATAAATGTCATATACATTTGGTACGTACACGTTTATTGACTCTTTTGCTGACAGGAAGGCCAGTTGCTTGGAAAAAAGGTGTGCTTGTTTGTTAAAAAATATTTTTTTATTGTTGTTGCTGCTCCTCCTTTGGATGGAAATAAGGAAGGATGGATGAGCAATAAAATAGGAAGTATGTTATGGGAAGCCTTTTTTACTTTTATTCATTTCCAGGATATGAATCTTCATATCAATAATTCACTTTTACATTATATATATTATACTAGTAAGAATTGTTTTTCTGATATGTGAATAAGAAATAAGAAATCAGGTCAACAATTGAATGTGAATGTCAGCCTGGTGATGTTTAACTAGTGAAAATACAATTGTGTAATTCTTAATATTGAAAATTCGTTTTTCTGCGAGTGATGACGTCATTGTTAATATCGAGATTTAACATTTTTACTAGTGGACATGTAATTACTGATATCAAAAAATGAGCATTTTAACTAGAGAAAATCGATTTGTTGATATCAATAATTCATATCCGGAAAATGAATAAAAGTCTAAACGGTTTGCCAACTTCAAATTCAGTTGAAGTGTGATTCATTTTGGGAATCGATTCTTTTGGATCAGAAAAGGCATGGGACCAACTGAATCATCACTCAAAGGTTTCCAGCAACTCTTGCATGCTTCATTTACATCTCTTAGCTGGAAATACAGGTTTAAAGAAAACTACAGCCTACTTTTTTTTTCTATTCTGTTTCGTTTGTGTGTTGGTCACGCAATTATAATCATCAGTGAGTGTATTTTCTCTCGGTTCAGTCACATGTTGAACAGCTCATGGACTTGGTCAGTTCTGAATTCAGTCAGAATTATTACCTGAGTTTGTGAGAATCAAAACCTCGAGAATCGCTCGACTCATTCAGTGCGATTCGTGAACCAATTCAATCGATACAAAAATGTGACTCAAAGGAACAATTCGTTCAAGAGTCGGACACGTCGGAAATGATTCATTTTTACACACACCTCAAGATTCAAAGGAATGAATCATGTGTGTGATGCAAGTTCCGTATAAAGTGAAGCGTTATTATTGGCTGGCGTTATTTCTGTTTCACAGCTGACTAACTCGAGCAGTGGAGTCGGGTGGATTTGAGGGATTTTCTCGCTGTATCGCGAGTGTCGAAAGTGAAAGAGTTCAGATGAAGCGTCCGGGCGTCGTGCCGTAACGCTATAAAGTTAACTTGTGTTAGCGTTCAAACACAGCGATCATGGACACGCCCGGGTTTAGAGCGATGTTACTAGAGATATCCAATAAACTTTCCGTGGAGAATGTGGCGAGTTTAAAGTTTTTGTGCACAGAGTACATCGGGAAGAAAAGGCTTGAGAAAATCGATAAGGGATTTGAACTTTTCGAGTGCTTGATGGAAAGAGCTGCCATTGGGGCCGATAACACGGACCTGTTGCGGAAACTCCTGAATGACATCGGTCAGACAGCTCTTCTCGAAATTCTACAGGATTATGAGACCGGAAGCAGAAGCCCCGATGATGGACTGGAGGAGAAACACCGAGGTTTGGATGTCTTTACTCTTGCTGTTCATGCTAACACTGTTCTCTGACAGACAGGCAAGAAAGAGTGATAAGGCAGTTAGTCAGGATATTTTTGTTTAACTCTCAAAATGCCTCTTATTTAAAGTGAAATGATAGCTTAAAGACAGACTGGGGTGTAGTTATTTAAATAATATTTCTTGGTATTATAAAGTTTAGTTCCACTGGTGTTTACCTTCGCGGCTTTCTGTCAAGAGATAGTGCTTGAAAAAACGCAAACTCATGGCTTGGCAAGCCGAATTAACGTTCAACGAATACTTCCTTATATTATAGGCGAAGTTCCACACGTGTGTGTGTGTGTGTTTACCATCCAACCAGCAATCTCCCCGTCTCTCTCTTGAAACCAACACTGCAATTCATCGAGTGGCCGCTTGAGGCAGGCCGCAGAAGCGAGTCATATCTGTATCTCCCCCATGTTAAAATGGCCAACTTAAAGCCGCCGGTGCAAAATGAACCTTTGGTTTATTACACATTGTAACCTAGTCAACCGTTATCTGAGATTTGTTTTCATGATTGCCGAATGTAAATAGTTTTATCTCTAAAAACAGTTTAGCCTATAATGCTAGTATAACGCTAGTATATAGGGCAGAGTAATGGCAAATAAAAATCGCTTGTTATTACCACTAACAAGGCTCAAAATAGCCCCACAGTAACACGGTAGCATAATAAGGGTCCCTACATTCAAACCGAAGCATTCAGAACTTTGTCAGTGTCCATACAGTTTAATAAGAAGATATTTTATACACACAGTCAACTTTGTGAACACAGGAAGAAGCCATCTTTGAAAAAATAGTCTGTACCAGTCGATCTACGAACGCCAATCCAAGTGCGCTGAACTGTGCAGAATCTCATATGGTCCGTTGTATCCGGAAGAAACGGATTTCTTCTCTTCAAGATGTACATGTAGACTACTGTTCGCGCTCACCTTATTCACATCTCACCAGCGCAGAGAGATGTGAATTCTAACCTTATACTAGCGTTATAGGCTAAATTGTTTTTAGAGATAAAACTATTTACATTCGGCAATCATGAAAACAAATCTCAGATAACGGTTGACTAGGTAACAATGTGTAATTAGACCAAAGGTTCATTTTGTGCCGGAGTTCTCCTTTAACAGCAGAAAAAAACATGTTTACAGCCTGGAGCAAAAAGTGATTTTTAAAGCTAATTTTCCCCCTCATGACGACTGTGAGGGGGGTAAATTTTTTTTATAACTCATCCGTTTAAATTAAGCCTTAAAGTTCTGCATAATTAAGGGAGTGGTCACTTGAGTGACAGGTGGACTTTTTCATTGTTGTTCATAAATTCATCATTTGACATTGATCTGAAATCAGCGGTCATCGATCTAAAAAATAAATCTGCCTAAAAGATTAACTTTTAAAACTTGTCATCCTAACGACAAACGGCTTTACTGACTCTACACTAAAATTATAAGATAAGACAAGTAAAAATTAGAAAAATATACTCTTTTTCATAACTCATTGGCTCTGGTCATATTTTAGTTGTTTACTACTTGTTCTACTTTAGTTGTTCTACAATATGAACTATAACGTAATCCAATGACTTTCTTTTTCACTGATAACTATTATATTAGAATAGAGACGTAGTGACATATTATGACAGATCCATTCTTCTATTTCATTACTTTTTTGCTTATTTTCAGTATTTCGTTAATTATGGCAGGGTTTATAATGTTGGTTGAAAGTGGGGATGCGCAATAGTGGATTTTTGCAAAACATTTTTCAAATCTGATTTCTTTCCTCAGGCCATCTACCTCATGAACGCCTTCACATGCAATACACAACACTATTTATACTCATATTTATTTAGCATACTTATTCCCTTGCATTTGTAAATAACATACCTGTACATGCATTGTCTATTTTTGTATGTTGTGTATTGTTTATCACAGATAACTAAATTGTACATATAAAATTATTTAATTTACAAGTGTCGTTTGTGATTTTTATTTATCATGTAACTTAAGCCATAGCTTCTGACCATTAAATAAAACCAGACTCGTGATTTTATAACATCAGTTACTGCTTTATTGAAATACAGAGTTATTTGTTTATCACGGTATATTATACGTTATATTGTCGGCAAGGCATTTCGGCATATTTATTTCATATCCGGCGCTTTTATCAGTCGATTCCAATGCCGAGCCGGTAATATCGTGAGAGGAATTTCTTGCCTCATGCATATATGGGTTTTTCTATGGCCAATATAATGAACAGGTTTGAAATGATGCAGTTAAATATATAATACAATTTACAGTCATTAAACTTTTAAAGCCTACTGTAAAGCTTCTAAATTATCAACAGGATCAAACCGGATGCACAGAAACTGCATGCCTTCTGTCGCCTGACAGACAGTTCAAGTAAAAGCCTTTTAGTGTCATACTAAAAATGTGGCCCTTCAGGTCGTGATATTTTTCTGTGAAATTCATGATTTGTATTAAAGTAAATATTCGACTGCATTTACACTGCAGGTCTTGATGCCTAATTCTAATTTGTTTGCTATATCGGATTTTTTTTTTCGACGACCAGCTTACATCTTCTTTTAAAGGTGACCCATATACACTCACCTAAAGGATTATCAGGAACACCATACTAATACTGTGTTTGACCCCCTTTCACCTTAATTCTACGTGGCATTGATTCAACAAGGTGCTGAAAGCATTCTTTAGAAATGTTGGCCCATATTGATAGGATAGCATCTTGCAGTTGATGGAGATTTGTGGGATGCACATCCAGGGGACGAAGCTCCCGTTCCACCACATCCCAAAGATGCTCTATTGGGTTGAGATCTGGTGACTGTGGGGCCATTTTAGTTCAGTCAACTCATTGGCATGTTCAAGAAACCAGTTTGAAATGATTCGAGCTTTGTGACATGGTGCATTATCCTGCTGGAAGTAGCCATCAGAGGATGGGGACATGGTGGCCATAAAGGGATGGACATGGTCAGAAACAATGCTCAGGTAGGCCGTGGCGTTTAAACGATGCCCAATTGGCACTAAGGGGCCTAAAGTGTGCCAAGAAAACATCCCCCACACCATTACACCACCACCACCAGCCTGCACAGTGGGAACAAGGCATGATGGATTCATGTTCTCATTCTGTTTACGCCAAATTCTGACTCTACCATCTGAATGTCTCAACAGAAATCGAGACTCATCATTTTTTCAGTCTTCAACTGGCCAATTTTAATGAGCTCTTGCAAATTGTCGCCTCTTTTTCCTATTTGTAGTGGAGATGAGTGGTACCCGGTGGGGTCTTCTGCTGTTGTAGCCCATCCGCCTCAAGGTTTTGCGTGTTGTGGCTTCACAACGGTTGTAACGACTGGTTATTTCAGTCAAAGTTGCTCTTCTATCAGTTTAAATCAGTCGGCCCATTCTCCTCTGAAGGCATTTTGGCCCACAGGACTGCCGCATACTGGATGTTTTACCCTTTTCACACCATTCTTTGTAAACCCTAGAAATGGTTGTGCGTGAAAATCCCAGTAACACAGACCGGCCTGTCTGGCATCAACAACCATGCCACGCTCAAAATTGCTTAAATCCCCTTTCTTTCCCATTCTGACATTCGGTTTGGAGTTCAGGAGATTGTCTTGACCAGGACCACACCCCTAAATGCATTGAAGCAACTGCCATGTGATTGGTTGATTGGAAAATTGCATTGATGAGAAATTGAACAGGTGTTCCTAATAATCCTTTAGGTGAGTGTATATGTATATAGTACTATACACTTGCCGAAACAACCCAAGTAGACGTACTGACCCAGAAAAGCTCAGGCCGAACTCATCATCTGTCAGGCTTTTATAGAATATTTATTTATACATCTGTCTTTCATCATTGAATTGCATTCTATGTTTTATGTTGAGATGGTTTCTGTGTCTCTTTTTAGAAGACATAAACATCGCAACTGAAGTAATAGTTGAACACCTGGGCAAAAAGTGGCGTCAACTTGGGAGAAAACTGGGACTTCAGCAGACTCAGCTGGAAGGAATCCAGGAGAAACACAGCCGCGATCTCGAGGAACAGGTCCGGGAACTGATCCGAGTGTGGATGAAGATCCAGAGAGAAAACGCCAGGGTGAAGGAGCTCATTCAAGCTCTCCGAGACTGCAAACAAAACCTCACCGCTGACCTCGTGGAGAAAAAGCTCCGAGAGCCTTGAACATCATCAGCACACAGCGCATGTGTTATAAAGGATTGATAATGTGAACTTATGTTTTTAAAAATGCAAATGAACATTAAATCTTCTTGAATTAATTTTTGGTGCACATTAGTTCAAACGATTATGTAATGCATATTAAAATGTGATTATATTGCAGAAATGAATAATGTCTTCTTATTAGCAACACACTTCAGAATTCCGGATTTAGCAGTTTTTACAGAACACACTCCTCATACACCGCTGTTCTTGTATCTACTGTTTTAAATAATTTGTATTTAAAAGAATCTAGTTAATAATAAAGGGACTGATGTATGATTGAATAATATACCTCATAGAGAGTGTGTGTCTAACACCGTTAAATGATCAGAACACATTTTGAGCCGTGCACTATTAAAGAGTAACTAAACCAACTTTTTTTAGTTAATGATCTGTAAGAATGGATCTTTATTAATACCAGTCATTGATTTTAGTAACTTTTTTGACATTTGTTTATAAAGTGTTTTATTTCTACAATATATGGTGTAAAAACGTCTTAGTGCTGCCCTCTTCAGGTTGAACGGTGGCTACTGCAGTTGGATGTTCCGCACTTCGTGACGTACGCAGGTTTCAGCTCACCACGCGAGCTACGCCCTTGGCAATATAAAAAGCATCTTGTGTCATCAAAACCACTGTAGCGAGTCAGGAATTGGAATTGTGAGTATTGAAAACGATCAGGATAGAGTGTTTTAGCATCTATTTCGTCCCCTCTATCTCCGCTGGGGTCTGCCCACTTTTTCAGCATTTTTCAAATATTGCAACATGACTTTTGCGTAAACATATACGCCACTTTCGCGTCAGGTGGCATGTTATCTCTACGCATTTTGAGCTATCCGCGTGTATGCGTATATGTCTACGCCATTAACGTCCGCGTCATTTCGCGTGTCCGAACACGCAGTCAAATCACCAGTCATAAATGCCATTAACCCCAGTGACGGTTAAGTTTAGGGATGGGGTTGAGGTAAGTCATATCTTTTTCTTTCCTAGGATGGTAAGGGAACAGTCATAAATGCCATTAACCCCAGTGATGGTTAGGTTTAGGGACGGGGTTGAGGTAAGTCATATATTTATATAACGTTAAGTCAACGGCGTTCATAAACACGCTGAAAGGCGATTATGCGTCTTGATAGCACGCCAAAAATGGAAATACGAATTGGCGTGTCATACACACGCTACTTCATGAGTGTAACTTGTATTTATTCTATACTTTACTGTATGGAAATGCTTGAATCTGTAATAACATGCATGTTGTTCCACTGCAGCAATTCTTAGATTAAGATATTGCACAACATGTCTGTAAAGCGAAGTTCAGTTCTCAGAATCGCTCTCACACAGGCATGTTGAACATGTTTCAGCAAGACGTGTGTTTTCAGCTCCACCGCAGATCTTCCTGGAGATTATAATGTATTATTTTGAGTCATCTCTCTTGGTCCCACACTGGTTGTATAGATTGAGTTTCCCGAAAGCATTGCAAACCTGAGTAGAGCAGTGGTGCCAGTGGGACACTACACAACTTTTGAATTCTGAACAGGTTTTAAGACACTTGGCATTACATTTTTTTTTGTTGTTGTTGTTGTTATGGAGAAAAACTACATGAACTACACCCGGTATACTTAACCCATTCAGACCCTGTGTCTATTACAATGGACATCACATGTCAGCCCCCTTTTTTTAACTTCTGGAGCATTTCATCTAGTTTAAAGCCTGCAGTCCATGAGATTGGACGTTTGTCATCAAGCTTTGAATGTAGTAATTATATAAAAAAAAAAAACTCTACATTGAAGAGAAGCATGGCAGCACTTCACTCCAAACACAGAAGCAAGCAACATTTTCTAAGGTGTATTTACATTTTGTATATATTTTTGCCTGTATTTCATAGTTTGTATGTAAAATAGAAAGATTGAACTTATTAATTAGTTAAAAATCGACTAGAATTGCACGTTTTAAATCAGGATTTTTTTTAAATGTGTCTTGACTCTTGTCCATTAGAATGGACAGTAGGTTTGAAAGCCTGTTCCTGAAGTCACATTTTCAGTAATGCTGATTGAAATTTCTTTTATAATATATATATATATATATATATATATATATATATATATATAACAGTACCGATACATTTTTGAAACTTTTTCATGTGCCGAATATACAGTTCTAAAGTGCTTGAACATATAGCTGATGAAAATATCTCAGATGTTGACTTTATGTGGAGTAATGAGGAAGATGGAGATGTAAGAAAAATATCCATATTTAAAACTTTATAAAGTAAAATAACTTCCGGCCAAAAGAACATATGGATTTGACTTAAATCTAAAGCACAACTTAAATATGAATATTTTAAATATTTTATATCCATATATTTTTTATTGATAGATGCACTTTTATGATGGATAGATGCACTTTTATGATGGATAGACGGATTTATGCACTTTTATCATGGATAGATGCACTTTTATGATGGATAGATGCACTTTTATCATGGATAGATGCACTTTTATCATGGATGGATGCACTTTTATGATGGATAGATGCACTTGTATCATGGATAGATGCACTTTTATGATGGATAGATGCACTTGTATCATGGATAGATGCACTTTTATGATGGATAGATGCACTTTTATGATGGATAGATGCACTTTTATCATGGATAGATGCACTTTTATGATGGATAGATGCACTTTTATCATGGATAGATGCACTTTTATGATGGATAGATGCACTTTTATCATGGATAGATGCAGTTTTATGATGGATAGATGAACTTTTATCATGGATAGATGCACTTGTATCATGGATAGATGCACTTTTATGGACTTTCAAAATAGAAACAAACATTTACAGCCGATATAAAGCTTGGAAGGGCCAGGACATTGTTTAATATAACTCTGATTATTTTTGTCTGAGAGAAGAATGTCATATACACTATGGCTAGAGGCCAGAGTGATTAAATCATGGGTTAATTTAAATTTTGGGGTGAACTATGCCTTTAAAGGTATAGTTCAACCACAAATTATATTTGTCATCACTTACTCACCCTCATGTTGTTTCAAACCTGTATGAGTTTCATACCATTTTTATGTTGGACACCACCCCCACTGCAATCTATTGAATGGGGTTTCGGGTAGTATATTTGATAGACATTTTAACTAAAGTTTCTTTCATGATAAAAACTATTTTACTGCACTCAGGCCATAGCACCAAGCGCACGTAGCAACTCAAAATTTCGACCCGAAAAAAAAAAAATAACAGTGGTAACCCTTGTTGTTTTTTTTGTTTTTTTTTTGGTGTGAAAAAACATGTTTCTCCAATCTTCTTGAAACTCTGGATTCTGATAGAGGGCCACGAGACTTAGACCTGAGTGCAAAAATGGAGGCTCTAGCCCTTTCCAGAGCTGAGATATCGAAACTCAAAAATTCGGCCCGAAAAAAAAAACGACAGTGGTAACCCTTACGTTTTTTTTTTTTGGGCGAAAAATTAAGTTTCTCCAATCTTCCCAAAACTCTGGATTCTGATAGCGGGCCATGAGACTTAGACCTGAGTGCAAAAATGGAGGCTCTAGCCACTTCCAGAGCTGAGATATCGAAACTCAAAAATTCGGCCCGAAAAAAAACGACAGTGGTACCCCTTACGTTTTTTTTTTTTGGGGGGCGAAAAATTAAGTTTCTCCAATCTTCCCAAAACTCTGGATTCTGATAGAGGGCCATGAGACTTAGACCTGAGTGCAAAAATGGAGGCTCTAGCCCCTTCCAGAGCTGAGATATCGAAACTCAAAAATTCGGCCCGAAAAAAAAAACGACAGTGCAGTGGTACCCCTTACGTTTTTTTTTTTGGGCGAAAAATTAAGTTTCTCCAATCTTCCCAAAACTCTGGATTCTGATAGAGAGCCATGAGACTTAGACCTGAGTGCAAAAATGGAGGCTCTATCCCCTTCCAGAGCTGAGATATCGAAACTCAAAAATTCGGCCCGGAAAAAAAACGACAGTGGTACCCCTTACGGTTTTTTTTTTGGGCGAAAAATTAAGTTTCTCCAATCTTCCCAAAACTCTGGATTCTGATAGAGGGCCATGAGACTTAGACCTGAGTGCAAAAATGGAGGCTCTAGCCCCTTCCAGAGCTGAGATATCGAAACTCAAAAATTCGGCCCGAAAAAAAAAACGACAGTGGTACCCCTTACGTTTTTTTTTTTTTGGGCGAAAAATTACGTTTCTCCAATCTTCCCAAAACTCTGGATTCTGATAGAGGGCCATGAGACTTAGACCTGAGTGCAAAAATGGAGGCTCTAGCCCCTTCCAGAGCTGAGATATCGAAACTCAAAAATTCGGCCCGAAAAAAAAAACGACAGTGGTACCCCTTACGTTTTTTTTTTGGGGCGAAAAATTAAGTTTCTCCAATCTTCCCAAAACTCTGGATTCTGATAGAGGGCCATGATACTTAGACCTGAGTGCAAAAATGGAGGCTCTAGCCCCTTCCAGAGCTGAGATATCGAAACTCAAAAATTCGGCCCGAAAAAAAAACGACAGTGGTACCCCTTACGTTTTTTTTTTTTGGGCGAAAAATTAAGTTTCTCCAATCTTCCCAAAACTCTGGATTCTGATAGAGGGCCATGAGACTTAGACCTGAGTGCAAAAATGGAGGCTCTAGCCCCTTCCAGAGCTGAGATATCGAAACTCAAAAATTCGGCCCGAAAAAAAAACGACAGTGATACCCCTTACGTTTTTTTTTTTGGGCGAAAAATTAAGTTTCTCCAATCTTCCCAAAACTCTGGATTCTGATAGAGGGCCATGAGACTTAGACCTGAGTGCAAAAATGGAGGCTCTAGCCCCTTCCAGAGCTGAGATATCGAAACTCAAAAATTCGGCCCGAAAAAAAAACGACAGTGTTACCCCTTACGTTTTTTTTTTTTTTTGGGCGAAAGATTAAGTTTCTCCAATCTTCCCAAAACTCTGGATTCTGATAGAGGGCCATGAGACTTAGACCTGAGTGCAAAAATGGAGGCTCTAGCCCCTTCCAGAGCTGAGATATCGAAACTCAAAAATTCGGCCCGAAAAAAAAACGACAGTGGTACCCCTTACGTTTTTTTTTTTGGGGGGCGAAAAATTAAGTTTCTCCAATCTTCCCAAAACTCTGGATTCTGATAGAGGGCCATGAGACTTAGACCTAAGTGCAAAAATGGAGGCTCTAGCCCCTTCCAGAGCTGAGATATCGAAACTCAAAAATTCGGCCCGAAAAAAAAACGACAGTGGTACCCCTTACGTTTTTTTTTTTTGGGCGAAAAATTAAGTTTCTCCAATCTTCCCAAAACTCTGGATTCTGATAGAGGGCCATGAGACTTAGACCTGAGTGCAAAAATGGAGGCTCTAGCCCCTTCCAGAGCTGAGATATCGAAACTCAAAAATTCGGCCCGAGAAAAAAACGACAGTGGTACCCCTTACGTTTTTTTTTTTTTTGGGCGAAAAATTAAGTTTCTCTAATCTTCCCAAAACTCTGGATTCTGATAGAGGGCCATGAGACTTAGACCTGAGTGCAAAAATGGAGGCTCTAGCCCCTTCCAGAGCTGAGATATCGAAACTCAAAAATTCGGCCCGAAAAAAAAACAGACAGTGGTACCCTTACGTTTTTTTTTTGGGCGAAAAATTAAGTTTCTCCAATCTTCCCAAAACTCTGGATTCTGATAGAGGGACATGAGACTTAGACCTGAGTGCAAAAATGGAGGCTCTAGCCCCTTCCAGAGCTGAGATATCGAAACTCAAAAATTCGGCCCGAAAAAAAAACGACAGTGGTACCCCTTACGTTTTTTTTTTTTTGGGCGAAAAATTAAGTTTCTCCAATCTTCCCAAAACTCTGGATTCTGATAGAGGGCCATGAGACTTAGACCTGAGTGCAAAAATGGAGGCTCTAGCCCCTTCCAGAGCTGAGATATCGAAACTCAAAAATTCGGCCCGAAAAAAAAAACGACAGTGGTACCCCTTACGTTTTTTTTTTCGGTGAAAAATTAAGTTTCTCCAATCTTCCCAAAACTCTGGATTCTGATAGAGGGCAATGAGACTTAGACCTGAGTGCAAAAATGGAGGCTCTAGCCCCTTCCAGAGCTGAGATATCGAAACTCAAAAATGTGGCCCGAAAAAAAAACGACAGTGGTACCCCTTACGTTTTTTTTTTTTTTTTGGGCGAAAAATTAAGTTTCTCCAATCTTCCCAAAACTCTGGATTCTGATAGAGGGCCATGAGACTTAGACCTGAGTGCAAAAATGGAGGCTCTAGCCCCTTCCAGAGCTGAGATATCGAAACTCAAAAATTCGGCCCGAAAAAAAAACGACAGTGGTACCCCTTACGTTTTTTTTTTTTTTTTGGGCGAAAAATTAAGTTTCTCCAATCTTCCCAAAACTCTGGATTCTGATAGAGGGCCATGAGACTTAGACCTGAGTGCAAAAATGGAGGCTCTAGCCCCTTCCAGAGCTGAGATATCGAAACTCAAAAATTCGGCCCGAAAAAAAAAACGACAGTGGTACCCCTGACGTTTTTTTTTTTTTGGGCGAAAAATTAAGTTTCTCCAATCTTCCCAAAACTCTGGATTCTGATAGAGGGCCATGAGACTTAGACCTGAGTGCAAAAATGGAGGCTCTAGCCCCTTCCAGAGCTGAGATATCGAAACTCAAAAATTCGGCCCGAAAAAAAAAACGACAGTGGTACCCCTTACTTTTTTTTTTTTGGGCGAAAAATTAAGTTTCTCCAATCTTCCCAAAACTCTGGATTCTGATAGAGGGCCATGAGACTTAGACCTGAGTGCAAAAATGGAGGCTCTAGCCCCTTCCAGAGCTGAGATATCGAAACTCAAAAATTCGGCCCGAAAAAAAAACGACAGTGGTACCCCTTACGTTTTTTTTTTCGGTGAAAAATTAAGTTTCTCCAATCTTCCCAAAACTCTG
This sequence comes from Pimephales promelas, assembly GCF_988280905.1. Taxonomy (NCBI): domain Eukaryota; kingdom Metazoa; phylum Chordata; class Actinopteri; order Cypriniformes; family Leuciscidae; genus Pimephales; species Pimephales promelas. The sequence goes on along the minus strand of NC_142769.1, from coordinate 3,213,107 downwards.
GATTCTGATAGAGGGCAATGAGACTTAGACCTGAGTGCAAAAATGGAGGCTCTAGCCCCTTCCAGAGCTGAGATATCGAAACTCAAAAATGTGGCCCGAAAAAAAAACGACAGTGGTACCCCTTACGTTTTTTTTTTTGGGCGAAAAATTAAGTTTCTCCAATCTTCCCAAAACTCTGGATTCTGATAGAGGGCCATGAGACTTAGACCTGAGTGCAAAAATGGAGGCTCTAGCCCCTTCCAGAGCTGAGATATCGAAACTCAAAAATTCGGCCCGAAAAAAAAAACGACAGTGGTACCCCTTACGTTTTTTTTTTCGGTGAAAAATTAAGTTTCTCCAATCTTCCCAAAACTCTGGATTCTGATAGAGGGCAATGAGACTTAGACCTGAGTGCAAAAATGGAGGCTCTAGCCCCTTCCAGAGCTGAGATATCGAAACTCAAAAATGTGGCCCGAAAAAAAAACGACAGTGGTACCCCTTACGTTTTTTTTTTTTTTTTGGGCGAAAAATTAAGTTTCTCCAATCTTCCCAAAACTCTGGATTCTGATAGAGGGCCATGAGACTTAGACCTGAGTGCAAAAATGGAGGCTCTAGCCCCTTCCAGAGCTGAGATATCGAAACTCAAAAATTCGGCCCGAAAAAAAAACGACAGTGGTACCCCTTACGTTTTTTTTTTTTGGGCGAAAAATTAAGTTTCTCCAATCTTCCCAAAACTCTGGATTCTGATAGAGGACCATGAGACTTAGACCTGAGTGCAAAAATGGAAGCTCTAGCCCCTTCCAGAGCTGAGATATCGAAACTCAAAAATTCGGCCCGAAAAAAAAAACGACAGTGGTACCCCTTACGTTTTTTTTTTTTGGGCGAAAAATTAAGTTTCTCCAATCTTCCCAAAACTCTGGATTCTGATAGAGGGCCATGAGACTTAGACCTGAGTGCAAAAATGGAGGCTCTAGCCCCTTCCAGAGCTGAGATATCGAAACTCAAAAATTCAGCCCGAAAAAAAAAAACGACAGGCGAAAAATTAAGTTTCTCCAATCTTCCCAAAACTCTGGATTCTGATAGAGGGCCATGAGACTTAGACCTGAGTGCAAAAATGGAAGCTCTAGCCCCTTCCAGAGCTGAGATATCGAAACTCAAAAATTCGGCCCGAAAAAAAAACGACAGTGGTACCCCTTATGTTTTTTTTTTTTGGGCGAAAAATTAAGTTTCTCCAATCTTCCCAAAACTCTGGATTCTGATAGAGGGCCATGAGACTTAGACCTGAGTGCAAAAATGGAGGCTCTAGCCCCTTCCAGAGCTGAGATATCGAAACTCAAAAATTCGGGCCGAAAAAAAAACGACAGTGGTACCCCTTACGTTTTTTTTTTTTGGGCGAAAAATTAAGTTTCTCCAATCTTCCCAAAACTCAGGATTCTGGTAGAGGGCCATGAGACTTAGACCTGAGTGCAAAAATGGAAGCTCTAGCCCCTTCCAGAGCTGAGATATCGAAACTCAAAAATTCAGCCCGAAAAAAAAACGACAGTGGTACCCCTTACGTTTTTTTTTTTTTGGGCGAAAAATTAAGTTTCTCCAATCTTCCCAAAACTCTGGATTCTGATAGAGGGCCATGAGAGTTAGACCTGAGTGCAAAAATGGAGGCTCTAGCCCCTTCCAGAGCTGAGATATCGAAACTCAAAAATTCGGCCCGAAAAAAAAACGACAGTGGTACCCCTTACAGTTTTTTTTTTGGGCGAAAAATTAAGTTTCTCCAATCTTCCCAAAACTCTGGATTCTGATAGAGGGCCATGAGACTTAGACCTGAGTGCAAAAATGGAGGCTCTAGCCCCTTCCAGAGCTGAGATATCGAAACTCAAAAATTCGGCCCGAAAAAAAAACGACAGTGGTACCCCTTACGTTTTTTTTTTTTGGGCGAAAAATAAAGTTTCTCCAATCTTCCCAAAACTATGGATTCTGATAGAGGGCCATGAGACTTAGACCTGAGTGCAAAAATGGAGGCTCTAGCCCCTTCCAGAGCTGAGATATCGAAACTCAAAAATTCGGCCCGAAAAAAAAACGACAGTGGTACCCCTTACGTTTTTTTTTTTGGGCGAAAAATTAAGTTTCTCCAATCTTCCCAAAACTCTGGATTCTGATAGAGGGCAATGAGACTTAGACCTGAGTGCAAAAATGGAGGCTCTAGCCCCTTCCAGAGCTGAGATATCGAAACTCAAAAATGTGGCCCGAAAAAAAAACGACAGTGGTACCCCTTACGTTTTTTTTTTTTGGGCGAAAAATTAAGTTTCTCCAATCTTCCCAAAACTCTGGATTCTGATAGAGGGCCATGAGACTTAGACCTGAGTGCAAAAATGGAGGCTCTAGCCCCTTCCAGAGCTGAGATATCGAAACTCAAAAATTTGGCACGAAAAAAAAACGACAGTGGTACCCCTTACGTTTTTTTTTTTTGGGCGAAAAATTAAGTTTCTCCAATCTTTCCAAAACTCTGGATTCTGATAGAGGACCATGAGACTTAGACCTGAGTGCAAAAATGGAAGCTCTAGCCCCTTCCAGAGCTGAGATATCGAAACTCAAAAATTCGGCCCGAAAAAAAAAACGACAGTGGTACCCCTTACGTTTTTTTTTTTGGGCGAAAAATTAAGTTTCTGCAATCTTCCCAAAACTCTGGATTCTGATAGAGGGCCATGAGACTTAGACCTGAGTGCAAAAATGGAGGCTCTAGCCCCTTCCAGAGCTGAGATATCTAAACTCAAAATTCGGCCCGAAAAAAAAACGACAGTGGTACCCCTTACGTTTTTTTTTTTCGGGCCGAATTTTTGAGTTTCGATATCTCAGCTCTGGAAGGGGCTAGAGCCTCCATTTTTGCACTCAGGTCTAAGTCTCATGGCCCTCTATCAGAATCCAGAGTTTTGGAAAGATTGGAGAAACTTAATTTTTCGCCCAAAAAAAAAAACGTAAGGGGTACCACTGTCGTTTTTTTTTCGTGCCAAATTTTTGAGTTTCGATATCTCAGCTCTGGAAGGGGCTAGAGCCTCCATTTTTGCACTCAGGTCTAAGTCTCATGGTCCTCTATCAGAATACAGAGTTTTGGGAAGATTGGAGAAACTTATTTTTTCGCCCAAAAAAAAAAACGTAAGGGGTACCACTGTCGTTTTTTTTTCGGGCCGAATTTTTGAGTTTAGATATCTCAGCTCTGGAAGGGGCTAGAGCCTCCATTTTTGCACTCAGGTCTAAGTCTCATGGCCCTCTATCAGAATCCAGAGTTTTGGGAAGATTGCAGAAACTTAATTTTTCGCCCAAAAAAAAAAACGTAAGGGGTACCACTGTCGTTTTTTTTTTCGGACCGAATTTTTGAGTTTCGATATCTCAGCTCTGGAAGGGGCTAGAGCTTCTATTTTTGCACTCAGGTCTAAGTCTCATGGCCCTCTATCAGAATCCAGAGTTTTGGAAAGATTGGAGAAACTTAATTTTTCGCCCCAAAAAAAAAACGTAAGGGGTACCACTGTCGTTTTTTTTTCGTGCCAAATTTTTGAGTTTCGATATCTCAGCTCTGGAAGGGGCTAGAGCCTCCATTTTTGCACTCAGGTCTAAGTCTCATGGCCCTCTATCAGAATCCAGAGTTTTGGGAAGATTGGAGAAACTTAATTTTTCTCCAAAAAAAAAAAACGTTAGGGGTACCACTGTCGTTTTTTTTTCGGGCCACATTTTTGAGTTTCGATATCTCAGCTCTGGAAGGGGCTAGAGCCTCCATTTTTGCACTCAGGTCTAAGTCTCATGGCCCTCTATCAGAATCCAGAGTTTTGGGAAGATTGGAGAAACTTAATTTTTCGCCCAAAAAAAAAAAGTAAGGGGTACCACTGTCGTTTTTTTTTCGGGCCGAATTTTTGAGTTTCGATATCTCAGCTCTGGAAGGGGCTAGAGCCTCCATTTTTGCACTCAGGTCTAAGTCTCATGGTCCTCTATCAGAATCCAGAGTTTTGGGAAGATTGGAGAAACTTATTTTTTCGCCCAAAAAAAAAACGTAAGGGGTACCACTGTCGTTTTTTTTCGGGCCGAATTTTTGAGTTTAGATATCTCAGCTCTGGAAGGGGCTAGAGCCTCCATTTTTGCACTCAGGTCTAAGTCTCATGGCCCTCTATCAGAATCCAAAGTTTTGGGAAGATTGCAGAAACTTAATTTTTCGCCCAAAAAAAAAAACGTAAGGGGTACCACTGTCGTTTTTTTTTTTCGTGCCAAATTTTTGAGTTTCGATATCTCAGCTCTGGAAGGGGCTAGAGCCTCCATTTTTGCACTCAGGTCTAAGTCTCATGGCCCTCTATCAGAATCCAGAGTTTTGGGAAGATTGGAGAAACTTAATTTTTCTCCAAAAAAAAAAAACGTTAGGGGTACCACTGTCGTTTTTTTTTCGGGCCACATTTTTGAGTTTCGATATCTCAGCTCTGGAAGGGGCTAGAGCCTCCATTTTTGCACTCAGGTCTAAGTCTCATGGCCCTCTATCAGAATCCAGAGTTTTGGGAAGATTGGAGAAACTTAATTTTTCGCCCAAAAAAAAAAAGTAAGGGGTACCACTGTCGTTTTTTTTTCGGGCCGAATTTTTGAGTTTCGATATCTCAGCTCTGGAAGGGGCTAGAGCCTCCATTTTTGCACTCAGGTCTAAGTCTCATGGTCCTCTATCAGAATCCAGAGTTTTGGGAAGATTGGAGAAACTTATTTTTTCGCCCAAAAAAAAAACGTAAGGGGTACCACTGTCGTTTTTTTTCGGGCCGAATTTTTGAGTTTAGATATCTCAGCTCTGGAAGGGGCTAGAGCCTCCATTTTTGCACTCAGGTCTAAGTCTCATGGCCCTCTATCAGAATCCAAAGTTTTGGGAAGATTGCAGAAACTTAATTTTTCGCCCAAAAAAAAAAACGTAAGGGGTACCACTGTCGTTTTTTTTTTTCGGGCCGAATTTTTGAGTTTCGATATCTCAGCTCTGGAAGGGGCTAGAGCTTCCATTTTTGCACTCAGGTCTAAGTCTCATGGTCCTCTATCAGAATCCAGAGTTTTGGAAAGATTGGAGAAACTTAATTTTTCGCCCAAAAAAAAAAAACGTAAGGGGTACCACTGCCGTTTTTTTTTCGGGTCGAATTTTTGAGTTTCGATATCTCAGCTCTGGAAGGGGCTAGAGCCTCCATTTTTGCACTCATGTCTAAGTCTCATGGTCCTCTATCAGAATCCAGAGTTTTGGGAAGATTGGAGAAACTTATTTTTTCGCCCAAAAAAAAAACGTAAGGGGTACCACTGTCGTTTTTTTTTTCGGGCCGAATTTTTGAGTTTCGATATCTCAGCTCTGGAAGGGGCTAGAGCTTCCATTTTTGCACTCAGGTCTAAGTCTCATGGCCCTCTATCTGAATCCAGAGTTTTGGGAAGATTGGAGAAACTTAATTTTTCGACCAAAAAAAAAAAACGTAAGGGGTACCACTGTCGTTTTTTTTTTCGGGCCGAATTTTTGAGTTTCGATATCTCAGCTCTGGAAGGGGCTAGAGCCTCTATTTTTGCACTCAGGTCTAAGTCTCATGGCCCTCTATCAGAATCCAGAGTTTTGGGAAGATTGGAGAAACTTAATTTTTCGCCCAAAAAAAAAAACGTAAGGGGTACCACTGTCGTTTTTTTTTTCGGGCCGAATTTTTGAGTTTCGATATCTCAGCTTTGGAAGGGGCTAGAGCCTCCATTTTTGCACTCAGGTCTAAGTCTCATGGCCCTCTATCAGAATCCAGAGTTTTGGGAAGATTGGAGAAACTTAATTTTTCGCCCAAAAAAAAAAAACGTAAGGGGTACCACTGTCGTTTTTTTTTCGGGCCGAATTTTTGAGTTTCGATATCTCAGCTCTGGAAGGGGCTAGAGCTTCCATTTTTGCACTCAGGTCTAAGTCTCATGGCCCTCTATCAGAATCCAGAGTTTTGGAAAGATTGGAGAAACTTAATTTTTCGCCCCAAAAAAAAAAACGTAAGGGGTACCACTGTCGTTTTTTTTTCGTGCCAAATTTTTGAGTTTCGATATCTCAGCTCTGGAAGGGGCTAGAGCCTCCATTTTTGCACTCAGGTCTAAGTCTCATGGCCCTCTATCAGAATCCAGAGTTTTGGGAAGATTGGAGAAACTTAATTTTTCACACCAAAAAAAAAAAAACGTAAGGGGTACCACTGTCGTTTTTTTTCGGGCCACATTTTTGAGTTTCGATATCTCAGCTCTGGAAGGGGCTAGAGCCTCCATTTTTGCACTCAGGTCTAAGTCTCATTGCCCTCTATCAGAATCCAGAGTTTTGGGAAGATTGGAGAAACTTAATTTTTCGCCCAAAAAAAAAAAGTAAGGGGTACCACTGTCGTTTTTTTTTCGGGCCGAATTTTTGAGTTTCGATATCTCAGCTCTGGAAGGGGCTAGAGCTTCCATTTTTGCACTCAGGTCTAAGTCTCATGGCCCTCTATCAGAATCCAGAGTTTTGGAAAGATTGGAGAAACTTAATTTTTCGCCCCAAAAAAAAAAACGTAAGGGGTACCACTGTCGTTTTTTTTTCGTGCCAAATTTTTGAGTTTCGATATCTCAGCTCTGGAAGGGGCTAGAGCCTCCATTTTTGCACTAGGGTCTAAGTCTCATGGCCCTCTATCAGAATCCAGAGTTTTGGGAAGATTGGAGAAACTTAATTTTTCTCCAAAAAAAAAAAAAAACGTAAGGGGTACCACTGTCGTTTTTTTTTCGGGCCACATTTTTGAGTTTCGATATCTCAGCTCTGGAAGGGGCTAGAGCCTCCATTTTTGCACTCAGGTCTAAGTCTCATTGCCCTCTATCAGAATCCAGAGTTTTGGGAAGATTGGAGAAACTTAATTTTTCGCCCAAAAAAAAAAGTAAGGGGTACCCCTGTCGTTTTTTTTTCGGGCCGAATTTTTGAGTTTCGATATCTCAGCTCTGGAAGGGGCTAGAGCCTCCATTTTTGCACTCAGGTCTAAGTCTCATGGTCCTCTATCAGAATCCAGAGTTTTGGGAAGATTGGAGAAACTTATTTTTTCGCCCAAAAAAAAAACGTAAGGGGTACCACTGTCGTTTTTTTTCGGGCCGAATTTTTGAGTTTAGATATCTCAGCTCTGGAAGGGGCTAGAGCCTCCATTTTTGCACTCAGGTCTAAGTCTCATGGCCCTCTATCAGAATCCAGAGTTTTGGGAAGATTGCAGAAACTTAATTTTTCGCCCAAAAAAAAAACGTAAGGGGTACCACTGTCGTTTTTTTTTTCGGGCCGAATTTTTGAGTTTCGATATCTCAGCTCTGGAAGGGGCTAGAGCTTCCATTTTTGCACTCAGGTCTAAGTCTCATGGTCCTCTATCAGAATCCAGAGTTTTGGAAAGATTGGAGAAACTTAATTTTTCGCCCAAAAAAAAAAAACGTAAGGGGTACCACTGTCGTTTTTTTTTCGTGCCAAATTTTTGAGTTTCGATATCTCAGCTCTGGAAGGGGCTAGAGCCTCCATTTTTGCACTCAGGTCTAAGTCTCATGGCCCTCTATCAGAATCCAGAGTTTTGGGAAGATTGGAGAAACTTAATTTTTCGCCCCAAAAAAAAACGTAAGGGGTACCACTGTCGTTTTTTTTTCGGGCCACATTTTTGAGTTTCGATATCTCAGCTCTGGAAGGGGCTAGAGCCTCCATTTTTGCACTCAGGTCTAAGTCTCATTGCCCTCTATCAGAATCCAGAGTTTTGGGAAGATTGGAGAAACTTAATTTTTCGCCCAAAAAAAAAAACGTAAGGGGTACCACTGTCGTTTTTTTTTTCGGGCCGAATTTTTGAGTTTCGATATCTCAGCTCTGGAAGGGGCTAGAGCCTCCATTTTTGCACTCAGGTCTAAGTCTCATGGCCCTCTATCAGAATCCAGAGTTTTGGGAAGATTGGAGAAACTTAATTTTTCGCCCAAAAAAAAAAACGTAAGGGGTACCACTGTCGTTTTTTTTTTCGGGCCGAATTTTTGAGTTTCAATATCTCAGCTCTGTAAGGGGCTAGAGCTTCAATTTTTGCACTCAGGTCTAAGTCTCATGGCCCTCTATCAGAATCCAGAGTTTTGGGAAGTTTGGAGAAACTTAATTTTTCGCCCAAAAAAAAAAAACGTAAGGGGTACCACTGTCGTTTTTTTTTTTCGGGACGAATTTTTGAGTTTCGATATCTCAGCTCTGTAAGGGGCTAGAGCTTCAATTTTTGCACTCAGGTCTAAGTCTCATGGCCCTCTATCAGAATCCAGAGTTTTGGAAAGATTGGAGAAACTTAATTTTTCGCCCAAAAAAAAAAACGAAAGGGGTACCACTGTCGTTTTTTTTCGGGCCAAATTTTTGAGTTTCGATATCTCAGCTCTGGAAGGGGCTAGAGCCTCCATTTTTGCACTCAGGTCTAAGTCTCATGGCCCTCTATCAGAATCCAGAGTTTTGGGAAGATTGGAGAAACTTAATTTTTCGCCCAAAAAAAAAAAACGTAAGGGGTACCACTGTCGTTTTTTTTTCGGGCCGAATTTTTGAGTTTCGATATCTCAGCTCTGGAAGGGGCTAGAGCCTCCATTTTTGCACTCAGGTCTAAGTCTCATGGCCCTCTATCAGAATCCAGAGTTTTGGGAAGATTGGAGAAACTTAATTTTTCGCCCAAAAAAAAAACGTAAGGGGTACCACTGTCGTTTTTTTTTTCGGGCCGAATTTTTGAGTTTCAATATCTCAGCTCTGTAAGGGGCTAGAGCTTCAATTTTTGCACTCAGGTCTAAGTCTCATGGCCCTCTATCAGAATCCAGAGTTTTGGGAAGTTTGGAGAAACTTAATTTTTCGCCCAAAAAAAAAAAACGTAAGGGGTACCACTGTCGTTTTTTTTTTTCGGGCCGAATTTTTGAGTTTCGATATCTCAGCTCTGTAAGGGGCTAGAGCTTCAATTTTTGCACTCAGGTCTAAGTCTCATGGCCCTCTATCAGAATCCAGAGTTTTGGGAAGATTGGAGAAACTTAATTTTTCGCCCAAAAAAAAAAACGAAAGGGGTACCACTGTCGTTTTTTTTCGGGCCAAATTTTTGAGTTTCGATATCTCAGCTCTGGAAGGGGCTAGAGCCTCCATTTTTGCACTCAGGTCTAAGTCTCATGGCCCTCTATCAGAATCCAGAGTTTTGGGAAGATTGGAGAAACTTAATTTTTCGCCCAAAAAAAAAAAAACGTAAGGGGTACCACTGTCGTTTTTTTTTCGGGCCGAATTTTTGAGTTTCGATATCTCAGCTCTGGAAGGGGCTAGAGCCTCCATTTTTGCACTCAGGTCTAAGTCTCATGGCCCTCTATCAGAATCCAGAGTTTTGGGAAGATTGGAGAAACTTAATTTTTCGCCCAAAAAAAAAACCGTAAGGGGTACCACTGTCGTTTTTTTTTTCGGGCCGAATTTTTGAGTTTCGATATCTCAGCTGTGGAAGGGGCTAGAGCCTCCATTTTTGCACTCAGGTCTAAGTCTCATGGCCCTCTATCAGAATCCAGAGTTTTGGGAAGATTGGAGAAACTTAATTTTTCGCCCAAAAAAAAAAACGTAAGGGGTACCACTGTCGTTTTTTTTTTGGGCGAAAAATTTAGTTTCTCCAATCTTCCCAAAATTCTGGATTCTGATAGAGGGCCATGAGACTTAGACCTGAGTGCAAAAATGGAGGCTCTAGCCCCTTCCAGAGCTGAGATATCGAAATTCAAAAATTCGGCCCAAAAAAAAAAACGACAGTGGTACCACTGTCGTTTTTTTTTTTGGGCGAAAAATTAAGTTTCTCCAATCTTCCCAAAACTCTGGATTCTGATAGAGGGCCATGAGACTTAGACCTGAGTGCAAAAATGGAGGCTCTATCCCCTTCCAGAGCTGAGATATCGAAACTCAAAAATTTGGCCCGAAAAAAAACGACAGTGGTACCCCTTACGTTTTTTTTTTTGGGCAAAAAATTAAGTTTCTCCAATCTTCCCAAAACTCTGGATTCTGATAGAGGGCCATGAGACTTAGACCTGAGTGCAAAAATGGAGGCTCTAGCCCCTTCCAGAGCTGAGATATCGAAACTCAAAAATTCGGCCCGAAAAAAAAACGACAGTGGTACCCCTTACGTTTTTTTTTTTTTGGGCGAAAAATTAAGTTTCTCCAATCTTCCCAAAACTCTGGATTCTGATAGAGGGCCATGAGAGTTAGACCTGAGTGCAAAAATGGAGGCTCTAGCCCCTTCCAGAGCTGAGATATCGAAACTCAAAAATTCGGCCCGAAAAAAAAACGACAGTGGTACCCCTTACGGTTTTTTTTTTGGGCGAAAAATTAAGTTTCTCCAATCTTCCCAAAACTCTGTATTCTGATAGAGGGCCATGAGACTTAGACCTGAGTGCAAAAATGGAGGCTCTAGCCCCTTCCAGAGCTGAGATATCGAAACTCAAAAATTCGGCCCGAAAATAAAACGACAGTGGTACCCCTTACGTTTTTTTTTTTTTGGGCGAAAAATAAAGTTTATCCAATCTTCCCAAAACTCTGGATTCTGATAGAGGGCCATGAGACTTAGACCTGAGTGCAAAAATGGAGGCTCTAGCCCCTTCCAGAGCTGAGATATCGAAACTCAAAAATTCGGCCCGAAAAAAAAACGACAGTGGTACCCCTTACGTTTTTTTTTTTTGGGCGAAAAATAAAGTTTCTCCAATCTTCCCAAAACTCTGTATTCTGATAGAGGGCCATGAGACTTAGACCTGAGTGCAAAAATGGAGGCTCTAGCCCCTTCCAGAGCTGAGATATCGAAACTCAAAAATTCGGCCCGAAAAAAAAAACGACAGTGGTACCCCTTACGTTTTTTTTTTTGGGCGAAAAATTAAGTTTCTCCAATCTTCCCAAAACTCTGGATTCTGATAGAGGGCCATGAGACTTAGACCTGAGTGCAAAAATGGAGGCTCTAGCCCCTTCCAGAGCTGAGATATCGAAACTCAAAAATTCGGCCCGAAAAAAAAACGACAGTGGTACCCCTTACGTTTTTTTTTTTTTTGGGCGAAAAAATAAGTTTCTCCAATCTTCCCAAAACTCTGGATTCTGATAGAGGACCATGAGACTTAGACCTGAGTGCAAAAATTGAGGCTCTAGCCCCTTCCAGAGCTGAGATATCGAAACTCAAAAATTCGGCCCGAAAAAAAAAACGACAGTGGTACCCCTTACGTTTTTTTTTTTTGGGCGAAAAATTAAGTTTCTCCAATCTTCCCAAAACTCTGGATTCTGATAGAGGGCCATGAGACTTAGACCTGAGTGCAAAAATGGAGGCTCTAGCCCCTTCCAGAGCTGAGATATCGAAACTCAAAAATTCGGCCCGAAAAAAAAATGACAGTGGTACCCCTTACGTTTTTTTTTTTTGGGCGAAAAATTAAGTTTCTCCAATCTTCCCAAAACTCTGGATTCTGATAGAGGGCCATGAGACTTAGACCTGAGTGCAAAAATGGAAGCTCTAGCCCCTTCCAGAGCTGAGATATCGAAACTCAAAAATTCGGCCCGAAAAAAAAACGACAGTGGTACCCCTTACGTTTTTTTTTTTTCGGCGAAAAATTAAGTTTCTCCAATCTTCCCAAAACTCTGGATTCTGGTAGAGGGCCATGAGACTTAGACCTGAGTGCAAAAATGGAAGCTCTAGCCCCTTCCAGAGCTGAGATATCGAAACTCAAAAATTCGGCCCGAAAAAAAAACGACAGTGGTACCCCTTACGTTTTTTTTTTTTGGGCGAAAAATTAAGTTTCTCCAATCTTTCCAAAACTCTGGATTCTGATAGAGGGCCATGAGACTTAGACCTGAGTGCAAAAATGGAGGCTCTAGCCCCTTCCAGAGCTGAGATATCGAAACTCAAAAATTCGGCCCGAAAAAAAAACGACAGTGGTACCCCTTACGTTTTTTTTTTTTTGGGCGAAAAATTAAGTTTCTCCAATCTTCCCAAAACTCTGGATTCTGATAGAGGGCCATGAGAGTTAGACCTGAGTGCAAAAATGGAGGCTCTAGCCCCTTCCAGAGCTGAGATATCGAAACTCAAAAATTCGGCCCGAAAAAAAAAACGACAGTGGTACCCCTTACGTTTTTTTTTTTGGGCGAAAAATTAAGTTTCTCCAATCTTCCCAAAACTCTGTATTCTGATAGAGGGCCATGAGACTTAGACCTGAGTGCAAAAATGGAGGCTCTAGCCCCTTCCAGAGCTGAGATATCGAAACTCAAAAATTCGGCCCGAAAAAAAAACGACAGTGGTACCCCTTACGTTTTTTTTTTTTTTGGGCGAAAAATAAAGTTTCTCCAATCTTCCCAAAACTCTGGATTCTGATAGAGGGCCATGAGACTTAGACCTGAGTGCAAAAATGGAGGCTCTAGCCCCTTCCAGAGCTGAGATATCGAAACTCAAAAATTCGGCCCGAAAAAAAAAACGACAGTGGTACCCCTTACGTTTTTTTTTTTGGGCGAAAAATTAAGTTTCTCCAATCTTCCCAAAACTCTGGATTCTGATAGAGGGCCATGAGACTTAGACCTGAGTGCAAAAATGGAAGCTCTAGCCCCTTCCAGAGCTGAGATATCGAAACTCAAAAATTCGGCCCGAAAAAAAAAACGACAGTGGTACCCCTTACGTTTTTTTTTTTTGGGCGAAAAATTAAGTTTCTCCAATCTTCCCAAAACTCTGGATTCTGATAGAGGGCCATGAGACTTAGACCTGAGTGCAAAAATGGAGGCTCTAGCCCCTTCCAGAGCTGAGATATCGAAACTCAAAAATTCGGCCTGAAAAAAAAACGACAGTGGTACCCCTTACGTTTTTTTTTTTTGGGCGAAAAATTAAGTTTCTCCAATCTTCCCAAAACTCTGGATTCTGATAGAGGGCCATGAGACTTAGACCTGAGTGCAAAAATGGAGGCTCTAGCCCCTTCCAGAGCTGAGATATCGAAACTCAAAAATTCGGCCCGAAAAAAAAACCGACAGTGGTACCCCTTACGTTTTTTTTTTTTGGGCGAAAAATTAAGTTTCTCCAATCTTCCCAAAACTCTGGATTCTGATAGAGGGCCATGAGACTTAGACCTGAGTGCAAAAATGGAGGCTCTAGCCCCTTCCAGAGCTGAGATATCGAAACTCAAAAATTCGGCCCGAAAAAAAAATGACAGTGGTACCCCTTACGTTTTTTTTTTTTGGGCGAAAAATTAAGTTTCTCCAATCTTCCCAAAACTCTGGATTCTGATAGAGGGCCATGAGACTTAGACCTGAGTGCAAAAATGGAAGCTCTAGCCCCTTCCAGAGCTGAGATATCGAAACTCAAAAATTCGGCCCGAAAAAAAAACGACAGTGGTACCCCTTACGTTTTTTTTTTTTGGGCGAAAAATTAAGTTTCTCCAATCTTCCCAAAACTCTGGATTCTGGTAGAGGGCCATGAGACTTAGACCTGAGTGCAAAAATGGAAGCTCTAGCCCCTTCCAGAGCTGAGATATCGAAACTCAAAAATTCGGCCCGAAAAAAAAACGACAGTGGTACCCCTTACGTTTTTTTTTTTTGGGCGAAAAATTAAGTTTCTCCAATCTTTCCAAAACTCTGGATTCTGATAGAGGGCCATGAGACTTAGACCTGAGTGCAAAAATGGAGGCTCTAGCCCCTTCCAGAGCTGAGATATCGAAACTCAAAAATTCGGCCCGAAAAAAAAACGACAGTGGTACCCCTTACGTTTTTTTTTTTTTGGGCGAAAAATAAAGTTTATCCAATCTTCCCAAAACTCTGGATTCTGATAGAGGGCCATGAGACTTAGACCTGAGTGCAAAAATGGAGGCTCTAGCCCCTTCCAGAGCTGAGATATTGAAACTCAAAAATTCGGCCCGAAAAAAAAACGACAGTGGTACCCCTTACGTTTTTTTTTTTTTTGGGCGAAAAATTAAGTTTCTCCAATCTTCCCAAAACTCTGGATTCTGATAGAGGGCCATGAGAGTTAGACCTGAGTGCAAAAATGGAGGCTCTAGCCCCTTCCAGAGCTGAGATATCGAAACTCAAAAATTCGGCCCGAAAAAAAAACGACAGTGGTACCCCTTACGGTTTTTTTTTTGGGCGAAAAATTAAGTTTCTCCAATCTTCCCAAAACTCTGTATTCTGATAGAGGGCCATGAGACTTAGACCTGAGTGCAAAAATGGAGGCTCTAGCCCCTTCCAGAGCTGAGATATCGAAACTCAAAAATTCGGCCCGAAAAAAAAACGACAGTGGTACCCCTTACGTTTTTTTTTTTTGGGCGAAAAATTAAGTTTCTCCAATCTTCCCAAAACTCTGGATTCTGGTAGAGGGCCATGAGACTTAGACCTGAGTGCAAAAATGGAAGCTCTAGCCCCTTCCAGAGCTGAGATATCGAAACTCAAAAATTCGGCCCGAAAAAAAAACGACAGTGGTACCCCTTACGTTTTTTTTTTTTTGGGCGAAAAATTAAGTTTCTCCAATCTTTCCAAAACTCTGGATTCTGATAGAGGGCCATGAGACTTAGACCTGAGTGCAAAAATGGAGGCTCTAGCCCCTTCCAGAGCTGAGATATCGAAACTCAAAAATTCGGCCCGAAAAAAAAACGACAGTGGTACCCCTTACGTTTTTTTTTTTTTGGGCGAAAAATAAAGTTTCTCCAATCTTCCCAAAACTCTGGATTCTGATAGAGGGCCATGAGACTTAGACCTGAGTGCAAAAATGGAGGCTCTAGCCCCTTCCAGAGCTGAGATATTGAAACTCAAAAATTCGGCCCGAAAAAAAAACGACAGTGGTACCCCTTACGTTTTTTTTTTTTGGGCGAAAAATTAAGTTTCTCCAATCTTCCCAAAACTCTGGATTCTGATAGAGGGCCATGAGAGTTAGACCTGAGTGCAAAAATGGAGGCTCTAGCCCCTTCCAGAGCTGAGATATCGAAACTCAAAAATTCGGCCCGAAAAAAAAACGACAGTGGTACCCCTTACGGTTTTTTTTTTGGGCGAAAAATTAAGTTTCTCCAATCTTCCCAAAACTCTGTATTCTGATAGAGGGCCATGAGACTTAGACCTGAGTGCAAAAATGGAGGCTCTAGCCCCTTCCAGAGCTGAGATATCGAAACTCAAAAATTCGGCCCGAAAAAAAAACGACAGTGGTACCCCTTACGTTTTTTTTTTTTGGGCGAAAAATAAAGTTTATCCAATCTTCCCAAAACTCTGGATTCTGATAGAGGGCCATGAGACTTAGACCTGAGTGCAAAAATGGAGGCTCTAGCCCCTTCCAGAGCTGAGATATTGAAACTCAAAAATTCGGCCCGAAAAAAAAACGACAGTGGTACCCCTTACGTTTTTTTTTTTGGGCGAAAAATTAAGTTTCTCCAATCTTCCCAAAACTCTGGATTCTGATAGAGGGCCATGAGACTTAGACCTGAGTGCAAAAATGGAGGCTCTAGCCCCTTCCAGAGCTGAGATATCGAAACTCAAAAATTCGGCCCGAAAAAAAACGACAGTGGTACCCCTTACGGTTTTTTTTTTGGGCGAAAAATTAAGTTTCTCCAATCTTCCCAAAACTCTGGATTCTGATAGAGGGCCATGAGACTTAGACCTGAGTGCAAAAATGGAGGCTCTAGCCCCTTCCAGAGCTGAGATATCGAAACTCAAAAATTCGGCCCGAAAAAAAAACGACAGTGGTACCCCTTACGTTTTTTTTTTTTTGGGCGAAAAATAAAGTTTATCCAATCTTCCCAAAACTCTGGATTGTGATAGAGGGCCATGAGACTTAGACCTGAGTGCAAAAATGGAGGCTCTAGCCCCTTCCAGAGCTGAGATATCGAAACTCAAAAATTCGGCCCGAAAAAAAAACGACAGTGGTACCCCTTACGTTTTTTTTTTTGGGCGAAAAATTAAGTTTCTCCAATCTTCCCAAAACTCTGGATTCTGATAGAGGGCCATGAGACTTAGACCTGAGTGCAAAAATGGAAGCTCTATCCCCTTCCAGAGCTGAGATATCGAAACTCAAAAATTCGGCCCGAAAAAAAAAACGACAGTGGTACCCCTTACGTTTTTTTTTTTTTGGGCGAAAAATTAAGTTTCTCCAATCTTCCCAAAACTCTGGATTCTGATAGAGGGCCATGAGACTTAGACGTGAGTGCAAAAATGGAAGCTCTAGCCCCTTCCAGAGCTGAGATATCGAAACTCAAAAATTCGGCCCGGAAAAAAAACGACAGTGGTACCCCTTACGTTTTTTTTTTTGGGCGAAAAATTAAGTTTCTCCAATCTTCCCAAAACTCTGGATTCTGATAGAGGGCAATGAGACTTAGACCTGAGTGCAAAAATGGAGGCTCTAGCCCCTTCCAGAGCTGAGATATCGAAACTCAAAAATTCGGCCCGAAAAAAAAACGACAGTGGTACCCCTTACGTTTTTTTTTTTTGGGCGAAAAAATAAGTTTCTCCAATCTTCCCAAAACTCTGGATTCTGATAGAGGACCATGAGACTTAGACCTGAGTGCAAAAATGGAGGCTCTAGCCCCTTCCAGAGCTGAGATATCGAAACTCAAAAATTCGGCCCGAAAAAAAAACGACAGTGGTACCCCTTACGTTTTTTTTTTTGGGCGAAAAATTAAGTTTCTCCAATCTTCCCAAAACTCTGGATTCTGATAGAGGACCATGAGACTTAGACCTGAGTGCAAAAATGGAAGCTCTAGCCCCTTCCAGAGCTGAGATATCGAAACTCAAAAATTCGGCCCGAAAAAAAAAACACAGTGGTACCCCTTACGTTTTTTTTTTTTGGGCGAAAAATTAAGTTTCTCCAATCTTCCCAAAACTCTGGATTCTGATAGAGGGCCATTAGAGTTAGACCTGAGTGCAAAAATGGAGGCTCTAGCCCCTTCCAGAGCTGAGATATCGAAACTCAAAAATTCGGCCCGAAAAAAAAACGACAGTGGTACCCCTTACGTTTTTTTTTTTGGGGCGAAAAATTAAGTTTCTCCAATCTTCCCAAAACTCTGGATTCTGGTAGAGGGCCATGAGACTTAGACCTGAGTGCAAAAATGGAAGCTCTAGCCCCTTCCAGAGCTGAGATATCGAAACTCAAAAATTCGGCCCGAAAAAAAAAACACAGTGGTACCCCTTACGTTTTTTTTTTTTGGGCGAAAAATTAAGTTTCTCCAATCTTCCCAAAACTCTGGATTCTGATAGAGGGCCATTAGAGTTAGACCTGAGTGCAAAAATGGAGGCTCTAGCCCCTTCCAGAGCTGAGATATCGAAACTCAAAAATTCGGCCCGAAAAAAAAACGACAGTGGTACCCCTTACGTTTTTTTTTTTGGGGCGAAAAATTAAGTTTCTCCAATCTTCCCAAAACTCTGGATTCTGGTAGAGGGCCATGAGACTTAGACCTGAGTGCAAAAATGGAAGCTCTAGCCCCTTCCAGAGCTGAGATATCGAAACTCAAAAATTCGGCCCGAAAAAAAAACGACAGTGGTACCCCTTACGGTTTTTTTTTTGGGCGAAAAATTAAGTTTCTCCAATCTTCCCAAAACTCTGTATTCTGATAGAGGGCCATGAGAGTTAGACCTGAGTGCAAAAATGGAGGCTCTAGCCCCTTCCAGAGCTGAGATATCGAAACTCAAAAATTCGGCCCGAAAAAAAAACGACAGTGGTACCCCTTACGTTTTTTTTTTTGGGGCGAAAAATTAAGTTTCTCCAATCTTCCCAAAACTCTGGATTCTGGTAGAGGGCCATGAGACTTAGACCTGAGTGCAAAAATGGAAGCTCTAGCCCCTTCCAGAGCTGAGATATCGAAACTCAAAAATTCGGCCCGAAAAAAAAACGACAGTGGTACCCCTTACGTTTTTTTTTTTGGGCGAAAAATTAAGTTTCTCCAATCTTCCCAAAACTCTGTATTCTGATAGAGGGCCATGAGACTTAGACCTGAGTGCAAAAATGGAAGCTCTAGCCCCTTCCAGAGCTGAGATATCGAAACTCAAAAATTCGGCCCGAAAAAAAAAACGACAGTGGTACCCCTTACGGTTTTTTTTTTGGGCGAAAAATTAAGTTTCTCCAATCTTCCCAAAACTCTGTATTCTGATAGAGGGCCATGAGACTTAGACCTGAGTGCAAAAATGGAGGCTCTAGCCCCTTCCAGAGCTGAGATATCGAAACTCAAAAATTCGGCCCGAAAAAAAAACGACAGTGGTACCCCTTACGTTTTTTTTTTTTTGGGCGAAAAATAAAGTTTATCCAATCTTCCCAAAACTCTGGATTCTGATAGAGGGCCATGAGACTTAGACCTGAGTGCAAAAATGGAGGCTCTAGCCCCTTCCAGAGCTGAGATATTGAAACTCAAAAATTCGGCCCGAAAAAAAAACGACAGTGGTACCCCTTACGTTTTTTTTTTTGGGCGAAAAATTAAGTTTCTCCAATCTTCCCAAAACTCTGGATTCTGATAGAGGGCCATGAGACTTAGACCTGAGTGCAAAAATGGAGGCTCTAGCCCCTTCCAGAGCTGAGATATCGAAACTCAAAAATTCGGCCCGAAAAAAAAACGACAGTGGTACCCCTTACGGTTTTTTTTTTGGGCGAAAAATTAAGTTTCTCCAATCTTCCCAAAACTCTGGATTCTGATAGAGGGCCATGAGACTTAGACCTGAGTGCAAAAATGGAGGCTCTAGCCCCTTCCAGAGCTGAGATATCGAAACTCAAAAATTCGGCCCGAAAAAAAAACGACAGTGGTACCCCTTACGTTTTTTTTTTTTTTGGGCGAAAAATAAAGTTTATCCAATCTTCCCAAAACTCTGGATTGTGATAGAGGGCCATGAGACTTAGACCTGAGTGCAAAAATGGAGGCTCTAGCCCCTTCCAGAGCTGAGATATCGAAACTCAAAAATTCGGCCCGAAAAAAAAACGACAGTGGTACCCCTTACGTTTTTTTTTTTGGGCGAAAAATTAAGTTTCTCCAATCTTCCCAAAACTCTGGATTCTGATAGAGGGCCATGAGACTTAGACCTGAGTGCAAAAATGGAAGCTCTATCCCCTTCCAGAGCTGAGATATCGAAACTCAAAAATTCGGCCCGA
This sequence comes from Pimephales promelas, assembly GCF_988280905.1. Lineage (NCBI taxonomy): Eukaryota > Metazoa > Chordata > Actinopteri > Cypriniformes > Leuciscidae > Pimephales > Pimephales promelas. Next base: position 3,194,076 of record NC_142769.1, on the reverse strand, counting down.
AAAAAAAAACGACAGTGGTACCCCTTACGTTTTTTTTTTTTGGGCGAAAAATTAAGTTTCTCCAATCTTCCCAAAACTCTGGATTCTGATAGAGGGCCATGAGACTTAGACGTGAGTGCAAAAATGGAAGCTCTAGCCCCTTCCAGAGCTGAGATATCGAAACTCAAAAATTCGGCCCGAAAAAAAAACGACAGTGGTACCCCTTACGTTTTTTTTTTTGGGCGAAAAATTAAGTTTCTCCAATCTTCCCAAAACTCTGGATTCTGATAGAGGGCAATGAGACTTAGACCTGAGTGCAAAAATGGAGGCTCTAGCCCCTTCCAGAGCTGAGATATCGAAACTCAAAAATTCGGCCCGAAAAAAAAACGACAGTGGTACCCCTTACGTTTTTTTTTTTGGGCGAAAAAATAAGTTTCTCCAATCTTCCCAAAACTCTGGATTCTGATAGAGGACCATGAGACTTAGACCTGAGTGCAAAAATGGAGGCTCTAGCCCCTTCCAGAGCTGAGATATCGAAACTCAAAAATTCGGCCCGAAAAAAAAACGACAGTGGTACCCCTTACGTTTTTTTTTTTTTGGGCGAAAAATTAAGTTTCTCCAATCTTCCCAAAACTCTGGATTCTGATAGAGGGCCATGAGACTTAGACCTGAGTGCAAAAATGGAGGCTCTAGCCCCTTCCAGAGCTAAGATATCGAAACTCAAAAATTCGGCCCGAAAAAAAAATGACAGTGGTACCCCTTACGTTTTTTTTTTTTGGGCGAAAAATTAAGTTTCTCCAATCTTCCCAAAACTCTGGATTCTGATAGAGGACCATGAGACTTAGACCTGAGTGCAAAAATGGAAGCTCTAGCCCCTTCCAGAGCTGAGATATCGAAACTCAAAAATTCGGCCCGAAAAAAAAACCACAGTGGTACCCCTTACGTTTTTTTTTTTTGGGCGAAAAATTAAGTTTCTCCAATCTTCCCAAAACTCTGGATTCTGATAGAGGGCCATTAGAGTTAGACCTGAGTGCAAAAATGGAGGCTCTAGCCCCTTCCAGAGCTGAGATATCAAAACTCAAAAATTCGGCCCGAAAAAAAAACGACAGTGGTACCCCTTACGTTTTTTTTTTTGGGGCGAAAAATTAAGTTTCTCCAATCTTCCCAAAACTCTGGATTCTGGTAGAGGGCCATGAGACTTAGACCTGAGTGCAAAAATGGAAGCTCTAGCCCCTTCCAGAGCTGAGATATCGAAACTCAAAAATTCGGCCCGAAAAAAAAACGACAGTGGTACCCCTTACGTTTTTTTTTTTGGGGCGAAAAATTAAGTTTCTCCAATCTTCCCAAAACTCTGTATTCTGATAGAGGGCCATGAGAGTTAGACCTGAGTGCAAAAATGGAGGCTCTAGCCCCTTCCAGAGCTGAGATATCGAAACTCAAAAATTCGGCCCGAAAAAAAAACGACAGTGGTACCCCTTACGTTTTTTTTTTTGGGGCGAAAAATTAAGTTTCTCCAATCTTCCCAAAACTCTGGATTCTGGTAGAGGGCCATGAGACTTAGACCTGAGTGCAAAAATGGAAGCTCTAGCCCCTTCCAGAGCTGAGATATCGAAACTCAAAAATTCGGCCCGAAAAAAAAACGACAGTGGTACCCCTTACTTTTTTTTTTTGGGCGAAAAATTAAGTTTCTCCAATCTTCCCAAAACTCTGTATTCTGATAGAGGGCCATGAGACTTAGACCTGAGTGCAAAAATGGAAGCTCTAGCCCCTTCCAGAGCTGAGATATCGAAACTCAAAAATTCGGCCCGAAAAAAAAAACGACAGTGGTACCCCTTACGGTTTTTTTTTTGGGCGAAAAATTAAGTTTCTCCAATCTTCCCAAAACTCTGTATTCTGATAGAGGGCCATGAGACTTAGACCTGAGTGCAAAAATGGAGGCTCTAGCCCCTTCCAGAGCTGAGATATCGAAACTCAAAAATTCGGCCCGAAAAAAAAACGACAGTGGTACCCCTTACGTTTTTTTTTTTTTTGGGCGAAAAATAAAGTTTATCCAATCTTCCCAAAACTCTGGATTCTGATAGAGGGCCATGAGACTTAGACCTGAGTGCAAAAATGGAGGCTCTAGCCCCTTCCAGAGCTGAGATATCGAAACTCAAAAATTCGGCCCGAAAAAAAAACGACAGTGGTACCCCTTACGTTTTTTTTTTTGGGCGAAAAATTAAGTTTCTCCAATCTTCCCAAAACTCTGGATTCTGATAGAGGGCCATGAGACTTAGACCTGAGTGCAAAAATGGAGGCTCTAGCCCCTTCCAGAGCTGAGATATCGAAACTCAAAAATTCGGCCCGAAAAAAAAACGACAGTGGTACCCCTTACGGTTTTTTTTTTGGGCGAAAAATTAAGTTTCTCCAATCTTCCCAAAACTCTGTATTCTGATAGAGGGCCATGAGACTTAGACCTGAGTGCAAAAATGGAGGCTCTAGCCCCTTCCAGAGCTGAGATATCGAAACTCAAAAATTCGGCCCGAAAAAAAAACGACAGTGGTACCCCTTACGTTTTTTTTTTTTGGGCGAAAAATAAAGTTTATCCAATCTTCCCAAAACTCTGGATTGTGATAGAGGGCCATGAGACTTAGACCTGAGTGCAAAAATGGAGGCTCTAGCCCCTTCCAGAGCTGAGATATCGAAACTCAAAAATTCGGCCCGAAAAAAAAACGACAGTGGTACCCCTTACGTTTTTTTTTTTGGGCGAAAAATTAAGTTTCTCCAATCTTCCCAAAACTCTGGATTCTGATAGAGGGCCATGAGACTTAGACCTGAGTGCAAAAATGGAAGCTCTAGCCCCTTCCAGAGCTGAGATATCGAAACTCAAAAATTCGGCCCGAAAAAAAAAACGACAGTGGTACCCCTTACGTTTTTTTTTTTTGGGCGAAAAATTAAGTTTCTCCAATCTTCCCAAAACTCTGGATTCTGATAGAGGGCCATGAGACTTAGACCTGAGTGCAAAAATGGAGGCTCTAGCCCCTTCCAGAGCTGAGATATCGAAACTCAAAAATTCGGCCCGAAAAAAAAATGACAGTGGTACCCCTTACGTTTTTTTTTTTTGGGCGAAAAATTAAGTTTCTCCAATCTTCCCAAAACTCTGGATTCTGATAGAGGACCATGAGACTTAGACCTGAGTGCAAAAATGGAGGCTCTAGCCCCTTCCAGAGCTGAGATATCGAAACTCAAAAATTCGGCCCGAAAAAAAAACGACAGTGGTACCCCTTACGGTTTTTTTTTTTGGGCGAAAAATTAAGTTTCTCCAATCTTCCCAAAACTCTGGATTCTGATAGAGGGCCATGAGACTTAGACCTGAGTGCAAAAATGGAGGCTCTAGCCCCTTCCAGAGCTGAGATATCGAAACTCAAAAATTCGGCCCGAAAAAAAAAACGACAGTGGTACCCCTTACGGTTTTTTTTTTTGGGCGAAAAATTAAGTTTCTCCAATCTTCCCAAAACTCTGGATTCTGATAGAGGGCCATGAGACTTAGACCTGAGTGCAAAAATGGAGGCTCTAGCCCCTTCCAGAGCTGAGATATCGAAACTCAAAAATTCGGCCCGAAAAAAAAACGACAGTGGTACCCCTTACGTTTTTTTTTTTTGGGCGAAAAATTAAGTTTCTCCAATCTTCCCAAAACTCTGGATTCTGGTAGAGGGCCATGAGACTTAGACCTGAGTGCAAAAATGGAAGCTCTAGCCCCTTCCAGAGCTGAGATATCGAAACTCAAAAATTCAGCCCGAAAAAAAAACGACAGTGGTACCCCTTACGTTTTTTTTTTTTGGGCGAAAAATTAAGTTTCTCCAATCTTTTTCAAAACTCTGGATTCTGATAGAGGGCCATGAGACTTAGACCTGAGTGCAAAAATGGAGGCTCTAGCCCCTTCCAGAGCTGAGATATCGAAACTCAAAAATTCGGCCCGAAAAAAAAACGACAGTGGTACCCCTTACGTTTTTTTTTTTTTGGGCGAAAAATAAAGTTTATCCAATCTTCCCAAAACTCTGGATTCTGATAGAGGGCCATGAGACTTAGACCTGATTGCAAAAATGGAGGCTCTAGCCCCTTCCAGAGCTGAGATATCGAAACTCAAAAATTCGGCCCGAAAAAAAAACGACAGTGGTACCCCTTACGTTTTTTTTTTTTGGGCGAAAAATTAAGTTTCTCCAATCTTCCCAAAACTCTGGATTCTGATAGAGGGCCATGAGACTTAGACCTGAGTGCAAAAATGGAGGCTCTAGCCCCTTCCAGAGCTGAGATATCGAAACTCAAAAATTCGGCCCGAAAAAAAAAACAACAGTGGTACCCCTTACGTTTTTTTTTTTTGGGCGAAAAATTAAGTTTCTCCAATCTTCCCAAAACTCTGGATTCTGGTAGAGGGCCATGAGACTTAGACCTGAGTGCAAAAATGGAGGCTCTAGCCCCTTCCAGAGCTGAGATATCGAAACTCAAAAATGTGGCCCGAAAAAAAAACGACAGTGGTACCCCTTACGTTTTTTTTTTTTGGGCGAAAAATTAAGTTTCTCCAATCTTCCCAAAACTCTGGATTCTGATAGAGGGCCATGAGAGTTAGACCTGAGTGCAAAAATGGAGGCTCTAGCCCCTTCCAGAGCTGAGATATCGAAACTCAAAAATTCGGCCCGAAAAAAAAAACGACAGTGGTACCCCTTACGTTTTTTTTTTTTTGGGCGAAAAATTAAGTTTCTCCAATCTTCCCAAAACTCTGGATTCTGATAGAGGGCCATGAGAGTTAGACCTGAGTGCAAAAATGGAGGCTCTAGCCCCTTCCAGAGCTGAGATATCGAAACTCAAAAATTCGGCCCGAAAAAAAAACGACAGTGGTACCCCTTACGTTTTTTTTTTTTGGGCGAAAAATTAAGTTTCTCCAATCTTCCCAAAACTCTGGATTCTGATAGAGGGCCATGAGACTTAGACCTGAGTGCAAAAATGGAGGCTCTAGCCCCTTCCAGAGCTGAGATATCGAAACTCAAAAATTCGGCCCGAAAAAAAACCGACAGTGGTACCCCTTACGTTTTTTTTTTTTGGGCGAAAAATTAAGTTTCTCCAATCTTCCCAAAACTCTGGATTCTGGTAGAGGGCCATGAGACTTAGACCTGAGTGCAAAAATGGAAGCTCTAGCCCCTTCCAGAGCTGAGATATCGAAACTCAAAAATTCGGCCCGAAAAAAAAACGACAGTGGTACCCCTTAGGTTTTTTTTTTTTGGGCGAAAAATTAAGTTTCTCCAATCTTCCCAAAACTCTGGATTCTGATAGAGGGCCATGAGACTTAGACCTGAGTGCAAAAATGGAGGCTCTAGCCCCTTCCAGAGCTGAGATATCGAAACTCAAAAATTCGGCCCGAAAAAAAAACGACAGTGGTACCCCTTACGTTTTTTTTTTTGGGCGAAAAATTAAGTTTCTCCAATCTTTCCAAAACTCTGGATTCTGATAGAGGGCCATGAGACTTAGACCTGAGTGCAAAAATGGAGGCTCTAGCCCCTTCCAGAGCTGAGATATCGAAACTCAAAAATTCGGCCCGAAAAAAAAAACGACAGTGGTACCCCTTACGTTTTTTTTTTTTTGGGCGAAAAATTAAGTTTCTCCAATCTTCCCAAAACTCTGGATTCTGATAGAGGGCCATGAGAGTTAGACCTGAGTGCAAAAATGGAGGCTCTAGCCCCTTCCAGAGCTGAGATATCGAAACTCAAAAATTCGGCCCGAAAAAAAAACGACAGTGGTACCCCTTACGTTTTTTTTTTTTTGGGCGAAAAATAAAGTTTATCCAATCTTCCCAAAACTCTGGATTCTGATAGAGGGCCATGAGACTTAGACCTGAGTGCAAAAATGGAGGCTCTAGCCCCTTCCAGAGCTGAGATATCGAAACTCAAAAATTCGGCCCGAAAAAAAAACGACAGTGGTACCCCTTACGTTTTTTTTTTTGGGCGAAAAATTAAGTTTCTCCAATCTTCCCAAAACTCTGGATTCTGATAGAGGGCCATGAGACTTAGACCTGAGTGCAAAAATGGAGGCTCTAGCCCCTTCCAGAGCTGAGATATCAAAACTCAAAAATTCGGCCCGAAAAAAAAACGACAGTGGTACCCCTTACGGTTTTTTTTTTTGGGCGAAAAATTAAGTTTCTCCAATCTTCCCAAAACTCTGTATTCTGATAGAGGGCCATGAGACTTAGACCTGAGTGCAAAAATGGAGGCTCTAGCCCCTTCCAGAGCTGAGATATCGAAACTCAAAAATTCGGCCCGAAAAAAAACGACAGTGGTACCCCTTACGTTTTTTTTTTTTTGGGCGAAAAATAAAGTTTATCCAATCTTCCCAAAACTCTGGATTCTGATAGAGGGCCATGAGACTTAGACCTGAGTGCAAAAATGGAGGCTCTAGCCCCTTCCAGAGCTGAGATATCGAAACTCAAAAATTCGGCCCGAAAAAAAAACCGACAGTGGTACCCCTTACGTTTTTTTTTTTTGGGCGAAAAATTAAGTTTCTCCAATCTTCCCAAAACTCTGGATTCTGATAGAGGGCCATGAGACTTAGACCTGAGTGCAAAAATGGAAGCTCTAGCCCCTTCCAGAGCTGAGATATCGAAACTCAAAAATTCGGCCCGAAAAAAAAACGACAGTGGTACCCCTTACGTTTTTTTTTTTTGGGCGAAAAATTAAGTTTCTCCAATCTTCCCAAAACTCTGGATTCTGATAGAGGGCCATGAGACTTAGACCTGAGTGCAAAAATGGAGGCTCTAGCACCTTCCAGAGCTGAGATATCGAAACTCAAAAATTCGGCCCGAAAAAAAAACGACAGTGGTACCCCTTACGTTTTTTTTTTTTGGGCGAAAAAATAAGTTTCTCCAATCTTCCCAAAACTCTGGATTCTGATAGAGGGCCATGAGACTTAGACCTGAGTGCAAAAATGGAGGCTCTAGCCCCTTCCAGAGCTGAGATATCGAAACTCAAAAATTCGGCCCGAAAAAAAAACGACAGTGGTACCCCTTACGTTTTTTTTTTTTGGGCGAAAAATTAAGTTTCTCCAATCTTCCCAAAACTCTGGATTCTGGTAGAGGGCCATGAGACTTAGACCTGAGTGCAAAAATGGAAGCTCTAGCCCCTTCCAGAGCTGAGATATCGAAACTCAAAAATTCAGCCCGAAAAAAAAACGACAGTGGTACCCCTTACGTTTTTTTTTTTTGGGCGAAAAATTAAGTTTCTCCAATCTTTTTCAAAACTCTGGATTCTGATAGAGGGCCATGAGACTTAGACCTGAGTGCAAAAATGGAGGCTCTAGCCCCTTCCAGAGCTGAGATATCGAAACTCAAAAATTCGGCCCGAAAAAAAAACGACAGTGGTACCCCTTACGTTTTTTTTTTTTGGGCGAAAAATTAAGTTTCTCCAATCTTCCCAAAACTCTGGATTCTGATAGAGGGCCATGAGACTTAGACCTGAGTGCAAAAATGGAGGCTCTAGCCCCTTCCAGAGCTGAGATATCGAAACTCAAAAATTCGGCCCGAAAAAAAAACGACAGTGGTACCCCTTACGTTTTTTTTTTTTGGGCGAAAAATAAAGTTTCTCCAATCTTCCCAAAACTCTGGATTCTGATAGAGGGCCATGAGACTTAGACCTGAGTGCAAAAATGGAGGCTCTAGCCCCTTCCAGAGCTGAGATATCGAAACTCAAAAATTCGGCCCGAAAAAAAAAACGACAGTGGTACCCCTTACGTTTTTTTTTTTTGGCCGAAAAATTAAGTTTCTCCAATCTTCCCAAAACTCTGGATTCTGGTAGAGGGCCATGAGACTTAGACCTGAGTGCAAAAATGGAGGCTCTAGCCCCTTCCAGAGCTGAGATATCGAAACTCAAAAATGTGGCCCGAAAAAAAAACGACAGTGGTACCCCTTACGTTTTTTTTTTTTTGGGCGAAAAATTAAGTTTCTCCAATCTTCCCAAAACTCTGGATTCTGATAGAGGGCCATGAGAGTTAGACCTGAGTGCAAAAATGGAGGCTCTAGCCCCTTCCAGAGCTGAGATATCGAAACTCAAAAATTCGGCCCGAAAAAAAAAACGACAGTGGTACCCCTTACGTTTTTTTTTTTTTGGGCGAAAAATTAAGTTTCTCCAATCTTCCCAAAACTCTGGATTCTGATAGAGGGCCATGAGAGTTAGACCTGAGTGCAAAAATGGAGGCTCTAGCCCCTTCCAGAGCTGAGATATCGAAACTCAAAAATTCGGCCCGAAAAAAAAACGACAGTGGTACCCCTTACGTTTTTTTTTTTTGGGCGAAAAATTAAGTTTCTCCAATCTTCCCAAAACTCTGGATTCTGATAGAGGGCCATGAGACTTAGACCTGAGTGCAAAAATGGAGGCTCTAGCCCCTTCCAGAGCTGAGATATCGAAACTCAAAAATTCGGCCCGAAAAAAAAACGACAGTGGTACCCCTTACGTTTTTTTTTTTGGGGCGAAAAATTAAGTTTCTCCAATCTTCCCAAAACTCTGGATTCTGGTAGAGGGCCATGAGACTTAGACCTGAGTGCAAAAATGGAAGCTCTAGCCCCTTCCAGAGCTGAGATATCGAAACTCAAAAATTCGGCCCGAAAAAAAAACGACAGTGGTACCCCTTACGTTTTTTTTTTTTGGGCGAAAAATTAAGTTTCTCCAATCTTTCCAAAACTCTGGATTCTGATAGAGGGCCATGAGACTTAGACCTGAGTGCAAAAATGGAGGCTCTAGCCCCTTCCAGAGCTGAGATATCGAAACTCAAAAATTCGGCCCGAAAAAAAAACGACAGTGGTACCCCTTACGTTTTTTTTTTTGGCCGAAAAATTAAGTTTCTCCAATCTTCCCAAAACTCTGGATTCTGATAGAGGGCCATGAGACTTAGACCTGAGTGCAAAAATGGAGGCTCTAGCCCCTTCCAGAGCTGAGATATCGAAACTCAAAAATTCGGCCCGAAAAAAAAACGACAGTGGTACCCCTTACGTTTTTTTTTTTTGGGCGAAAAATTAAGTTTCTCCAATCTTTCCAAAACTCTGGATTCTGATAGAGGGCCATGAGACTTAGACCTGAGTGCAAAAATGGAGGCTCTAGCCCCTTCCAGAGCTGAGATATCGAAACTCAAAAATTCGGCCCGAAAAAAAAAACGACAGTGGTACCCCTTACGTTTTTTTTTTTTTGGGCGAAAAATTAAGTTTCTCCAATCTTCCCAAAACTCTGGATTCTGATAGAGGGCCATGAGAGTTAGACCTGAGTGCAAAAATGGAGGCTCTAGCCCCTTCCAGAGCTGAGATATCGAAACTCAAAAATTCGGCCCGAAAAAAAAAACGACAGTGGTACCCCTTACGTTTTTTTTTTTTTGGGCGAAAAATAAAGTTTATCCAATCTTCCCAAAACTCTGGATTCTGATAGAGGGCCATGAGACTTAGACCTGAGTGCAAAAATGGAGGCTCTAGCCCCTTCCAGAGCTGAGATATCGAAACTCAAAAATTCGGCCCGAAAAAAAAACGACAGTGGTACCCCTTACGTTTTTTTTTTTGGGCGAAAAATTAAGTTTCTCCAATCTTCCCAAAACTCTGGATTCTGATAGAGGGCCATGAGACTTAGACCTGAGTGCAAAAATGGAGGCTCTAGCCCCTTCCAGAGCTGAGATATCAAAACTCAAAAATTCGGCCCGAAAAAAAAAACGACAGTGGTACCCCTTACGTTTTTTTTTTTTGGGCGAAAAATTAAGTTTCTCCAATCTTCCCAAAACTCTGTATTCTGATAGAGGGCCATGAGACTTAGACCTGAGTGCAAAAATGGAGGCTCTAGCCCCTTCCAGAGCTGAGATATCGAAACTCAAAAATTCGGCCCGAAAAAAAACGACAGTGGTACCCCTTACGTTTTTTTTTTTTTGGGCGAAAAATAAAGTTTATCCAATCTTCCCAAAACTCTGGATTCTGATAGAGGGCCATGAGACTTAGACCTGAGTGCAAAAATGGAGGCTCTAGCCCCTTCCAGAGCTGAGATATCGAAACTCAAAAATTCGGCCCGAAAAAAAAACCGACAGTGGTACCCCTTACGTTTTTTTTTTTTGGGCGAAAAATTAAGTTTCTCCAATCTTCCCAAAACTCTGGATTCTGATAGAGGGCCATGAGAGTTAGACCTGAGTGCAAAAATGGAGGCTCTAGCCCCTTCCAGAGCTGAGATATCGAAACTCAAAAATTCGGCCCGAAAAAAAAACGACAGTGGTACCCCTTACGTTTTTTTTTTTTGGGCGAAAAATTAAGTTTCTCCAATCTTCCCAAAACTCTGGATTCTGATAGAGGGCCATGAGACTTAGACCTGAGTGCAAAAATGGAGGCTCTAGCCCCTTCCCGAGCTGAGATATCGAAACTCAAAAATTCGGCCCGAAAAAAAAACGACAGTGGTACCCCTTACGTTTTTTTTTTTGGGGCGAAAAATTAAGTTTCTCCAATCTTCCCAAAACTCTGGATTCTGATAGAGGACCATGAGACTTAGACCTGAGTGCAAAAATGGAAGCTCTAGCCCCTTCCAGAGCTGAGATATCGAAACTCAAAAATTCGGCCCGAAAAAAAACCCACAGTGGTACCCCTTACGTTTTTTTTTTTTGGGCGAAAAATTAAGTTTCTCCAATCTTCCCAAAACTCTGGATTCTGATAGAGGGCCATTAGAGTTAGACCTGAGTGCAAAAATGGAGGCTCTAGCCCCTTCCAGAGCTGAGATATCAAAACTCAAAAATTCGGCCCGAAAAAAAAACGACAGTGGTACCCCTTACGTTTTTTTTTTTGGGGCGAAAAATTAAGTTTCTCCAATCTTCCCAAAACTCTGGATTCTGGTAGAGGGCCATGAGACTTAGACCTGAGTGCAAAAATGGAAGCTCTAGCCCCTTCCAGAGCTGAGATATCGAAACTCAAAAATTCGGCCCGAAAAAAAAACGACAGTGGTACCCCTTACGTTTTTTTTTTTGGGGCGAAAAATTAAGTTTCTCCAATCTTCCCAAAACTCTGTATTCTGATAGAGGGCCATGAGAGTTAGACCTGAGTGCAAAAATGGAGGCTCTAGCCCCTTCCAGAGCTGAGATATCGAAACTCAAAAATTCGGCCCGAAAAAAAAACGACAGTGGTACCCCTTACGTTTTTTTTTTTGGGGCGAAAAATTAAGTTTCTCCAATCTTCCCAAAACTCTGGATTCTGGTAGAGGGCCATGAGACTTAGACCTGAGTGCAAAAATGGAAGCTCTAGCCCCTTCCAGAGCTGAGATATCGAAACTCAAAAATTCGGCCCGAAAAAAAAACGACAGTGGTACCCCTTACTTTTTTTTTTGGGCGAAAAATTAAGTTTCTCCAATCTTCCCAAAACTCTGTATTCTGATAGAGGGCCATGAGACTTAGACCTGAGTGCAAAAATGGAAGCTCTAGCCCCTTCCAGAGCTGAGATATCGAAACTCAAAAATTCGGCCCGAAAAAAAAAACGACAGTGGTACCCCTTACGGTTTTTTTTTTGGGCGAAAAATTAAGTTTCTCCAATCTTCCCAAAACTCTGTATTCTGATAGAGGGCCATGAGACTTAGACCTGAGTGCAAAAATGGAGGCTCTAGCCCCTTCCAGAGCTGAGATATCGAAACTCAAAAATTCGGCCCGAAAAAAAAACGACAGTGGTACCCCTTACGTTTTTTTTTTTTTTGGGCGAAAAATAAAGTTTATCCAATCTTCCCAAAACTCTGGATTCTGATAGAGGGCCATGAGACTTAGACCTGAGTGCAAAAATGGAGGCTCTAGCCCCTTCCAGAGCTGAGATATCGAAACTCAAAAATTCGGCCCGAAAAAAAAACGACAGTGGTACCCCTTACGTTTTTTTTTTTGGGCGAAAAATTAAGTTTCTCCAATCTTCCCAAAACTCTGGATTCTGATAGAGGGCCATGAGACTTAGACCTGAGTGCAAAAATGGAGGCTCTAGCCCCTTCCAGAGCTGAGATATCGAAACTCAAAAATTCGGCCCGAAAAAAAAACGACAGTGGTACCCCTTACGGTTTTTTTTTTGGGCGAAAAATTAAGTTTCTCCAATCTTCCCAAAACTCTGTATTCTGATAGAGGGCCATGAGACTTAGACCTGAGTGCAAAAATGGAGGCTCTAGCCCCTTCCAGAGCTGAGATATCGAAACTCAAAAATTCGGCCCGAAAAAAAAACGACAGTGGTACCCCTTACGTTTTTTTTTTTTGGGCGAAAAATAAAGTTTATCCAATCTTCCCAAAACTCTGGATTGTGATAGAGGGCCATGAGACTTAGACCTGAGTGCAAAAATGGAGGCTCTAGCCCCTTCCAGAGCTGAGATATCGAAACTCAAAAATTCGGCCCGAAAAAAAAACGACAGTGGTACCCCTTACGTTTTTTTTTTTGGGCGAAAAATTAAGTTTCTCCAATCTTCCCAAAACTCTGGATTCTGATAGAGGGCCATGAGACTTAGACCTGAGTGCAAAAATGGAAGCTCTAGCCCCTTCCAGAGCTGAGATATCGAAACTCAAAAATTCGGCCCGAAAAAAAAAACGACAGTGGTACCCCTTACGTTTTTTTTTTTTGGGCGAAAAATTAAGTTTCTCCAATCTTCCCAAAACTCTGGATTCTGATAGAGGGCCATGAGACTTAGACCTGAGTGCAAAAATGGAGGCTCTAGCCCCTTCCAGAGCTGAGATATCGAAACTCAAAAATTCGGCCCGAAAAAAAAATGACAGTGGTACCCCTTACGTTTTTTTTTTTTGGGCGAAAAATTAAGTTTCTCCAATCTTCCCAAAACTCTGGATTCTGATAGAGGACCATGAGACTTAGACCTGAGTGCAAAAATGGAGGCTCTAGCCCCTTCCAGAGCTGAGATATCGAAACTCAAAAATTCGGCCCGAAAAAAAAACGACAGTGGTACCCCTTACGGTTTTTTTTTTTGGGCGAAAAATTAAGTTTCTCCAATCTTCCCAAAACTCTGGATTCTGATAGAGGGCCATGAGACTTAGACCTGAGTGCAAAAATGGAGGCTCTAGCCCCTTCCAGAGCTGAGATATCGAAACTCAAAAATTCGGCCCGAAAAAAAAAACGACAGTGGTACCCCTTACGGTTTTTTTTTTTGGGCGAAAAATTAAGTTTCTCCAATCTTCCCAAAACTCTGGATTCTGATAGAGGGCCATGAGACTTAGACCTGAGTGCAAAAATGGAGGCTCTAGCCCCTTCCAGAGCTGAGATATCGAAACTCAAAAATTCGGCCCGAAAAAAAAACGACAGTGGTACCCCTTACGTTTTTTTTTTTTGGGCGAAAAATTAAGTTTCTCCAATCTTCCCAAAACTCTGGATTCTGGTAGAGGGCCATGAGACTTAGACCTGAGTGCAAAAATGGAAGCTCTAGCCCCTTCCAGAGCTGAGATATCGAAACTCAAAAATTCAGCCCGAAAAAAAAACGACAGTGGTACCCCTTACGTTTTTTTTTTTTGGGCGAAAAATTAAGTTTCTCCAATCTTTTTCAAAACTCTGGATTCTGATAGAGGGCCATGAGACTTAGACCTGAGTGCAAAAATGGAGGCTCTAGCCCCTTCCAGAGCTGAGATATCGAAACTCAAAAATTCGGCCCGAAAAAAAAACGACAGTGGTACCCCTTACGTTTTTTTTTTTTGGGCGAAAAATAAAGTTTATCCAATCTTCCCAAAACTCTGGATTCTGATAGAGGGCCATGAGACTTAGACCTGAGTGCAAAAATGGAGGCTCTAGCCCCTTCCAGAGCTGAGATATCGAAACTCAAAAATTCGGCCCGAAAAAAAAACGACAGTGGTACCCCTTACGTTTTTTTTTTTTTGGGCGAAAAATTAAGTTTCTCCAATCTTCCCAAAACTCTGGATTCTGATAGAGGGCCATGAGACTTAGACCTGAGTGCAAAAATGGAGGCTCTAGCCCCTTCCAGAGCTGAGATATCGAAACTCAAAAATTCGGCCCGAAAAAAAAAACAACAGTGGTACCCCTTACGTTTTTTTTTTTTGGGCGAAAAATTAAGTTTCTCCAATCTTCCCAAAACTCTGGATTCTGGTAGAGGGCCATGAGACTTAGACCTGAGTGCAAAAATGGAGGCTCTAGCCCCTTCCAGAGCTGAGATATCGAAACTCAAAAATGTGGCCCGAAAAAAAAACGACAGTGGTACCCCTTACGTTTTTTTTTTTTTGGGCGAAAAATTAAGTTTCTCCAATCTTCCCAAAACTCTGGATTCTGATAGAGGGCCATGAGAGTTAGACCTGAGTGCAAAAATGGAGGCTCTAGCCCCTTCCAGAGCTGAGATATCGAAACTCAAAAATTCGGCCCGAAAAAAAAAACGACAGTGGTACCCCTTACGTTTTTTTTTTTTTTGGGCGAAAAATTAAGTTTCTCCAATCTTCCCAAAACTCTGGATTCTGATAGAGGGCCATGAGAGTTAGACCTGAGTGCAAAAATGGAGGCTCTAGCCCCTTCCAGAGCTGAGATATCGAAACTCAAAAATTCGGCCCGAAAAAAAAACGACAGTGGTACCCCTTACGTTTTTTTTTTTTGGGCGAAAAATTAAGTTTCTCCAATCTTCCCAAAACTCTGGATTCTGATAGAGGGCCATGAGACTTAGACCTGAGTGCAAAAATGGAGGCTCTAGCCCCTTCCAGAGCTGAGATATCGAAACTCAAAAATTCGGCCCGAAAAAAAACCGACAGTGGTACCCCTTACGTTTTTTTTTTTTGGGCGAAAAATTAAGTTTCTCCAATCTTCCCAAAACTCTGGATTCTGGTAGAGGGCCATGAGACTTAGACCTGAGTGCAAAAATGGAAGCTCTAGCCCCTTCCAGAGCTGAGATATCGAAACTCAAAAATTCGGCCCGAAAAAAAAACGACAGTGGTACCCCTTAGGTTTTTTTTTTTTTGGGCGAAAAATTAAGTTTCTCCAATCTTCCCAAAACTCTGGATTCTGATAGAGGGCCATGAGACTTAGACCTGAGTGCAAAAATGGAGGCTCTAGCCCCTTCCAGAGCTGAGATATCGAAACTCAAAAATTCGGCCCGAAAAAAAAACGACAGTGGTACCCCTTACGTTTTTTTTTTTGGGCGAAAAATTAAGTTTCTCCAATCTTTCCAAAACTCTGGATTCTGATAGAGGGCCATGAGACTTAGACCTGAGTGCAAAAATGGAGGCTCTAGCCCCTTCCAGAGCTGAGATATCGAAACTCAAAAATTCGGCCCGAGAAAAAAAACGACAGTGGTACCCCTTACGTTTTTTTTTTTTTGGGCGAAAAATTAAGTTTCTCCAATCTTCCCAAAACTCTGGATTCTGATAGAGGGCCATGAGACTTAGACCTGAGTGCAAAAATGGAGGCTCTAGCCCCTTCCAGAGCTGAGATATCAAAACTCAAAAATTCGGCCCGAAAAAAAAACGACAGTGGTACCCCTTACGGTTTTTTTTTTTGGGCGAAAAATTAAGTTTCTCCAATCTTCCCAAAACTCTGTATTCTGATAGAGGGCCATGAGACTTAGACCTGAGTGCAAAAATGGAGGCTCTAGCCCCTTCCAGAGCTGAGATATCGAAACTCAAAAATTCGGCCCGAAAAAAAAACGACAGTGGTACCCCTTACGTTTTTTTTTTTGGGCGAAAAATTAAGTTTCTCCAATCTTCCCAAAACTCTGGATTCTGATAGAGGGCCATGAGACTTAGACCTGAGTGCAAAAATGGAGGCTCTAGCCCCTTCCAGAGCTGAGATATCAAAACTCAAAAATTCGGCCCGAAAAAAAAACGACAGTGGTACCCCTTACGGTTTTTTTTTTTGGGCGAAAAATAAAGTTTATCCAATCTTCCCAAAACTCTGGATTCTGATAGAGGGCCATGAGACTTAGACCTGAGTGCAAAAATGGAGGCTCTAGCCCCTTCCAGAGCTGAGATATCGAAACTCAAAAATTCGGCCCGAAAAAAAAACCGACAGTGGTACCCCTTACGTTTTTTTTTTTTGGGCGAAAAATTAAGTTTCTCCAATCTTCCCAAAACTCTGGATTCTGATAGAGGGCCATGAGACTTAGACCTGAGTGCAAAAATGGAAGCTCTAGCCCCTTCCAGAGCTGAGATATCGAAACTCAAAAATTCGGCCCGAAAAAAAAACGACAGTGGTACCCCTTACGTTTTTTTTTTTGGGCGAAAAATTAAGTTTCTCCAATCTTCCCAAAACTCTGGATTCTGATAGAGGGCCATGAGACTTAGACCTGAGTGCAAAAATGGAGGCTCTAGCACCTTCCAGAGCTGAGATATCGAAACTCAAAAATTCGGCCCGAAAAAAAAACGACAGTGGTACCCCTTACGTTTTTTTTTTTTGGGCGAAAAAATAAGTTTCTCCAATCTTCCCAAAACTCTGGATTCTGATAGAGGGCCATGAGACTTAGACCTGAGTGCAAAAATGGAGGCTCTAGCCCCTTCCAGAGCTGAGATATCGAAACTCAAAAATTCGGCCCGAAAAAAAAACGACAGTGGTACCCCTTACGTTTTTTTTTTTTGGGCGAAAAATTAAGTTTCTCCAATCTTCCCAAAACTCTGGATTCTGGTAGAGGGCCATGAGACTTAGACCTGAGTGCAAAAATGGAAGCTCTAGCCCCTTCCAGAGCTGAGATATCGAAACTCAAAAATTCAGCCCGAAAAAAAAACGACAGTGGTACCCCTTACGTTTTTTTTTTTTGGGCGAAAAATTAAGTTTCTCCAATCTTTTTCAAAACTCTGGATTCTGATAGAGGGCCATGAGACTTAGACCTGAGTGCAAAAATGGAGGCTCTAGCCCCTTCCAGAGCTGAGATATCGAAACTCAAAAATTCGGCCCGAAAAAAAAACGACAGTGGTACCCCTTACGTTTTTTTTTTTTGGGCGAAAAATTAAGTTTCTCCAATCTTCCCAAAACTCTGGATTCTGATAGAGGGCCATGAGACTTAGACCTGAGTGCAAAAATGGAGGCTCTAGCCCCTTCCAGAGCTGAGATATCGAAACTCAAAAATTCGGCCCGAAAAAAAAACGACAGTGGTACCCCTTACGTTTTTTTTTTTTGGGCGAAAAATAAAGTTTCTCCAATCTTCCCAAAACTCTGGATTCTGATAGAGGGCCATGAGACTTAGACCTGAGTGCAAAAATGGAGGCTCTAGCCCCTTCCAGAGCTGAGATATCGAAACTCAAAAATTCGGCCCGAAAAAAAAAACGACAGTGGTACCCCTTACGTTTTTTTTTTTTGGCCGAAAAATTAAGTTTCTCCAATCTTCCCAAAACTCTGGATTCTGGTAGAGGGCCATGAGACTTAGACCTGAGTGCAAAAATGGAGGCTCTAGCCCCTTCCAGAGCTGAGATATCGAAACTCAAAAATGTGGCCCGAAAAAAAAACGACAGTGGTACCCCTTACGTTTTTTTTTTTTTTGGGCGAAAAATTAAGTTTCTCCAATCTTCCCAAAACTCTGGATTCTGATAGAGGGCCATGAGAGTTAGACCTGAGTGCAAAAATGGATGCTCTAGCCCCTTCCAGAGCTGAGATATCGAAACTCAAAAATTCGGCCCGAAAAAAAAAACGACAGTGGTACCCCTTACGTTTTTTTTTTTTTGGGCGAAAAATTAAGTTTCTCCAATCTTCCCAAAACTCTGGATTCTGATAGAGGGCCATGAGAGTTAGACCTGAGTGCAAAAATGGAGGCTCTAGCCCCTTCCAGAGCTGAGATATCGAAACTCAAAAATTCGGCCCGAAAAAAAAACGACAGTGGTACCCCTTACGTTTTTTTTTTTTGGGCGAAAAATTAAGTTTCTCCAATCTTCCCAAAACTCTGGATTCTGATAGAGGGCCATGAGACTTAGACCTGAGTGCAAAAATGGAGGCTCTAGCCCCTTCCAGAGCTGAGATATCGAAACTCAAAAATTCGGCCCGAAAAAAAAACGACAGTGGTACCCCTTACGTTTTTTTTTTTGGGGCGAAAAATTAAGTTTCTCCAATCTTCCCAAAACTCTGGATTCTGGTAGAGGGCCATGAGACTTAGACCTGAGTGCAAAAATGGAAGCTCTAGCCCCTTCCAGAGCTGAGATATCGAAACTCAAAAATTCGGCCCGAAAAAAAAACGACAGTGGTACCCCTTACGTTTTTTTTTTTTTGGGCGAAAAATTAAGTTTCTCCAATCTTTCCAAAACTCTGGATTCTGATAGAGGGCCATGAGACTTAGACCTGAGTGCAAAAATGGAGGCTCTAGCCCCTTCCAGAGCTGAGATATCGAAACTCAAAAATTCGGCCCGAAAAAAAAACGACAGTGGTACCCCTTACGTTTTTTTTTTTTGGCCGAAAAATTAAGTTTCTCCAATCTTCCCAAAACTCTGGATTCTGATAGAGGGCCATGAGACTTAGACCTGAGTGCAAAAATGGAGGCTCTAGCCCCTTCCAGAGCTGAGATATCGAAACTCAAAAATTCGGCCCGAAAAAAAAACGACAGTGGTACCCCTTACGTTTTTTTTTTTTGGGCGAAAAATTAAGTTTCTCCAATCTTTCCAAAACTCTGGATTCTGATAGAGGGCCATGAGACTTAGACCTGAGTGCAAAAATGGAGGCTCTAGCCCCTTCCAGAGCTGAGATATCGAAACTCAAAAATTCGGCCCGAAAAAAAAAACGACAGTGGTACCCCTTACGTTTTTTTTTTTTTGGGCGAAAAATTAAGTTTCTCCAATCTTCCCAAAACTCTGGATTCTGATAGAGGGCCATGAGAGTTAGACCTGAGTGCAAAAATGGAGGCTCTAGCCCCTTCCAGAGCTGAGATATCGAAACTCAAAAATTCGGCCCGAAAAAAAAACGACAGTGGTACCCCTTACGTTTTTTTTTTTTGGGCGAAAAATAAAGTTTATCCAATCTTCCCAAAACTCTGGATTCTGATAGAGGGCCATGAGACTTAGACCTGAGTGCAAAAATGGAGGCTCTAGCCCCTTCCAGAGCTGAGATATCGAAACTCAAAAATTCGGCCCGAAAAAAAAACGACAGTGGTACCCCTTACGTTTTTTTTTTTGGGCGAAAAATTAAGTTTCTCCAATCTTCCCAAAACTCTGGATTCTGATAGAGGGCCATGAGACTTAGACCTGAGTGCAAAAATGGAGGCTCTAGCCCCTTCCAGAGCTGAGATATCAAAACTCAAAAATTCGGCCCGAAAAAAAAACGACAGTGGTACCCCTTACGTTTTTTTTTTTTGGGCGAAAAATTAAGTTTCTCCAATCTTCCCAAAACTCTGTATTCTGATAGAGGGCCATGAGACTTAGACCTGAGTGCAAAAATGGAGGCTCTAGCCCCTTCCAGAGCTGAGATATCGAAACTCAAAAATTCGGCCCGAAAAAAAACGACAGTGGTACCCCTTACGTTTTTTTTTTTTGGGCGAAAAATAAAGTTTATCCAATCTTCCCAAAACTCTGGATTCTGATAGAGGGCCATGAGACTTAGACCTGAGTGCAAAAATGGAGGCTCTAGCCCCTTCCAGAGCTGAGATATCGAAACTCAAAAATTCGGCCCGAAAAAAAAACCGACAGTGGTACCCCTTACGTTTTTTTTTTTTGGGCGAAAAATTAAGTTTCTCCAATCTTCCCAAAACTCTGGATTCTGATAGAGGGCCATGAGAGTTAGACCTGAGTGCAAAAATGGAGGCTCTAGCCCCTTCCAGAGCTGAGATATCGAAACTCAAAAATTCGGCCCGAAAAAAAAACGACAGTGGTACCCCTTACGTTTTTTTTTTTTGGGCGAAAAATTAAGTTTCTCCAATCTTCCCAAAACTCTGGATTCTGATAGAGGGCCATGAGACTTAGACCTGAGTGCAAAAATGGAGGCTCTAGCCCCTTCCCGAGCTGAGATATCGAAACTCAAAAATTCGGCCCGAAAAAAAAACGACAGTGGTACCCCTTACGTTTTTTTTTTGGGGGCGAAAAATTAAGTTTCTCCAATCTTCCCAAAACTCTGGATTCTGATAGAGGGCCATGAGACTTAGACCTGAGTGCAAAAATGGAGGCTCTAGCCCCTTCCAGAGCTGAGATATCGAAACTCAAAAATTCGGCCCGAAAAAAAAACGACAGTGGTACCCCTTACGTTTTTTTTTTTTGGGCGAAAAATTAAGTTTCTCCAATCTTTCCAAAACTCTGGATTCTGATAGAGGGCCATGAGACTTAGACCTGAGTGCAAAAATGGAGGCTCTAGCCCCTTCCAGAGCTGAGATATCGAAACTCAAAAATTCGGCCCGAAAAAAAAAACGACAGTGGTACCCCTTACGTTTTTTTTTTTTTGGGCGAAAAATAAAGTTTCTCCAATCTTCCCAAAACTCTGGATTCTGATAGAGGGCCATGAGACTTAGACCTGAGTGCAAAAATGGAGGCTCTAGCCCCTTCCAGAGCTGAGATATCGAAACTCAAAAATTCGGCCCGAAAAAAAAACGACAGTGGTACCCCTTACGTTTTTTTTTTTGGGCGAAAAATTAAGTTTCTCCAATCTTCCCAAAACTCTGGATTCTGATAGAGGGCCATGAGACTTAGACCTGAGTGCAAAAATGGAGGCTCTAGCCCCTTCCAGAGCTGAGATATCGAAACTCAAAAATTCGGCCCGAAAAAAAAACGACAGTGGTACCCCTTACGTTTTTTTTTTTTTGGGCGAAAAATAAAGTTTATCCAATCTTCCCAAAACTCTGGATTCTGATAGAGGGCCATGAGACTTAGACCTGAGTGCAAAAATGGAGGCTCTAGCCCCTTCCAGAGCTGAGATATCGAAACTCAAAAATTCGGCCCGAAAAAAAAACGACAGTGGTACCCCTTACGTTTTTTTTTTTGGGCGAAAAATTAAGTTTCTCCAATCTTCCCAAAACTCTGGATTCTGATAGAGGGCCATGAGACTTAGACCTGAGTGCAAAAATGGAGGCTCTAGCCCCTTCCAGAGCTGAGATATCAAAACTCAAAAATTCGGCCCGAAAAAAAAACGACAGTGGTACCCCTTACGGTTTTTTTTTTTGGGCGAAAAATTAAGTTTCTCCAATCTTCCCAAAACTCTGTATTCTGATAGAGGGCCATGAGACTTAGACCTGAGTGCAAAAATGGAGGCTCTAGCCCCTTCCAGAGCTGAGATATCGAAACTCAAAAATTCGGCCCGAAAAAAAACGACAGTGGTACCCCTTACGTTTTTTTTTTTTTGGGCGAAAAATAAAGTTTATCCAATCTTCCCAAAACTCTGGATTCTGATAGAGGGCCATGAGACTTAGACCTGAGTGCAAAAATGGAGGCTCTAGCCCCTTCCAGAGCTGAGATATCGAAACTCAAAAATTCGGCCCGGAAAAAAAACCGACAGTGGTACCCCTTACGTTTTTTTTTTTTGGGCGAAAAATTAAGTTTCTCCAATCTTCCCAAAACTCTGGATTCTGATAGAGGGCCATGAGACTTAGACCTGAGTGCAAAAATGGAAGCTCTAGCCCCTTCCAGAGCTGAGATATCGAAACTCAAAAATTCGGCCCGAAAAAAAAACGACAGTGGTACCCCTTACGTTTTTTTTTTTTTGGGCGAAAAATTAAGTTTCTCCAATCTTCGCAAAACTCTGGATTCTGATAGAGGGCCATGAGACTTAGACCTGAGTGCAAAAATGGAGGCTCTAGCACCTTCCAGAGCTGAGATATCGAAACTCAAAAATTCGGCCCGAAAAAAAAACGACAGTGGTACCCCTTACGTTTTTTTTTTTTGGGCGAAAAAATAAGTTTCTCCAATCTTCCCAAAACTCTGGATTCTGATAGAGGACCATGAGACTTAGACCTGAGTGCAAAAATGGAGGCTCTAGCCCCTTCCAGAGCTGAGATATCGAAACTCAAAAATTCGGCCCGAAAAAAAAACGACAGTGGTACCCCTTACGTTTTTTTTTTTTTGGGCGAAAAATTAAGTTTCTCCAATCTTCCCAAAACTCTGGATTCTGATAGAGGCCCATGAGACTTAGACCTGAGTGCAAAAATGGAGGCTCTAGCCCCTTCCAGAGCTGAGATATCGAAACTCAAAAATTCGGCCCGAAAAAAAAACGACAGTGGTACCCCTTACGTTTTTTTTTTTGGGCGAAAAATTAAGTTTCTCCAATCTTCCCAAAACTCTGGATTCTGATAGAGGGCCATGAGACTTAGACCTGAGTGCAAAAATGGAAGCTCTAGCCCCTTCCAGAGCTGAGATATCGAAACTCAAAAAATCGGCCCAAAAAAAAAACGACAGTGGTACCCCTTACGTTTTTTTTTTTTGGGCGAAAAATTAAGTTTCTCCAATCTTCCCAAAACTCTGGATTCTGGTAGAGGGCCATGAGACTTAGACCTGAGTGCAAAAATGGAAGCTCTAGCCCCTTCCAGAGCTGAGATATCGAAACTCAAAAATTCGGCCCGAAAAAAAAACGACAGTGGTACCCCTTACGTTTTTTTTTTTTTGGGCGAAAAATTAAGTTTCTCCAATCTTTCCAAAACTCTGGATTCTGATAGAGGGCCATGAGACTTAGACCTGAGTGCAAAAATGGAGGCTCTAGCCCCTTCCAGAGCTGAGATATCGAAACTCAAAAATTCGGCCCGAAAAAAAAACGACAGTGGTACCCCTTACGTTTTTTTTTTTGGGCGAAAAATTAAGTTTCTCCAATCTTCCCAAAACTCTGGATTCTGATAGAGGGCCATGAGACTTAGACCTGAGTGCAAAAATGGAAGCTCTAGCCCCTTCCAGAGCTGAGATATCGAAACTCAAAAATTCGTCCCGAAAAAAAAACGACAGTGGTACCCCTTACGTTTTTTTTTTTGGGCGAAAAATTAAGTTTCTCCAATCTTCCCAAAACTCTGGATTCTGGTAGAGGGCCATGAGACTTAGACCTGAGTGCAAAAATGGAAGCTCTAGCCCCTTCCAGAGCTGAGATATCGAAACTCAAAAATTCGGCCCGAAAAAAAAACGACAGTGGTACCCCTTACGTTTTTTTTTTTTTGGGCGAAAAATTAAGTTTCTCCAATCTTTCCAAAACTCTGGATTCTGATAGAGGGCCATGAGACTTAGACCTGAGTGCAAAAATGGAGGCTCTAGCCCCTTCCAGAGCTGAGATATCGAAACTCAAAAATTCGGCCCGAAAAAAAAACGACAGTGGTACCCCTTACGTTTTTTTTTTTTGGGCGAAAAATTAAGTTTCTCCAATCTTCCCAAAACTCTGGATTCTGATAGAGGGCCATGAGAGTTAGACCTGAGTGCAAAAATGGAGGCTCTAGCCCCTTCCAGAGCTGAGATATCGAAACTCAAAAATTCGGCCCGAAAAAAAAACGACAGTGGTACCCCTTACGGTTTTTTTTTTGGGCGAAAAATTAAGTTTCTCCAATCTTCCCAAAACTCTGTATTCTGATAGAGGGCCATGAGACTTAGACCTGAGTGCAAAAATGGAGGCTCTCGCCCCTTCCAGAGCTGAGATATCGAAACTCAAAAATTCGGCCCGAAAAAAAAACGACAGTGGTACCCCTTACGTTTTTTTTTTTTTGGGCGAAAAATTAAGTTTCTCCAATCTTCCCAAAACTCTGTATTCTGATAGAGGGCCATGAGACTTAGACCTGAGTGCAAAAATGGAGGCTCTAGCCCCTTCCAGAGCTGAGATATCGAAACTCAAAAATTCGGCCAGAAAAAAAAACGACAGTGGTACCCCTTACGGTTTTTTTTTGGGCGAAAAATTAAGTTTCTCCAATCTTCCCAAAACTCTGGATTCTGATAGAGGGCCATGAGACTTAGACCTGAGTGCAAAAATGGAGGCTCTAGCCCCTT
This sequence comes from Pimephales promelas, assembly GCF_988280905.1. Lineage (NCBI taxonomy): Eukaryota > Metazoa > Chordata > Actinopteri > Cypriniformes > Leuciscidae > Pimephales > Pimephales promelas. Next base: position 3,170,277 of record NC_142769.1, on the reverse strand, counting down.
CCAGAGCTGAGATATCGAAACTCAAAAATTCGGCCAGAAAAAAAAACGACAGTGGTACCCCTTACGGTTTTTTTTTGGGCGAAAAATTAAGTTTCTCCAATCTTCCCAAAACTCTGGATTCTGATAGAGGGCCATGAGACTTAGACCTGAGTGCAAAAATGGAGGCTCTAGCCCCTTCCAGAGCTGAGATATCGAAACTCAAAAATTCGGCCCGAAAAAAAAAACGACAGTGGTACCCCTTACGTTTTTTTTTTTGGGCGAAAAATTAAGTTTCTCCAATCTTCCCAAAACTCTGGATTCTGATAGAGGGCCATGAGACTTAGACCTGAGTGCAAAAATGGAAGCTCTAGCCCCTTCCAGAGCTGAGATATCGAAACTCAAAAATTCGGCCCGAAAAAAAAACGACAGTGGTACCCCTTACGTTTTTTTTTTTGGGCGAAAAATTAAGTTTCTCCAATCTTCCCAAAACTCTGGATTCTGATAGAGGGCCATGAGACTTAGACCTGAGTGCAAAAATGGAGGCTCTAGCCCCTTCCAGAGCTGAGATATCGAAACTCAAAAATTCGGCCCGAAAAAAAAAACGACAGTGGTACCCCTTACGTTTTTTTTTTTTGGGCGAAAAAATAAGTTTCTCCAATCTTCCCAAAACTCTGGATTCTGATAGAGGGCCATGAGACTTAGACCTGAGTGCAAAAATGGAGGCTCTAGCCCCTTCCAGAGCTGAGATATCGAAACTCAAAAATTCGGCCCGAAAAAAAAACGACAGTGGTACCCCTTACGTTTTTTTTTTTTTGGGCGAAAAATTAAGTTTCTCCAATCTTCCCAAAACTCTGGATTCTGATAGAGGGCCATGAGACTTAGAACTGAGTGCAAAAATGGAGGCTCTAGCCCCTTCCAGAGCTGAGATATCGAAACTCAAAAATGTGGCCCGAAAAAAAAAACGACAGTGGTACCCCTTACGTTTTTTTTTTTTTGGGCGAAAAATTAAGTTTCTCCAATCTTTCCAAAACTCTGGATTCTGATAGAGGGCCATGAGACTTAGACCTGAGTGCAAAAATGGAGGCTCTAGCCCCTTCCAGAGCTGAGATATCGAAACTCAAAAATTCGGCCCGAAAAAAACAACGATAGTAGTACCCCTTACGTTTTTTTTTTTTGGGCGAAAAATTAAGTTTCTCCAATCTTCCCAAAACTCTGGATTCTGATAGAGGGCCATGAGACTTAGACCTGAGTGCAAAATGGAGGCTCTAGCCCCTTCCAGAGCTGAGATATCGAAACTCAATAATGTGGCCCGAAAAAAAAACGACAGTGGTACCCCTTACGTTTTTTTTTTTTGGGCGAAAAATTAAGTTTCTCCAATCTTCCCAAAACTCTGGATTCTGATAGAGGGCCATGAGACTTAGACCTGAGAGCAAAAATGGAGGCTCTAGCCCCTTCCAGAGCTGAGATATCGAAACTCAAAAATTCGATAGCTGACTTTAACGCTTTTGGTGCATGTTCGGGCATTTAAAACAATAGTGTGATGCAAAACAGGTTCGTTGTGTGTGGGTGATGGAAGGAGACAAATGGGATGGTTCTCATTTCTTATTTGTGCATCTTTGTTTCCTTTCCTTGCGTCTCAGCTCCACCCCCTGTAGGATGTGAGGGAAGGAAGTGAGGAAAGGAAAGGAGGACAGAGGAATCGAATAAAAGCTTTTTTTTTACATACATTGTGGAGTGACGCTCGAGTGATCAAATATTCCAGTGTCATCAGCAGCGCTAAAAGGATCTGCCCTTATGTGGTTGAAGTTTGGTTATTTAATAAATTCATAATAAATAATAATAAAGATAGGCTATACTTTTGAAATATCTGAGATGTGTGGTTTATATAAACTGCAAAGGTAAAGTATAAATTAAAATGATTGTGACCGATGTGAAGGGGGAGGAAAATTGACACGTGCGTGCGTCACGTTTAGTCAATAGGCTTGTTTGAGATGAGCAAAATCTGCGCAGAACCGATCACCGGTGATCAGCGCGAGATGCATGCCGGTTAAAATGTGTCCGAGAACGGTCCGCCTGGCTCTGATGTCATGTCGACGTATGTCAAAAAACTCTCGCGAGCGCAATGTGCACCTGTCGGATTCTGCAGTCGCGCGCAGTTGCTCTCCACCGACTGCGCTAATCAAAAGCATGATGGGAAACGACTTGGTGACGACACAGCTCAATGCTCATTGGTTTAAACAACCGTGATGCATTTTTCTCTTTTAACATGTTTGATTTTAAAACTCTGATATCATGTTTTATGTGTATACATATTCGTTATGAGTGAATAAACTCTCTGACAGTATCATATGGGTTATTATGTGATGTCACATATGATATTTTTATGCACATGATATTTTTATTAAAACAATATATAAAAACACATGTCTTCATTAAAGAAAAAAATATTGATAAACACATATTTGGAATGTAATTAAATAACAAGTATTTTGGGTGTCTTGTTCGTTATATTTATTTTCACATAAAAGCAACAGAACTTAAAATTACATCCAGTTTATTAGCAACACGTGCACGAGCGTGAATCCCGTGATATCAGTTTTTGATCTCACAGGTGTCAGACCCACTGCGAGGACCGAGATCTGTCCGGCTTGACTCGGAGGAGCGAGGAGACGAGGAGGGATATTGAGAAGCACCCAGGGTCGGCAAATGCTGGAACTCGTGCACTTTTATTTACAAGGCTCTTTTACTGCGCCTGGTCGCGCTCAAATAACATTAACTAAAAATATCAAAAAGGCAACAGAAACAGATGATAATTAATAAGCTACTCTTTCCACTGGACACAGCTTACTGGATACAGATGTAGTAATCCTCTTCCCGCTGAAAACAGCATCGCTGGATATAGACCCACTCTTTCCGCTGGATACAGCTTTCAGAAGTCACTTTCTCTCAGGATACGTGCACGCGCTCCCAGTCTCTCTCTCACACACTAATGTAAAGCACGGCCCACTTATATGCGGTCTCCTCACGCCAAGATTGAACTTTTACTGAAATCACAGACAGGTGTTTGTCATTTGAACTTGACTCACTTGTTCACCGCTCAGCTCCGTCCCCTCCCCACTCTACAGACTTCGCTGAACCACGCCCATTGCATTTATTAGTGGAGACAGATGTTCGGAAATAGAATTGAGCGAATAAACATGGACACATTTTTAGTATCATCATTTATTTCAGGAACCTTAATGTAAATAAAATCAAAATATATGTGACACAAAAAAGGGACAGTGTTAGAGCTCCCCCTAAATGTCTCAAAGTAGGTTTTTTTTGGGCGAAAAATTAAGTTTCTCCAATCTTCTCAAAACTCTGGATTCTGATAGAGGGCCATGAGACTTAGACCTGAGTGCAAAAATGGAGGCTCTAGACCCTTCCAGCGCTGAGATATCGAAACTCAAAAATTCGACCCGAAAAAAAAAAAACGACAGTGGTACCCCTTTCGGTTTTTTTTTTAGGGTGCAAAATTAAGTTTCTCCAATCTTCTCAAAACTCTGGATTCTGATAGAGGGCCATGAGACTTAGACCTGAGTGCAAAAATGGAGGCTCTAGACCCTTCCAGCGCTGAGATATCGAAACTCAAAAATTCGACCCGAAAAAAAAAAACGACAGTGGTACCCCTTTCGGTTTTTTTTTTCGGGTGAAAAATTAAGTTTCTCCAATCTTCTCAAAACTCTGGATTCTGATAGAGGGCCATGAGACTTAGACCTGAGTGCAAAAATGGAGGCTCTAGACCCTTCAAGAGCTGAGATATCGAAACTCAAAAATTAGACCCGAAAAAAAAAACGACAGTGGTACCCCTTTCAATTTTTTTACGGGCGAAAAATTAAGTTTCTCCAATCTTCTCAAAACTCTGGATTCTGATAGAGGGCCATGAGACTTAGACCTAAATGCAAAAATGGAGGCTCTAGACCCTTCCAGAGCTGAGATATCGAAACTCAAAAATTCGACCCTTAAAAAAAATGACAGTGGTACCCCTTTCGTTTTTTTTTTCGGGCGAAAAATAAAGTTTCTCCAATCTTCTCAAAACTCTGGATTCTGATAGAGGGCCATGAGACTTAGACCTGAGTGCAAAAATGGAAGCTCTAGACCCTTCAAGAGCTGAGATATCGAAACTCAAAAATTAGACCCGAAAAAAAAAACGACAGTGGTACCCCTTTCGTTTTTTTTTTTCTGGCGAAAAATTAAGTTTCTCCAATCTTCTCAAAACTCTGGATTCTGATAGAGGGCCATGAGACTTAGACCTAAATGCAAAAATGGAGGCTCTAGACCCTTCCAGAGCTGAGATATCGAAACTCAAAAATTCGACCCTTAAAAAAAACGACAGTGGTACCCCTTTCGTTTTTTTTTTCGGGCGAAAAATTTAGGTTCTTCAATCTTCTCAAAACTCTGGATTCTGATAGAGGGCCATGAGACTTAGACCTGAGTGCAAAAATGGAGGCTCTAGACCCTTCCAGAGCTGAGATATCGAAACTCAAAAATTCGACCCGAAAAAAAAAAACGACAGTGGTACCCCTTTCGTTTTTTTTTCCGGGTGAAAAATTAAGTTTCTCCAATCTTCTCCAAACTCTGGATTCTGATAGAGGGCCATGAGACTTAGACCTGAGTGCAAAAATGGAGGCTCTAGCCCCTTCCAGAGCTGAGATATCAAAAATCAAAAATTCGACCCGAAAAAAAAAAAACGACAGTGGTACCCCTTTCGTTTTTTTTTTTTCGGGCGAAAAATTAAGTTTCTCCAATCTTCTCCAAACTCTGGATTCTGATAGAGGGCCATGAGACTTAGACCTGAGTGCAAAAATGGAGGCTCTAGACCCTTCCAGAGCTGAGATATCGAAGCTCAAAAATTCGTCCAGAAAAAAAAACGACAGTGGTACCCCTTTCGGTTTTTTTTTTGGGCGAAAAATTAAGTTTCTCCAATCTTCCCAAAACTCTGGATTCTGATAGAGGGCCATGAGACTTAGACCTGAGTGCAAAAATGGAGGCTCTAGACCCTTCCAGAGCTTAGATATTGAAACTCAAAAATTCGACCCGAAAAAAAAAACGACAGTGGTACCCCTTTCGTTTTTTTTTTTCGGGTGAAAAATTAAGTTTCTCCAATCTTCTCCAAACTCTGGATTCTGATAGAGGGCCATGAGACTTAGACCTGAGTGCAAAAATGGAGGCTCTAGCCCCTTCCAGAGCTGAGATATCGAAACTCAAAAATTCGACCCGAAAAAAAAAAACGACAGTGGTACCCCTTTCGTTTTTTTTTGGGCGAAAAATTAAGTTTCTCCAATCTTCCCAAAACTCTGTATTCTGATAGAGGGCCATGAGACTTAGACCTGAGTGCAAAAATGGAGGCTCTAGCCCCTTCCAGAGCTGAGATATCGAAACTCAAAAATTCGGCCCGAAAAAAAAACGACAGTGGTACCCCTTACGTTTTTTTTTTTTGGGCGAAAAATAAAGTTTATCCAATCTTCCCAAAACTCTGGATTCTGATAGAGGGCCATGAGACTTAGACCTGAGTGCAAAAATGGAGGCTCTAGCCCCTTCCAGAGCTGAGATATTGAAACTCAAAAATTCGGCCCGAAAAAAAAACGACAGTGGTACCCCTTACGTTTTTTTTTTTGGGCGAAAAATTAAGTTTCTCCAATCTTCCCAAAACTCTGGATTCTGATAGAGGGCCATGAGACTTAGACCTGAGTGCAAAAATGGAGGCTCTAGCCCCTTCCAGAGCTGAGATATCGAAACTCAAAAATTCGGCCCGAAAAAAAACGACAGTGGTACCCCTTACGGTTTTTTTTTTGGGCGAAAAATTAAGTTTATCCAATCTTCCCAAAACTCTGGATTCTGATAGAGGGCCATGAGACTTAGACCTGAGTGCAAAAATGGAGGCTCTAGCCCCTTCCAGAGCTGAGATATCGAAACTCAAAAATTCGGCCCGAAAAAAAAACGACAGTGGTACCCCTTACGTTTTTTTTTTTTTTGGGCGAAAAATAAAGTTTATCCAATCTTCCCAAAACTCTGGATTGTGATAGAGGGCCATGAGACTTAGACCTGAGTGCAAAAATGGAGGCTCTAGCCCCTTCCAGAGCTGAGATATCGAAACTCAAAAATTCGGCCCGAAAAAAAAACGACAGTGGTACCCCTTACGTTTTTTTTTTTGGGCGAAAAATTAAGTTTCTCCAATCTTCCCAAAACTCTGGATTCTGATAGAGGGCCATGAGACTTAGACGTGAGTGCAAAAATGGAAGCTCTAGCCCCTTCCAGAGCTGAGATATCGAAACTCAAAAATTCGGCCCGGAAAAAAAACGACAGTGGTACCCCTTACGTTTTTTTTTTTTGGGCGAAAAATTAAGTTTCTCCAATCTTCCCAAAACTCTGGATTCTGATAGAGGGCAATGAGACTTAGACCTGAGTGCAAAAATGGAGGCTCTAGCCCCTTCCAGAGCTGAGATATCGAAACTCAAAAATTCGGCCCGAAAAAAAAACGACAGTGGTACCCCTTACGTTTTTTTTTTTGGGCGAAAAAATAAGTTTCTCCAATCTTCCCAAAACTCTGGATTCTGATAGAGGACCATGAGACTTAGACCTGAGTGCAAAAATGGAGGCTCTAGCCCCTTCCAGAGCTGAGATATCGAAACTCAAAAATTCGGCCCGAAAAAAAAACGACAGTGGTACCCCTTACGTTTTTTTTTTTGGGCGAAAAATTAAGTTTCTCCAATCTTCCCAAAACTCTGGATTCTGATAGAGGACCATGAGACTTAGACCTGAGTGCAAAAATGGAAGCTCTAGCCCCTTCCAGAGCTGAGATATCGAAACTCAAAAATTCGGCCCGAAAAAAAAAACACAGTGGTACCCCTTACGTTTTTTTTTTTTGGGCGAAAAATTAAGTTTCTCCAATCTTCCCAAAACTCTGGATTCTGATAGAGGGCCATTAGAGTTAGACCTGAGTGCAAAAATGGAGGCTCTAGCCCCTTCCAGAGCTGAGATATCGAAACTCAAAAATTCGGCCCGAAAAAAAAAACGACAGTGGTACCCCTTACGTTTTTTTTTTTTGGGGCGAAAAATTAAGTTTCTCCAATCTTCCCAAAACTCTGGATTCTGGTAGAGGGCCATGAGACTTAGACCTGAGTGCAAAAATGGAAGCTCTAGCCCCTTCCAGAGCTGAGATATCGAAACTCAAAAATTCGGCCCGAAAAAAAAACGACAGTGGTACCCCTTACGGTTTTTTTTTTGGGCGAAAAATTAAGTTTCTCCAATCTTCCCAAAACTCTGTATTCTGATAGAGGGCCATGAGAGTTAGACCTGAGTGCAAAAATGGAGGCTCTAGCCCCTTCCAGAGCTGAGATATCGAAACTCAAAAATTCGGCCCGAAAAAAAAACGACAGTGGTACCCCTTACGTTTTTTTTTTTGGGGCGAAAAATTAAGTTTCTCCAATCTTCCCAAAACTCTGGATTCTGGTAGAAGGCCATGAGACTTAGACCTGAGTGCAAAAATGGAAGCTCTAGCCCCTTCCAGAGCTGAGATATCGAAACTCAAAAATTCGGCCCGAAAAAAAAACGACAGTGGTACCCCTTACGTTTTTTTTTTTGGGCGAAAAATTAAGTTTCTCCAATCTTCCCAAAACTCTGTATTCTGATAGAGGGCCATGAGACTTAGACCTGAGTGCAAAAATGGAAGCTCTAGCCCCTTCCAGAGCTGAGATATCGAAACTCAAAAATTCGGCCCGAAAAAAAAAACGACAGTGGTACCCCTTACGGTTTTTTTTTTGGGCGAAAAATTAAGTTTCTCCAATCTTCCCAAAACTCTGTATTCTGATAGAGGGCCATGAGACTTAGACCTGAGTGCAAAAATGGAGGCTCTAGCCCCTTCCAGAGCTGAGATATCGAAACTCAAAAATTCGGCCCGAAAAAAAAACGACAGTGGTACCCCTTACGTTTTTTTTTTTTTGGGCGAAAAATAAAGTTTATCCAATCTTCCCAAAACTCTGGATTCTGATAGAGGGCCATGAGACTTAGACCTGAGTGCAAAAATGGAGGCTCTAGCCCCTTCCAGAGCTGAGATATTGAAACTCAAAAATTCGGCCCGAAAAAAAAACGACAGTGGTACCCCTTACGTTTTTTTTTTTTGGGCGAAAAATTAAGTTTCTCCAATCTTCCCAAAACTCTGGATTCTGATAGAGGGCCATGAGACTTAGACCTGAGTGCAAAAATGGAGGCTCTAGCCCCTTCCAGAGCTGAGATATCGAAACTCAAAAATTCGGCCCGAAAAAAAAACGACAGTGGTACCCCTTACGGTTTTTTTTTTGGGCGAAAAATTAAGTTTCTCCAATCTTCCCAAAACTCTGGATTCTGATAGAGGGCCATGAGACTTAGACCTGAGTGCAAAAATGGAGGCTCTAGCCCCTTCCAGAGCTGAGATATCGAAACTCAAAAATTCGGCCCGAAAAAAAAACGACAGTGGTACCCCTTACGTTTTTTTTTTTTTTGGGCGAAAAATAAAGTTTATCCAATCTTCCCAAAACTCTGGATTGTGATAGAGGGCCATGAGACTTAGACCTGAGTGCAAAAATGGAGGCTCTAGCCCCTTCCAGAGCTGAGATATCGAAACTCAAAAATTCGGCCCGAAAAAAAAACGACAGTGGTACCCCTTACGTTTTTTTTTTTGGGCGAAAAATTAAGTTTCTCCAATCTTCCCAAAACTCTGGATTCTGATAGAGGGCCATGAGACTTAGACCTGAGTGCAAAAATGGAAGCTCTATCCCCTTCCAGAGCTGAGATATCGAAACTCAAAAATTCGGCCCGAAAAAAAAAACGACAGTGGTACCCCTTACGTTTTTTTTTTTTGGGCGAAAAATTAAGTTTCTCCAATCTTCCCAAAACTCTGGATTCTGATAGAGGGCCATGAGACTTAGACGTGAGTGCAAAAATGGAAGCTCTAGCCCCTTCCAGAGCTGAGATATCGAAACTCAAAAATTCGGCCCGAAAAAAAAACGACAGTGGTACCCCTTACGTTTTTTTTTTTGGGCGAAAAATTAAGTTTCTCCAATCTTCCCAAAACTCTGGATTCTGATAGAGGGCAATGAGACTTAGACCTGAGTGCAAAAATGGAGGCTCTAGCCCCTTCCAGAGCTGAGATATCGAAACTCAAAAATTCGGCCCGAAAAAAAAACGACAGTGGTACCCCTTACGTTTTTTTTTTTTGGGCGAAAAAATAAGTTTCTCCAATCTTCCCAAAACTCTGGATTCTGATAGAGGACCATGAGACTTAGACCTGAGTGCAAAAATGGAGGCTCTAGCCCCTTCCAGAGCTGAGATATCGAAACTCAAAAATTCGGCCCGAAAAAAAAACGACAGTGGTACCCCTTACGTTTTTTTTTTTTGGGCGAAAAATTAAGTTTCTCCAATCTTCCCAAAACTCTGGATTCTGATAGAGGACCATGAGACTTAGACCTGAGTGCAAAAATGGAAGCTCTAGCCCCTTCCAGAGCTGAGATATCGAAACTCAAAAATTCGGCCCGAAAAAAAAACCACAGTGGTACCCCTTACGTTTTTTTTTTTTGGGCGAAAAATTAAGTTTCTCCAATCTTCCCAAAACTCTGGATTCTGATAGAGGGCCATTAGAGTTAGACCTGAGTGCAAAAATGGAGGCTCTAGCCCCTTCCAGAGCTGAGATATCGAAACTCAAAAATTCGGCCCGAAAAAAAAACGACAGTGGTACCCCTTACGTTTTTTTTTTTGGGGCGAAAAATTAAGTTTCTCCAATCTTCCCAAAACTCTGGATTCTGGTAGAGGGCCATGAGACTTAGACCTGAGTGCAAAAATGGAAGCTCTAGCCCCTTCCAGAGCTGAGATATCGAAACTCAAAAATTCGGCCCGAAAAAAAAACGACAGTGGTACCCCTTACGTTTTTTTTTTTGGGGCGAAAAATTAAGTTTCTCCAATCTTCCCAAAACTCTGTATTCTGATAGAGGGCCATGAGAGTTAGACCTGAGTGCAAAAATGGAGGCTCTAGCCCCTTCCAGAGCTGAGATATCGAAACTCAAAAATTCGGCCCGAAAAAAAAACGACAGTGGTACCCCTTACGTTTTTTTTTTTGGGGCGAAAAATTAAGTTTCTCCAATCTTCCCAAAACTCTGGATTCTGGTAGAGGGCCATGAGACTTAGACCTGAGTGCAAAAATGGAAGCTCTAGCCCCTTCCAGAGCTGAGATATCGAAACTCAAAAATTCGGCCCGAAAAAAAAACGACAGTGGTACCCCTTACTTTTTTTTTTTGGGCGAAAAATTAAGTTTCTCCAATCTTCCCAAAACTCTGTATTCTGATAGAGGGCCATGAGACTTAGACCTGAGTGCAAAAATGGAAGCTCTAGCCCCTTCCAGAGCTGAGATATCGAAACTCAAAAATTCGGCCCGAAAAAAAAAACGACAGTGGTACCCCTTACGGTTTTTTTTTTGGGCGAAAAATTAAGTTTCTCCAATCTTCCCAAAACTCTGTATTCTGATAGAGGGCCATGAGACTTAGACCTGAGTGCAAAAATGGAGGCTCTAGCCCCTTCCAGAGCTGAGATATCGAAACTCAAAAATTCGGCCCGAAAAAAAAACGACAGTGGTACCCCTTACGTTTTTTTTTTTTTTGGGCGAAAAATAAAGTTTATCCAATCTTCCCAAAACTCTGGATTCTGATAGAGGGCCATGAGACTTAGACCTGAGTGCAAAAATGGAGGCTCTAGCCCCTTCCAGAGCTGAGATATCGAAACTCAAAAATTCGGCCCGAAAAAAAAACGACAGTGGTACCCCTTACGTTTTTTTTTTTGGGCGAAAAATTAAGTTTCTCCAATCTTCCCAAAACTCTGGATTCTGATAGAGGGCCATGAGACTTAGACCTGAGTGCAAAAATGGAGGCTCTAGCCCCTTCCAGAGCTGAGATATCGAAACTCAAAAATTCGGCCCGAAAAAAAAACGACAGTGGTACCCCTTACGGTTTTTTTTTTGGGCGAAAAATTAAGTTTCTCCAATCTTCCCAAAACTCTGTATTCTGATAGAGGGCCATGAGACTTAGACCTGAGTGCAAAAATGGAGGCTCTAGCCCCTTCCAGAGCTGAGATATCGAAACTCAAAAATTCGGCCCGAAAAAAAAACGACAGTGGTACCCCTTACGTTTTTTTTTTTTGGGCGAAAAATAAAGTTTATCCAATCTTCCCAAAACTCTGGATTGTGATAGAGGGCCATGAGACTTAGACCTGAGTGCAAAAATGGAGGCTCTAGCCCCTTCCAGAGCTGAGATATCGAAACTCAAAAATTCGGCCCGAAAAAAAAACGACAGTGGTACCCCTTACGTTTTTTTTTTGGGCGAAAAATTAAGTTTCTCCAATCTTCCCAAAACTCTGGATTCTGATAGAGGGCCATGAGACTTAGACCTGAGTGCAAAAATGGAAGCTCTAGCCCCTTCCAGAGCTGAGATATCGAAACTCAAAAATTCGGCCCGAAAAAAAAAACGACAGTGGTACCCCTTACGTTTTTTTTTTTTGGGCGAAAAATTAAGTTTCTCCAATCTTCCCAAAACTCTGGATTCTGATAGAGGGCCATGAGACTTAGACCTGAGTGCAAAAATGGAGGCTCTAGCCCCTTCCAGAGCTGAGATATCGAAACTCAAAAATTCGGCCCGAAAAAAAAATGACAGTGGTACCCCTTACGTTTTTTTTTTTTGGGCGAAAAATTAAGTTTCTCCAATCTTCCCAAAACTCTGGATTCTGATAGAGGACCATGAGACTTAGACCTGAGTGCAAAAATGGAGGCTCTAGCCCCTTCCAGAGCTGAGATATCGAAACTCAAAAATTCGGCCCGAAAAAAAAACGACAGTGGTACCCCTTACGGTTTTTTTTTTTGGGCGAAAAATTAAGTTTCTCCAATCTTCCCAAAACTCTGGATTCTGATAGAGGGCCATGAGACTTAGACCTGAGTGCAAAAATGGAGGCTCTAGCCCCTTCCAGAGCTGAGATATCGAAACTCAAAAATTCGGCCCGAAAAAAAAAACGACAGTGGTACCCCTTACGGTTTTTTTTTTTGGGCGAAAAATTAAGTTTCTCCAATCTTCCCAAAACTCTGGATTCTGATAGAGGGCCATGAGACTTAGACCTGAGTGCAAAAATGGAGGCTCTAGCCCCTTCCAGAGCTGAGATATCGAAACTCAAAAATTCGGCCCGAAAAAAAAACGACAGTGGTACCCCTTACGTTTTTTTTTTTTGGGCGAAAAATTAAGTTTCTCCAATCTTCCCAAAACTCTGGATTCTGGTAGAGGGCCATGAGACTTAGACCTGAGTGCAAAAATGGAAGCTCTAGCCCCTTCCAGAGCTGAGATATCGAAACTCAAAAATTCAGCCCGAAAAAAAAACGACAGTGGTACCCCTTACGTTTTTTTTTTTTGGGCGAAAAATTAAGTTTCTCCAATCTTTTTCAAAACTCTGGATTCTGATAGAGGGCCATGAGACTTAGACCTGAGTGCAAAAATGGAGGCTCTAGCCCCTTCCAGAGCTGAGATATCGAAACTCAAAAATTCGGCCCGAAAAAAAAACGACAGTGGTACCCCTTACGTTTTTTTTTTTTTGGGCGAAAAATAAAGTTTCTCCAATCTTCCCAAAACTCTGGATTCTGATAGAGGGCCATGAGACTTAGACCTGAGTGCAAAAATGGAGGCTCTAGCCCCTTCCAGAGCTGAGATATCGAAACTCAAAAATTCGGCCCGAAAAAAAAACGACAGTGGTACCCCTTACGTTTTTTTTTTTTTGGGCGAAAAATTAAGTTTCTCCAATCTTCCCAAAACTCTGGATTCTGATAGAGGGCCATGAGACTTAGACCTGAGTGCAAAAATGGAGGCTCTAGCCCCTTCCAGAGCTGAGATATCGAAACTCAAAAATTCGGCCCGAAAAAAAAAACGACAGTGGTACCCCTTACGTTTTTTTTTTTTTGGGCGAAAAATTAAGTTTCTCCAATCTTCCCAAAACTCTGGATTCTGGTAGAGGGCCATGAGACTTAGACCTGAGTGCAAAAATGGAGGCTCTAGCCCCTTCCAGAGCTGAGATATCGAAACTCAAAAATGTGGCCCGAAAAAAAAACGACAGTGGTACCCCTTACGTTTTTTTTTTTTGGGCGAAAAATTAAGTTTCTCCAATCTTCCCAAAACTCTGGATTCTGATAGAGGGCCATGAGAGTTAGACCTGAGTGCAAAAATGGAGGCTCTAGCCCCTTCCAGAGCTGAGATATCGAAACTCAAAAATTCGGCCCGAAAAAAAAAACGACAGTGGTACCCCTTACGTTTTTTTTTTTTTTGGGCGAAAAATTAAGTTTCTCCAATCTTCCCAAAACTCTGGATTCTGATAGAGGGCCATGAGAGTTAGACCTGAGTGCAAAAATGGAGGCTCTAGCCCCTTCCAGAGCTGAGATATCGAAACTCAAAAATTCGGCCCGAAAAAAAAAACGACAGTGGTACCCCTTACGTTTTTTTTTTTGGGCGAAAAATTAAGTTTCTCCAATCTTCCCAAAACTCTGGATTCTGATAGAGGGCCATGAGACTTAGACCTGAGTGCAAAAATGGAGGCTCTAGCCCCTTCCAGAGCTGAGATATCGAAACTCAAAAATTCGGCCCGAAAAAAAACCGACAGTGGTACCCCTTACGTTTTTTTTTTTTGGGCGAAAAATTAAGTTTCTCCAATCTTCCCAAAACTCTGGATTCTGGTAGAGGGCCATGAGACTTAGACCTGAGTGCAAAAATGGAAGCTCTAGCCCCTTCCAGAGCTGAGATATCGAAACTCAAAAATTCGGCCCGAAAAAAAAACGACAGTGGTACCCCTTAGGTTTTTTTTTTTTTGGGCGAAAAATTAAGTTTCTCCAATCTTCCCAAAACTCTGGATTCTGATAGAGGGCCATGAGACTTAGACCTGAGTGCAAAAATGGAGGCTCTAGCCCCTTCCAGAGCTGAGATATCGAAACTCAAAAATTCGGCCCGAAAAAAAAACGACAGTGGTACCCCTTACGTTTTTTTTTTTTGGGCGAAAAATTAAGTTTCTCCAATCTTTCCAAAACTCTGGATTCTGATAGAGGGCCATGAGACTTAGACCTGAGTGCAAAAATGGAGGCTCTAGCCCCTTCCAGAGCTGAGATATCGAAACTCAAAAATTCGGCCCGAAAAAAAAAACGACAGTGGTACCCCTTACGTTTTTTTTTTTTTGGGCGAAAAATTAAGTTTCTCCAATCTTCCCAAAACTCTGGATTCTGATAGAGGGCCATGAGAGTTAAACCTGAGTGCAAAAATGGAGGCTCTAGCCCCTTCCAGAGCTGAGATATCGAAACTCAAAAATTCGGCCCGAAAAAAAAACGACAGTGGTACCCCTTACGTTTTTTTTTTTTTGGGCGAAAAATAAAGTTTATCCAATCTTCCCAAAACTCTGGATTCTGATAGAGGGCCATGAGACTTAGACCTGAGTGCAAAAATGGAGGCTCTAGCCCCTTCCAGAGCTGAGATATCGAAACTCAAAAATTCGGCCCGAAAAAAAAACGACAGTGGTACCCCTTACGTTTTTTTTTTTGGGCGAAAAATTAAGTTTCTCCAATCTTCCCAAAACTCTGGATTCTGATAGAGGGCCATGAGACTTAGACCTGAGTGCAAAAATGGAGGCTCTAGCCCCTTCCAGAGCTGAGATATCAAAACTCAAAAATTCGGCCCGAAAAAAAAACGACAGTGGTACCCCTTACGGTTTTTTTTTTTGGGCGAAAAATTAAGTTTCTCCAATCTTCCCAAAACTCTGTATTCTGATAGAGGGCCATGAGACTTAGACCTGAGTGCAAAAATGGAGGCTCTAGCCCCTTCCAGAGCTGAGATATCGAAACTCAAAAATTCGGCCCGAAAAAAAACGACAGTGGTACCCCTTACGTTTTTTTTTTTTTGGGCGAAAAATAAAGTTTATCCAATCTTCCCAAAACTCTGGATTCTGATAGAGGGCCATGAGACTTAGACCTGAGTGCAAAAATGGAGGCTCTAGCCCCTTCCAGAGCTGAGATATCGAAACTCAAAAATTCGGCCCGAAAAAAAAACCGACAGTGGTACCCCTTACGTTTTTTTTTTTTGGGCGAAAAATTAAGTTTCTCCAATCTTCCCAAAACTCTGGATTCTGATAGAGGGCCATGAGACTTAGACCTGAGTGCAAAAATGGAAGCTCTAGCCCCTTCCAGAGCTGAGATATCGAAACTCAAAAATTCGGCCCGAAAAAAAAACGACAGTGGTACCCCTTACGTTTTTTTTTTTTGGGCGAAAAATTAAGTTTCTCCAATCTTCCCAAAACTCTGGATTCTGATAGAGGGCCATGAGACTTAGACCTGAGTGCAAAAATGGAGGCTCTAGCACCTTCCAGAGCTGAGATATCGAAACTCAAAAATTCGGCCCGAAAAAAAAACGACAGTGGTACCCCTTACGTTTTTTTTTTTTGGGCGAAAAAATAAGTTTCTCCAATCTTCCCAAAACTCTGGATTCTGATAGAGGGCCATGAGACTTAGACCTGAGTGCAAAAATGGAGGCTCTAGCCCCTTCCAGAGCTGAGATATCGAAACTCAAAAATTCGGCCCGAAAAAAAAACGACAGTGGTACCCCTTACGTTTTTTTTTTTTGGGCGAAAAATTAAGTTTCTCCAATCTTCCCAAAACTCTGGATTCTGGTAGAGGGCCATGAGACTTAGACCTGAGTGCAAAAATGGAAGCTCTAGCCCCTTCCAGAGCTGAGATATCGAAACTCAAAAATTCAGCCCGAAAAAAAAACGACAGTGGTACCCCTTACGTTTTTTTTTTTTGGGCGAAAAATTAAGTTTCTCCAATCTTTTTCAAAACTCTGGATTCTGATAGAGGGCCATGAGACTTAGACCTGAGTGCAAAAATGGAGGCTCTAGCCCCTTCCAGAGCTGAGATATCGAAACTCAAAAATTCGGCCCGAAAAAAAAACGACAGTGGTACCCCTTACGTTTTTTTTTTTTGGGCGAAAAATTAAGTTTCTCCAATCTTCCCAAAACTCTGGATTCTGATAGAGGGCCATGAGACTTAGACCTGAGTGCAAAAATGGAGGCTCTAGCCCCTTCCAGAGCTGAGATATCGAAACTCAAAAATTCGGCCCGAAAAAAAAACGACAGTGGTACCCCTTACGTTTTTTTTTTTTGGGCGAAAAATAAAGTTTCTCCAATCTTCCCAAAACTCTGGATTCTGATAGAGGGCCATGAGACTTAGACCTGAGTGCAAAAATGGAGGCTCTAGCCCCTTCCAGAGCTGAGATATCGAAACTCAAAAATTCGGCCCGAAAAAAAAAACGACAGTGGTACCCCTTACGTTTTTTTTTTTTGGCCGAAAAATTAAGTTTCTCCAATCTTCCCAAAACTCTGGATTCTGGTAGAGGGCCATGAGACTTAGACCTGAGTGCAAAAATGGAGGCTCTAGCCCCTTCCAGAGCTGAGATATCGAAACTCAAAAATGTGGCCCGAAAAAAAAACGACAGTGGTACCCCTTACGTTTTTTTTTTTTTGGGCGAAAAATTAAGTTTCTCCAATCTTCCCAAAACTCTGGATTCTGATAGAGGGCCATGAGAGTTAGACCTGAGTGCAAAAATGGAGGCTCTAGCCCCTTCCAGAGCTGAGATATCGAAACTCAAAAATTCGGCCCGAAAAAAAAAACGACAGTGGTACCCCTTACGTTTTTTTTTTTTTTGGGCGAAAAATTAAGTTTCTCCAATCTTCCCAAAACTCTGGATTCTGATAGAGGGCCATGAGAGTTAGACCTGAGTGCAAAAATGGAGGCTCTAGCCCCTTCCAGAGCTGAGATATCGAAACTCAAAAATTCGGCCCGAAAAAAAAACGACAGTGGTACCCCTTACGTTTTTTTTTTTTGGGCGAAAAATTAAGTTTCTCCAATCTTCCCAAAACTCTGGATTCTGATAGAGGGCCATGAGACTTAGACCTGAGTGCAAAAATGGAGGCTCTAGCCCCTTCCAGAGCTGAGATATCGAAACTCAAAAATTCGGCCCGAAAAAAAAACGACAGTGGTACCCCTTACGTTTTTTTTTTTGGGGCGAAAAATTAAGTTTCTCCAATCTTCCCAAAACTCTGGATTCTGGTAGAGGGCCATGAGACTTAGACCTGAGTGCAAAAATGGAAGCTCTAGCCCCTTCCAGAGCTGAGATATCGAAACTCAAAAATTCGGCCCGAAAAAAAAACGACAGTGGTACCCCTTACGTTTTTTTTTTTTGGGGCGAAAAATTAAGTTTCTCCAATCTTTCCAAAACTCTGGATTCTGATAGAGGGCCATGAGACTTAGACCTGAGTGCAAAAATGGAGGCTCTAGCCCCTTCCAGAGCTGAGATATCGAAACTCAAAAATTCGGCCCGAAAAAAAAACGACAGTGGTACCCCTTACGTTTTTTTTTTTTTGGCCGAAAAATTAAGTTTCTCCAATCTTCCCAAAACTCTGGATTCTGATAGAGGGCCATGAGACTTAGACCTGAGTGCAAAAATGGAGGCTCTAGCCCCTTCCAGAGCTGAGATATCGAAACTCAAAAATTCGGCCCGAAAAAAAAAACGACAGTGGTACCCCTTACGTTTTTTTTTTTTGGGCGAAAAATTAAGTTTCTCCAATCTTTCCAAAACTCTGGATTCTGATAGAGGGCCATGAGACTTAGACCTGAGTGCAAAAATGGAGGCTCTAGCCCCTTCCAGAGCTGAGATATCGAAACTCAAAAATTCGGCCCGAAAAAAAAAACGACAGTGGTACCCCTTACGTTTTTTTTTTTTTGGGCGAAAAATTAAGTTTCTCCAATCTTCCCAAAACTCTGGATTCTGATAGAGGGCCATGAGAGTTAGACCTGAGTGCAAAAATGGAGGCTCTAGCCCCTTCCAGAGCTGAGATATCGAAACTCAAAAATTCGGCCCGAAAAAAAAACGACAGTGGTACCCCTTACGTTTTTTTTTTTTGGGCGAAAAATAAAGTTTATCCAATCTTCCCAAAACTCTGGATTCTGATAGAGGGCCATGAGACTTAGACCTGAGTGCAAAAATGGAGGCTCTAGCCCCTTCCAGAGCTGAGATATCGAAACTCAAAAATTCGGCCCGAAAAAAAACGACAGTGGTACCCCTTACGTTTTTTTTTTTGGGCGAAAAATTAAGTTTCTCCAGTCTTCCCAAAACTCTGGATTCTGATAGAGGGCCATGAGACTTAGACCTGAGTGCAAAAATGGAGGCTCTAGCCCCTTCCAGAGCTGAGATATCAAAACTCAAAAATTCGGCCCGAAAAAAAAACGACAGTGGTACCCCTTACGGTTTTTTTTTTTGGGCGAAAAATTAAGTTTCTCCAATCTTCCCAAAACTCTGTATTCTGATAGAGGGCCATGAGACTTAGACCTGAGTGCAAAAATGGAGGCTCTAGCCCCTTCCAGAGCTGAGATATCGAAACTCAAAAATTCGGCCCGAAAAAAAACGACAGTGGTACCCCTTACGTTTTTTTTTTTTTGGGCGAAAAATAAAGTTTATCCAATCTTCCCAAAACTCTGGATTCTGATAGAGGGCCATGAGACTTAGACCTGAGTGCAAAAATGGAGGCTCTAGCCCCTTCCAGAGCTGAGATATCGAAACTCAAAAATTCGGCCCGAAAAAAAAACCGACAGTGGTACCCCTTACGTTTTTTTTTTTTGGGCGAAAAATTAAGTTTCTCCAATCTTCCCAAAACTCTGGATTCTGATAGAGGGCCATGAGACTTAGACCTGAGTGCAAAAATGGAAGCTCTAGCCCCTTCCAGAGCTGAGATATCGAAACTCAAAAATTCGGCCCGAAAAAAAAACGACAGTGGTACCCCTTACGTTTTTTTTTTTTGGGCGAAAAATTAAGTTTCTCCAATCTTCCCAAAACTCTGGATTCTGATAGAGGGCCATGAGACTTAGACCTGAGTGCAAAAATGGAGGCTCTAGCACCTTCCAGAGCTGAGATATCGAAACTCAAAAATTCGGCCCGAAAAAAAAACGACAGTGGTACCCCTTACGTTTTTTTTTTTTGGGCGAAAAAATAAGTTTCTCCAATCTTCCCAAAACTCTGGATTCTGATAGAGGGCCATGAGACTTAGACCTGAGTGCAAAAATGGAGGCTCTAGCCCCTTCCAGAGCTGAGATATCGAAACTCAAAAATTCGGCCCGAAAAAAAAACGACAGTGGTACCCCTTACGTTTTTTTTTTTTGGGCGAAAAATTAAGTTTCTCCAATCTTCCCAAAACTCTGGATTCTGGTAGAGGGCCATGAGACTTAGACCTGAGTGCAAAAATGGAAGCTCTAGCCCCTTCCAGAGCTGAGATATCGAAACTCAAAAATTCAGCCCGAAAAAAAAACGACAGTGGTACCCCTTACGTTTTTTTTTTTTGGGCGAAAAATTAAGTTTCTCCAATCTTTTTCAAAACTCTGGATTCTGATAGAGGGCCATGAGACTTAGACCTGAGTGCAAAAATGGAGGCTCTAGCCCCTTCCAGAGCTGAGATATCGAAACTCAAAAATTCGGCCCGAAAAAAAAACGACAGTGGTACCCCTTACGTTTTTTTTTTTTGGGCGAAAAATTAAGTTTCTCCAATCTTCCCAAAACTCTGGATTCTGATAGAGGGCCATGAGACTTAGACCTGAGTGCAAAAATGGAGGCTCTAGCCCCTTCCAGAGCTGAGATATCGAAACTCAAAAATTCGGCCCGAAAAAAAAACGACAGTGGTACCCCTTACGTTTTTTTTTTTTGGGCGAAAAATAAAGTTTCTCCAATCTTCCCAAAACTCTGGATTCTGATAGAGGGCCATGAGACTTAGACCTGAGTGCAAAAATGGAGGCTCTAGCCCCTTCCAGAGCTGAGATATCGAAACTCAAAAATTCGGCCCGAAAAAAAAAACGACAGTGGTACCCCTTACGTTTTTTTTTTTTGGCCGAAAAATTAAGTTTCTCCAATCTTCCCAAAACTCTGGATTCTGGTAGAGGGCCATGAGACTTAGACCTGAGTGCAAAAATGGAGGCTCTAGCCCCTTCCAGAGCTGAGATATCGAAACTCAAAAATGTGGCCCGAAAAAAAAACGACAGTGGTACCCCTTACGTTTTTTTTTTTTTGGGCGAAAAATTAAGTTTCTCCAATCTTCCCAAAACTCTGGATTCTGATAGAGGGCCATGAGAGTTAGACCTGAGTGCAAAAATGGAGGCTCTAACCCCTTCCAGAGCTGAGATATCGAAACTCAAAAATTCGGCCCGAAAAAAAAAACGACAGTGGTACCCCTTACGTTTTTTTTTTTTTGGGCGAAAAATTAAGTTTCTCCAATCTTCCCAAAACTCTGGATTCTGATAGAGGGCCATGAGAGTTAGACCTGAGTGCAAAAATGGAGGCTCTAGCCCCTTCCAGAGCTGAGATATCGAAACTCAAAAATTCGGCCCGAAAAAAAAACGACAGTGGTACCCCTTACGTTTTTTTTTTTTGGGCGAAAAATTAAGTTTCTCCAATCTTCCCAAAACTCTGGATTCTGATAGAGGGCCATGAGACTTAGACCTGAGTGCAAAAATGGAGGCTCTAGCCCCTTCCAGAGCTGAGATATCGAAACTCAAAAATTCGGCCCGAAAAAAAAACGACAGTGGTACCCCTTACGTTTTTTTTTTTGGGGCGAAAAATTAAGTTTCTCCAATCTTCCCAAAACTCTGGATTCTGATAGAGGGCCATGAGAGTTAAACCTGAGTGCAAAAATGGAGGCTCTAGCCCCTTCCAGAGCTGAGATATCGAAACTCAAAAATTCGGCCCGAAAAAAAAACGACAGTGGTACCCCTTACGTTTTTTTTTTTTTGGGCGAAAAATAAAGTTTATCCAATCTTCCCAAAACTCTGGATTCTGATAGAGGGCCATGAGACTTAGACCTGAGTGCAAAAATGGAGGCTCTAGCCCCTTCCAGAGCTGAGATATCGAAACTCAAAAATTCGGCCCGAAAAAAAAACGACAGTGGTACCCCTTACGTTTTTTTTTTTGGGCGAAAAATTAAGTTTCTCCAATCTTCCCAAAACTCTGGATTCTGATAGAGGGCCATGAGACTTAGACCTGAGTGCAAAAATGGAGGCTCTAGCCCCTTCCAGAGCTGAGATATCAAAACTCAAAAATTCGGCCCGAAAAAAAAACGACAGTGGTACCCCTTACGGTTTTTTTTTTTGGGCGAAAAATTAAGTTTCTCCAATCTTCCCAAAACTCTGTATTCTGATAGAGGGCCATGAGACTTAGACCTGAGTGCAAAAATGGAGGCTCTAGCCCCTTCCAGAGCTGAGATATCGAAACTCAAAAATTCGGCCCGAAAAAAAACGACAGTGGTACCCCTTACGTTTTTTTTTTTTTGGGCGAAAAATAAAGTTTATCCAATCTTCCCAAAACTCTGGATTCTGATAGAGGGCCATGAGACTTAGACCTGAGTGCAAAAATGGAGGCTCTAGCCCCTTCCAGAGCTGAGATATCGAAACTCAAAAATTCGGCCCGAAAAAAAAACCGACAGTGGTACCCCTTACGTTTTTTTTTTTTGGGCGAAAAATTAAGTTTCTCCAATCTTCCCAAAACTCTGGATTCTGATAGAGGGCCATGAGACTTAGACCTGAGTGCAAAAATGGAAGCTCTAGCCCCTTCCAGAGCTGAGATATCGAAACTCAAAAATTCGGCCCGAAAAAAAAACGACAGTGGTACCCCTTACGTTTTTTTTTTTTGGGCGAAAAATTAAGTTTCTCCAATCTTCCCAAAACTCTGGATTCTGATAGAGGGCCATGAGACTTAGACCTGAGTGCAAAAATGGAGGCTCTAGCACCTTCCAGAGCTGAGATATCGAAACTCAAAAATTCGGCCCGAAAAAAAAACGACAGTGGTACCCCTTACGTTTTTTTTTTTTGGGCGAAAAAATAAGTTTCTCCAATCTTCCCAAAACTCTGGATTCTGATAGAGGGCCATGAGACTTAGACCTGAGTGCAAAAATGGAGGCTCTAGCCCCTTCCAGAGCTGAGATATCGAAACTCAAAAATTCGGCCCGAAAAAAAAACGACAGTGGTACCCCTTACGTTTTTTTTTTTTGGGCGAAAAATTAAGTTTCTCCAATCTTCCCAAAACTCTGGATTCTGGTAGAGGGCCATGAGACTTAGACCTGAGTGCAAAAATGGAAGCTCTAGCCCCTTCCAGAGCTGAGATATCGAAACTCAAAAATTCAGCCCGAAAAAAAAACGACAGTGGTACCCCTTACGTTTTTTTTTTTTGGGCGAAAAATTAAGTTTCTCCAATCTTTTTCAAAACTCTGGATTCTGATAGAGGGCCATGAGACTTAGACCTGAGTGCAAAAATGGAGGCTCTAGCCCCTTCCAGAGCTGAGATATCGAAACTCAAAAATTCGGCCCGAAAAAAAAACGACAGTGGTACCCCTTACGTTTTTTTTTTTTGGGCGAAAAATTAAGTTTCTCCAATCTTCCCAAAACTCTGGATTCTGATAGAGGGCCATGAGACTTAGACCTGAGTGCAAAAATGGAGGCTCTAGCCCCTTCCAGAGCTGAGATATCGAAACTCAAAAATTCGGCCCGAAAAAAAAACGACAGTGGTACCCCTTACGTTTTTTTTTTTTGGGCGAAAAATAAAGTTTCTCCAATCTTCCCAAAACTCTGGATTCTGATAGAGGGCCATGAGACTTAGACCTGAGTGCAAAAATGGAGGCTCTAGCCCCTTCCAGAGCTGAGATATCGAAACTCAAAAATTCGGCCCGAAAAAAAAAACGACAGTGGTACCCCTTACGTTTTTTTTTTTTGGCCGAAAAATTAAGTTTCTCCAATCTTCCCAAAACTCTGGATTCTGGTAGAGGGCCATGAGACTTAGACCTGAGTGCAAAAATGGAGGCTCTAGCCCCTTCCAGAGCTGAGATATCGAAACTCAAAAATGTGGCCCGAAAAAAAAACGACAGTGGTACCCCTTACGTTTTTTTTTTTTTGGGCGAAAAATTAAGTTTCTCCAATCTTCCCAAAACTCTGGATTCTGATAGAGGGCCATGAGAGTTAGACCTGAGTGCAAAAATGGAGGCTCTAGCCCCTTCCAGAGCTGAGATATCGAAACTCAAAAATTCGGCCCGAAAAAAAAAACGACAGTGGTACCCCTTACGTTTTTTTTTTTTTGGGCGAAAAATTAAGTTTCTCCAATCTTCCCAAAACTCTGGATTCTGATAGAGGGCCATGAGAGTTAGACCTGAGTGCAAAAATGGAGGCTCTAGCCCCTTCCAGAGCTGAGATATCGAAACTCAAAAATTCGGCCCGAAAAAAAAACGACAGTGGTACCCCTTACGTTTTTTTTTTTTGGGCGAAAAATTAAGTTTCTCCAATCTTCCCAAAACTCTGGATTCTGATAGAGGGCCATGAGACTTAGACCTGAGTGCAAAAATGGAGGCTCTAGCCCCTTCCAGAGCTGAGATATCGAAACTCAAAAATTCGGCCCGAAAAAAAAACGACAGTGGTACCCCTTACGTTTTTTTTTTTGGGGCGAAAAATTAAGTTTCTCCAATCTTCCCAAAACTCTGGATTCTGGTAGAGGGCCATGAGACTTAGACCTGAGTGCAAAAATGGAAGCTCTAGCCCCTTCCAGAGCTGAGATATCGAAACTCAAAAATTCGGCCCGAAAAAAAAACGACAGTGGTACCCCTTACGTTTTTTTTTTTTTGGGCGAAAAATTAAGTTTCTCCAATCTTTCCAAAACTCTGGATTCTGATAGAGGGCCATGAGACTTAGACCTGAGTGCAAAAATGGAGGCTCTAGCCCCTTCCAGAGCTGAGATATCGAAACTCAAAAATTCGGCCCGAAAAAAAAACGACAGTGGTACCCCTTACGTTTTTTTTTTTTTGGCCGAAAAATTAAGTTTCTCCAATCTTCCCAAAACTCTGGATTCTGATAGAGGGCCATGAGACTTAGACCTGAGTGCAAAAATGGAGGCTCTAGCCCCTTCCAGAGCTGAGATATCGAAACTCAAAAATTCGGCCCGAAAAAAAAACGACAGTGGTACCCCTTACGTTTTTTTTTTTTGGGCGAAAAATTAAGTTTCTCCAATCTTTCCAAAACTCTGGATTCTGATAGAGGGCCATGAGACTTAGACCTGAGTGCAAAAATGGAGGCTCTAGCCCCTTCCAGAGCTGAGATATCGAAACTCAAAAATTCGGCCCGAAAAAAAAAACGACAGTGGTACCCCTTACGTTTTTTTTTTTTTGGGCGAAAAATTAAGTTTCTCCAATCTTCCCAAAACTCTGGATTCTGATAGAGGGCCATGAGAGTTAGACCTGAGTGCAAAAATGGAGGCTCTAGCCCCTTCCAGAGCTGAGATATCGAAACTCAAAAATTCGGCCCGAAAAAAAAACGACAGTGGTACCCCTTACGTTTTTTTTTTTTTGGGCGAAAAATAAAGTTTATCCAATCTTCCCAAAACTCTGGATTCTGATAGAGGGCCATGAGACTTAGACCTGAGTGCAAAAATGGAGGCTCTAGCCCCTTCCAGAGCTGAGATATCGAAACTCAAAAATTCGGCCCGAAAAAAAAACGACAGTGGTACCCCTTACGTTTTTTTTTTTGGGCGAAAAATTAAGTTTCTCCAATCTTCCCAAAACTCTGGATTCTGATAGAGGGCCATGAGACTTAGACCTGAGTGCAAAAATGGAGGCTCTAGCCCCTTCCAGAGCTGAGATATCAAAACTCAAAAATTCGGCCCGAAAAAAAAACGACAGTGGTACCCCTTACGGTTTTTTTTTTTGGGCGAAAAATTAAGTTTCTCCAATCTTCCCAAAACTCTGTATTCTGATAGAGGGCCATGAGACTTAGACCTGAGTGCAAAAATGGAGGCTCTAGCCCCTTCCAGAGCTGAGATATCGAAACTCAAAAATTCGGCCCGAAAAAAAACGACAGTGGTACCCCTTACGTTTTTTTTTTTTTGGGCGAAAAATAAAGTTTATCCAATCTTCCCAAAACTCTGGATTCTGATAGAGGGCCATGAGACTTAGACCTGAGTGCAAAAATGGAGGCTCTAGCCCCTTCCAGAGCTGAGATATCGAAACTCAAAAATTCGGCCCGAAAAAAAAACCGACAGTGGTACCCCTTACGTTTTTTTTTTTTGGGCGAAAAATTAAGTTTCTCCAATCTTCCCAAAACTCTGGATTCTGATAGAGGGCCATGAGACTTAGACCTGAGTGCAAAAATGGAAGCTCTAGCCCCTTCCAGAGCTGAGATATCGAAACTCAAAAATTCGGCCCGAAAAAAAAACGACAGTGGTACCCCTTACGTTTTTTTTTTTTGGGCGAAAAATTAAGTTTCTCCAATCTTCCCAAAACTCTGGATTCTGATAGAGGGCCATGAGACTTAGACCTGAGTGCAAAAATGGAGGCTCTAGCACCTTCCAGAGCTGAGATATCGAAACTCAAAAATTCGGCCCGAAAAAAAAACGACAGTGGTACCCCTTACGTTTTTTTTTTTTGGGCGAAAAAATAAGTTTCTCCAATCTTCCCAAAACTCTGGATTCTGATAGAGGGCCATGAGACTTAGACCTGAGTGCAAAAATGGAGGCTCTAGCCCCTTCCAGAGCTGAGATATCGAAACTCAAAAATTCGGCCCGAAAAAAAAACGACAGTGGTACCCCTTACGTTTTTTTTTTTTGGGCGAAAAATTAAGTTTCTCCAATCTTCCCAAAACTCTGGATTCTGGTAGAGGGCCATGAGACTTAGACCTGAGTGCAAAAATGGAAGCTCTAGCCCCTTCCAGAGCTGAGATATCGAAACTCAAAAATTCAGCCCGAAAAAAAAACGACAGTGGTACCCCTTACGTTTTTTTTTTTTGGGCGAAAAATTAAGTTTCTCCAATCTTTTTCAAAACTCTGGATTCTGATAGAGGGCCATGAGACTTAGACCTGAGTGCAAAAATGGAGGCTCTAGCCCCTTCCAGAGCTGAGATATCGAAACTCAAAAATTCGGCCCGAAAAAAAAACGACAGTGGTACCCCTTACGTTTTTTTTTTTTGGGCGAAAAATTAAGTTTCTCCAATCTTCCCAAAACTCTGGATTCTGATAGAGGGCCATGAGACTTAGACCTGAGTGCAAAAATGGAGGCTCTAGCCCCTTCCAGAGCTGAGATATCGAAACTCAAAAATTCGGCCCGAAAAAAAAACGACAGTGGTACCCCTTACGTTTTTTTTTTTTGGGCGAAAAATAAAGTTTCTCCAATCTTCCCAAAACTCTGGATTCTGATAGAGGGCCATGAGACTTAGACCTGAGTGCAAAAATGGAGGCTCTAGCCCCTTCCAGAGCTGAGATATCGAAACTCAAAAATTCGGCCCGAAAAAAAAAACGACAGTGGTACCCCTTACGTTTTTTTTTTTTGGCCGAAAAATTAAGTTTCTCCAATCTTCCCAAAACTCTGGATTCTGGTAGAGGGCCATGAGACTTAGACCTGAGTGCAAAAATGGAGGCTCTAGCCCCTTCCAGAGCTGAGATATCGAAACTCAAAAATGTGGCCCGAAAAAAAAACGACAGTGGTACCCCTTACGTTTTTTTTTTTTGGGCGAAAAATTAAGTTTCTCCAATCTTCCCAAAACTCTGGATTCTGATAGAGGGCCATGAGAGTTAGACCTGAGTGCAAAAATGGAGGCTCTAGCCCCTTCCAGAGCTGAGATATCGAAACTCAAAAATTCGGCCCGAAAAAAAAAACGACAGTGGTACCCCTTACGTTTTTTTTTTTTTTGGGCGAAAAATTAAGTTTCTCCAATCTTCCCAAAACTCTGGATTCTGATAGAGGGCCATGAGAGTTAGACCTGAGTGCAAAAATGGAGGCTCTAGCCCCTTCCAGAGCTGAGATATCGAAACTCAAAAATTCGGCCCGAAAAAAAAACGACAGTGGTACCCCTTACGTTTTTTTTTTTTGGGCGAAAAATTAAGTTTCTCCAATCTTCCCAAAACTCTGGATTCTGATAGAGGGCCATGAGACTTAGACCTGAGTGCAAAAATGGAGGCTCTAGCCCCTTCCAGAGCTGAGATATCGAAACTCAAAAATTCGGCCCGAAAAAAAAACGACAGTGGTACCCCTTACGTTTTTTTTTTTGGGGCGAAAAATTAAGTTTCTCCAATCTTCCCAAAACTCTGGATTCTGGTAGAGGGCCATGAGACTTAGACCTGAGTGCAAAAATGGAAGCTCTAGCCCCTTCCAGAGCTGAGATATCGAAACTCAAAAATTCGGCCCGAAAAAAAAACGACAGTGGTACCCCTTACGTTTTTTTTTTTTGGGCGAAAAATTAAGTTTCTCCAATCTTTCCAAAACTCTGGATTCTGATAGAGGGCCATGAGACTTAGACCTGAGTGCAAAAATGGAGGCTCTAGCCCCTTCCAGAGCTGAGATATCGAAACTCAAAAATTCGGCCCGAAAAAAAAACGACAGTGGTACCCCTTACGTTTTTTTTTTTTGGCCGAAAAATTAAGTTTCTCCAATCTTCCCAAAACTCTGGATTCTGATAGAGGGCCATGAGACTTAGACCTGAGTGCAAAAATGGAGGCTCTAGCCCCTTCCAGAGCTGAGATATCGAAACTCAAAAATTCGGCCCGAAAAAAAAACGACAGTGGTACCCCTTACGTTTTTTTTTTTTGGGCGAAAAATTAAGTTTCTCCAATCTTTCCAAAACTCTGGATTCTGATAGAGGGCCATGAGACTTAGACCTGAGTGCAAAAATGGAGGCTCTAGCCCCTTCCAGAGCTGAGATATCGAAACTCAAAAATTCGGCCCGAAAAAAAAAACGACAGTGGTACCCCTTACGTTTTTTTTTTTTTGGGCGAAAAATTAAGTTTCTCCAATCTTCCCAAAACTCTGGATTCTGATAGAGGGCCATGAGAGTTAGACCTGAGTGCAAAAATGGAGGCTCTAGCCCCTTCCAGAGCTGAGATATCGAAACTCAAAAATTCGGCCCGAAAAAAAAACGACAGTGGTACCCCTTACGTTTTTTTTTTTTTGGGCGAAAAATAAAGTTTATCCAATCTTCCCAAAACTCTGGATTCTGATAGAGGGCCATGAGACTTAGACCTGAGTGCAAAAATGGAGGCTCTAGCCCCTTCCAGAGCTGAGATATCGAAACTCAAAAATTCGGCCCGAAAAAAAAACGACAGTGGTACCCCTTACGTTTTTTTTTTTGGGCGAAAAATTAAGTTTCTCCAATCTTCCCAAAACTCTGGATTCTGATAGAGGGCCATGAGACTTAGACCTGAGTGCAAAAATGGAGGCTCTAGCCCCTTCCAGAGCTGAGATATCAAAACTCAAAAATTCGGCCCGAAAAAAAAACGACAGTGGTACCCCTTACGGTTTTTTTTTTTGGGCGAAAAATTAAGTTTCTCCAATCTTCCCAAAACTCTGTATTCTGATAGAGGGCCATGAGACTTAGACCTGAGTGCAAAAATGGAGGCTCTAGCCCCTTCCAGAGCTGAGATATCGAAACTCAAAAATTCGGCCCGAAAAAAAACGACAGTGGTACCCCTTACGTTTTTTTTTTTTTTGGGCGAAAAATAAAGTTTATCCAATCTTCCCAAAACTCTGGATTCTGATAGAGGGCCATGAGACTTAGACCTGAGTGCAAAAATGGAGGCTCTAGCCCCTTCCAGAGCTGAGATATCGAAACTCAAAAATTCGGCCCGAAAAAAAACGACAGTGGTACCCCTTACGTTTTTTTTTTTGGGGCGAAAAATTAAGTTTCTCCAATCTTCCCAAAACTCTGGATTCTGGTAGAGGGCCATGAGACTTAGACCTGAGTGCAAAAATGGAAGCTCTAGCCCCTTCCAGAGCTGAGATATCGAAACTCAAAAATTCGGCCCGAAAAAAAAACGACAGTGGTACCCCTTACGTTTTTTTTTTTTGGGCGAAAAATTAAGTTTCTCCAATCTTTCCAAAACTCTGGATTCTGATAGAGGGCCATGAGACTTAGACCTGAGTGCAAAAATGGAGGCTCTAGCCCCTTCCAGAGCTGAGATATCGAAACTCAAAAATTCGGCCCGAAAAAAAAACGACAGTGGTACCCCTTACGTTTTTTTTTTTTGGCCGAAAAATTAAGTTTCTCCAATCTTCCCAAAACTCTGGATTCTGATAGAGGGCCATGAGACTTAGACCTGAGTGCAAAAATGGAGGCTCTAGCCCCTTCCAGAGCTGAGATATCGAAACTCAAAAATTCGGCCCGAAAAAAAAACGACAGTGGTACCCCTTACGTTTTTTTTTTTTGGGCGAAAAATTAAGTTTCTCCAATCTTTCCAAAACTCTGGATTCTGATAGAGGGCCATGAGACTTAGACCTGAGTGCAAAAATGGAGGCTCTAGCCCCTTCCAGAGCTGAGATATCGAAACTCAAAAATTCGGCCCGAAAAAAAAAACGACAGTGGTACCCCTTACGTTTTTTTTTTTTGGGCGAAAAATTAAGTTTCTCCAATCTTCCCAAAACTCTGGATTCTGATAGAGGGCCATGAGAGTTAGACCTGAGTGCAAAAATGGAGGCTCTAGCCCCTTCCAGAGCTGAGATATCGAAACTCAAAAATTCGGCCCGAAAAAAAAACGACAGTGGTACCCCTTACGTTTTTTTTTTTTGGGCGAAAAATAAAGTTTATCCAATCTTCCCAAAACTCTGGATTCTGATAGAGGGCCATGAGACTTAGACCTGAGTGCAAAAATGGAGGCTCTAGCCCCTTCCAGAGCTGAGATATCGAAACTCAAAAATTCGGCCCGAAAAAAAAACGACAGTGGTACCCCTTACGTTTTTTTTTTTGGGCGAAAAATTAAGTTTCTCCAATCTTCCCAAAACTCTGGATTCTGATAGAGGGCCATGAGACTTAGACCTGAGTGCAAAAATGGAGGCTCTAGCCCCTTCCAGAGCTGAGATATCAAAACTCAAAAATTCGGCCCGAAAAAAAAACGACAGTGGTACCCCTTACGGTTTTTTTTTTTGGGCGAAAAATTAAGTTTCTCCAATCTTCCCAAAACTCTGTATTCTGATAGAGGGCCATGAGACTTAGACCTGAGTGCAAAAATGGAGGCTCTAGCCCCTTCCAGAGCTGAGATATCGAAACTCAAAAATTCGGCCCGAAAAAAAACGACAGTGGTACCCCTTACGTTTTTTTTTTTTTGGGCGAAAAATAAAGTTTATCCAATCTTCCCAAAACTCTGGATTCTGATAGAGGGCCATGAGACTTAGACCTGAGTGCAAAAATGGAGGCTCTAGCCCCTTCCAGAGCTGAGATATCGAAACTCAAAAATTCGGCCCGAAAAAAAAACCGACAGTGGTACCCCTTACGTTTTTTTTTTTTGGGCGAAAAATTAAGTTTCTCCAATCTTCCCAAAACTCTGGATTCTGATAGAGGGCCATGAGACTTAGACCTGAGTGCAAAAATGGAAGCTCTAGCCCCTTCCAGAGCTGAGATATCGAAACTCAAAAATTCGGCCCGAAAAAAAAACGACAGTGGTACCCCTTACGTTTTTTTTTTTTGGGCGAAAAATTAAGTTTCTCCAATCTTCCCAAAACTCTGGATTCTGATAGAGGGCCATGAGACTTAGACCTGAGTGCAAAAATGGAGGCTCTAGCACCTTCCAGAGCTGAGATATCGAAACTCAAAAATTCGGCCCGAAAAAAAAACGACAGTGGTACCCCTTACGTTTTTTTTTTTTGGGCGAAAAAATAAGTTTCTCCAATCTTCCCAAAACTCTGGATTCTGATAGAGGGCCATGAGACTTAGACCTGAGTGCAAAAATGGAGGCTCTAGCCCCTTCCAGAGCTGAGATATCGAAACTCAAAAATTCGGCCCGAAAAAAAAACGACAGTGGTACCCCTTACGTTTTTTTTTTTTGGGCGAAAAATTAAGTTTCTCCAATCTTCCCAAAACTCTGGATTCTGGTAGAGGGCCATGAGACTTAGACCTGAGTGCAAAAATGGAAGCTCTAGCCCCTTCCAGAGCTGAGATATCGAAACTCAAAAATTCAGCCCGAAAAAAAAACGACAGTGGTACCCCTTACGTTTTTTTTTTTTGGGCGAAAAATTAAGTTTCTCCAATCTTTTTCAAAACTCTGGATTCTGATAGAGGGCCATGAGACTTAGACCTGAGTGCAAAAATGGAGGCTCTAGCCCCTTCCAGAGCTGAGATATCGAAACTCAAAAATTCGGCCCGAAAAAAAAACGACAGTGGTACCCCTTACGTTTTTTTTTTTTGGGCGAAAAATTAAGTTTCTCCAATCTTCCCAAAACTCTGGATTCTGATAGAGGGCCATGAGACTTAGACCTGAGTGCAAAAATGGAGGCTCTAGCCCCTTCCAGAGCTGAGATATCGAAACTCAAAAATTCGGCCCGAAAAAAAAACGACAGTGGTACCCCTTACGTTTTTTTTTTTTGGGCGAAAAATAAAGTTTCTCCAATCTTCCCAAAACTCTGGATTCTGATAGAGGGCCATGAGACTTAGACCTGAGTGCAAAAATGGAGGCTCTAGCCCCTTCCAGAGCTGAGATATCGAAACTCAAAAATTCGGCCCGAAAAAAAAAACGACAGTGGTACCCCTTACGTTTTTTTTTTTTGGCCGAAAAATTAAGTTTCTCCAATCTTCCCAAAACTCTGGATTCTGGTAGAGGGCCATGAGACTTAGACCTGAGTGCAAAAATGGAGGCTCTAGCCCCTTCCAGAGCTGAGATATCGAAACTCAAAAATGTGGCCCGAAAAAAAAACGACAGTGGTACCCCTTACGTTTTTTTTTTTTTGGGCGAAAAATTAAGTTTCTCCAATCTTCCCAAAACTCTGGATTCTGATAGAGGGCCATGAGAGTTAGACCTGAGTGCAAAAATGGAGGCTCTAGCCCCTTCCAGAGCTGAGATATCGAAACTCAAAAATTCGGCCCGAAAAAAAAAACGACAGTGGTACCCCTTACGTTTTTTTTTTTTTGGGCGAAAAATTAAGTTTCTCCAATCTTCCCAAAACTCTGGATTCTGATAGAGGGCCATGAGAGTTAGACCTGAGTGCAAAAATGGAGGCTCTAGCCCCTTCCAGAGCTGAGATATCGAAACTCAAAAATTCGGCCCGAAAAAAAAACGACAGTGGTACCCCTTACGTTTTTTTTTTTTGGGCGAAAAATTAAGTTTCTCCAATCTTCCCAAAACTCTGGATTCTGATAGAGGGCCATGAGACTTAGACCTGAGTGCAAAAATGGAGGCTCTAGCCCCTTCCAGAGCTGAGATATCGAAACTCAAAAATTCGGCCCGAAAAAAAAACGACAGTGGTACCCCTTACGTTTTTTTTTTTGGGGCGAAAAATTAAGTTTCTCCAATCTTCCCAAAACTCTGGATTCTGGTAGAGGGCCATGAGACTTAGACCTGAGTGCAAAAATGGAAGCTCTAGCCCCTTCCAGAGCTGAGATATCGAAACTCAAAAATTCGGCCCGAAAAAAAAACGACAGTGGTACCCCTTACGTTTTTTTTTTTTTGGGCGAAAAATTAAGTTTCTCCAATCTTTCCAAAACTCTGGATTCTGATAGAGGGCCATGAGACTTAGACCTGAGTGCAAAAATGGAGGCTCTAGCCCCTTCCAGAGCTGAGATATCGAAACTCAAAAATTCGGCCCGAAAAAAAAACGACAGTGGTACCCCTTACGTTTTTTTTTTTTGGCCGAAAAATTAAGTTTCTCCAATCTTCCCAAAACTCTGGATTCTGATAGAGGGCCATGAGACTTAGACCTGAGTGCAAAAATGGAGGCTCTAGCCCCTTCCAGAGCTGAGATATCGAAACTCAAAAATTCGGCCCGAAAAAAAAACGACAGTGGTACCCCTTACGTTTTTTTTTTTTGGGCGAAAAATTAAGTTTCTCCAATCTTTCCAAAACTCTGGATTCTGATAGAGGGCCATGAGACTTAGACCTGAGTGCAAAAATGGAGGCTCTAGCCCCTTCCAGAGCTGAGATATCGAAACTCAAAAATTCGGCCCGAAAAAAAAAACGACAGTGGTACCCCTTACGTTTTTTTTTTTTTGGGCGAAAAATTAAGTTTCTCCAATCTTCCCAAAACTCTGGATTCTGATAGAGGGCCATGAGAGTTAGACCTGAGTGCAAAAATGGAGGCTCTAGCCCCTTCCAGAGCTGAGATATCGAAACTCAAAAATTCGGCCCGAAAAAAAAACGACAGTGGTACCCCTTACGTTTTTTTTTTTTTGGGCGAAAAATAAAGTTTATCCAATCTTCCCAAAACTCTGGATTCTGATAGAGGGCCATGAGACTTAGACCTGAGTGCAAAAATGGAGGCTCTAGCCCCTTCCAGAGCTGAGATATCGAAACTCAAAAATTCGGCCCGAAAAAAAAACGACAGTGGTACCCCTTACGTTTTTTTTTTTGGGCGAAAAATTAAGTTTCTCCAATCTTCCCAAAACTCTGGATTCTGATAGAGGGCCATGAGACTTAGACCTGAGTGCAAAAATGGAGGCTCTAGCCCCTTCCAGAGCTGAGATATCAAAACTCAAAAATTCGGCCCGAAAAAAAAACGACAGTGGTACCCCTTACGGTTTTTTTTTTTGGGCGAAAAATTAAGTTTCTCCAATCTTCCCAAAACTCTGTATTCTGATAGAGGGCCATGAGACTTAGACCTGAGTGCAAAAATGGAGGCTCTAGCCCCTTCCAGAGCTGAGATATCGAAACTCAAAAATTCGGCCCGAAAAAAAACGACAGTGGTACCCCTTACGTTTTTTTTTTTTTTGGGCGAAAAATAAAGTTTATCCAATCTTCCCAAAACTCTGGATTCTGATAGAGGGCCATGAGACTTAGACCTGAGTGCAAAAATGGAGGCTCTAGCCCCTTC
Organism: Pimephales promelas; assembly: GCF_988280905.1. Taxonomy (NCBI): domain Eukaryota; kingdom Metazoa; phylum Chordata; class Actinopteri; order Cypriniformes; family Leuciscidae; genus Pimephales; species Pimephales promelas. Next base: position 3,136,386 of record NC_142769.1, on the reverse strand, counting down.
CAGAGCTGAGATATCGAAACTCAAAAATTCGGCCCGGAAAAAAAACCGACAGTGGTACCCCTTACGTTTTTTTTTTTTGGGCGAAAAATTAAGTTTCTCCAATCTTCCCAAAACTCTGGATTCTGATAGAGGGCCATGAGACTTAGACCTGAGTGCAAAAATGGAAGCTCTAGCCCCTTCCAGAGCTGAGATATCGAAACTCAAAAATTCGGCCCGAAAAAAAAAACGACAGTGGTACCCCTTACGTTTTTTTTTTTTTGGGCGAAAAATTAAGTTTCTCCAATCTTCGCAAAACTCTGGATTCTGATAGAGGGCCATGAGACTTAGACCTGAGTGCAAAAATGGAGGCTCTAGCACCTTCCAGAGCTGAGATATCGAAACTCAAAAATTCGGCCCGAAAAAAAAACGACAGTGGTACCCCTTACGTTTTTTTTTTTTGGGCGAAAAAATAAGTTTCTCCAATCTTCCCAAAACTCTGGATTCTGATAGAGGACCATGAGACTTAGACCTGAGTGCAAAAATGGAGGCTCTAGCCCCTTCCAGAGCTGAGATATCGAAACTCAAAAATTCGGCCCGAAAAAAAAACGACAGTGGTACCCCTTACGTTTTTTTTTTTTTGGGCGAAAAATTAAGTTTCTCCAATCTTCCCAAAACTCTGGATTCTGATAGAGGCCCATGAGACTTAGACCTGAGTGCAAAAATGGAGGCTCTAGCCCCTTCCAGAGCTGAGATATCGAAACTCAAAAATTCGGCCCGAAAAAAAAATGACAGTGGTACCCCTTACGTTTTTTTTTTGGGCGAAAAATTAAGTTTCTCCAATCTTCCCAAAACTCTGGATTCTGATAGAGGGCCATGAGACTTAGACCTGAGTGCAAAAATGGAAGCTCTAGCCCCTTCCAGAGCTGAGATATCGAAACTCAAAAATTCGGCCCAAAAAAAAAACGACAGTGGTACCCCTTACGTTTTTTTTTTTTGGGCGAAAAATTAAGTTTCTCCAATCTTCCCAAAACTCTGGATTCTGGTAGAGGGCCATGAGACTTAGACCTGAGTGCAAAAATGGAAGCTCTAGCCCCTTCCAGAGCTGAGATATCGAAACTCAAAAATTCGGCCCGAAAAAAAAACGACAGTGGTACCCCTTACGTTTTTTTTTTTTTTGGGCGAAAAATTAAGTTTCTCCAATCTTTCCAAAACTCTGGATTCTGATAGAGGGCCATGAGACTTAGACCTGAGTGCAAAAATGGAGGCTCTAGCCCCTTCCAGAGCTGAGATATCGAAACTCAAAAATTCGGCCCGAAAAAAAAACGACAGTGGTACCCCTTACGTTTTTTTTTTTTGGGCGAAAAATTAAGTTTCTCCAATCTTCCCAAAACTCTGGATTCTGATAGAGGGCCATGAGAGTTAGACCTGAGTGCAAAAATGGAGGCTCTAGCCCCTTCCAGAGCTGAGATATCGAAACTCAAAAATTCGGCCCGAAAAAAAAACGACAGTGGTACCCCTTACGGTTTTTTTTTTGGGCGAAAAATTAAGTTTCTCCAATCTTCCCAAAACTCTGTATTCTGATAGAGGGCCATGAGACTTAGACCTGAGTGCAAAAATGGAGGCTCTCGCCCCTTCCAGAGCTGAGATATCGAAACTCAAAAATTCGGCCCGAAAAAAAAACGACAGTGGTACCCCTTACGTTTTTTTTTTTTTTGGGCGAAAAATTAAGTTTCTCCAATCTTCCCAAAACTCTGTATTCTGATAGAGGGCCATGAGACTTAGACCTGAGTGCAAAAATGGAGGCTCTAGCCCCTTCCAGAGCTGAGATATCGAAACTCAAAAATTCGGCCAGAAAAAAAAACGACAGTGGTACCCCTTACGGTTTTTTTTTGGGCGAAAAATTAAGTTTCTCCAATCTTCCCAAAACTCTGGATTCTGATAGAGGGCCATGAGACTTAGACCTGAGTGCAAAAATGGAGGCTCTAGCCCCTTCCAGAGCTGAGATATCGAAACTCAAAAATTCGGCCCGAAAAAAAAAACGACAGTGGTACCCCTTACGTTTTTTTTTTTGGGCGAAAAATTAAGTTTCTCCAATCTTCCCAAAACTCTGGATTCTGATAGAGGGCCATGAGACTTAGACCTGAGTGCAAAAATGGAAGCTCTAGCCCCTTCCAGAGCTGAGATATCGAAACTCAAAAATTCGGCCCGAAAAAAAAACGACAGTGGTACCCCTTACGTTTTTTTTTTTGGGCGAAAAATTAAGTTTCTCCAATCTTCCCAAAACTCTGGATTCTGATAGAGGGCCATGAGACTTAGACCTGAGTGCAAAAATGGAGGCTCTAGCCCCTTCCAGAGCTGAGATATCGAAACTCAAAAATTCGGCCCGAAAAAAAAAACGACAGTGGTACCCCTTACGTTTTTTTTTTTTGGGCGAAAAAATAAGTTTCTCCAATCTTCCCAAAACTCTGGATTCTGATAGAGGGCCATGAGACTTAGACCTGAGTGCAAAAATGGAGGCTCTAGCCCCTTCCAGAGCTGAGATATCGAAACTCAAAAATTCGGCCCGAAAAAAAAACGACAGTGGTACCCCTTACGTTTTTTTTTTTTTGGGCGAAAAATTAAGTTTCTCCAATCTTCCCAAAACTCTGGATTCTGATAGAGGGCCATGAGACTTAGAACTGAGTGCAAAAATGGAGGCTCTAGCCCCTTCCAGAGCTGAGATATCGAAACTCAAAAATGTGGCCCGAAAAAAAAAACGACAGTGGTACCCCTTACGTTTTTTTTTTTTTGGGCGAAAAATTAAGTTTCTCCAATCTTCCCAAAACTCTGGATTCTGATAGAGGGCCATGAGACTTAGAACTGAGTGCAAAAATGGAGGCTCTAGCCCCTTCCAGAGCTGAGATATCGAAACTCAAAAATGTGGCCCGAAAAAAAAAACGACAGTGGTACCCCTTACGTTTTTTTTTTTTTGGGCGAAAAATTAAGTTTCTCCAATCTTTCCAAAACTCTGGATTCTGATAGAGGGCCATGAGACTTAGACCTGAGTGCAAAAATGGAGGCTCTAGCCCCTTCCAGAGCTGAGATATCGAAACTCAAAAATTCGGCCCGAAAAAAAAAACGACAGTGGTACCCCTTACGTTTTTTTTTTTTGGGCGAAAAATTAAGTTTCTCCAATCTTCCCAAAACTCTGGATTCTGGTAGAGGGCCATGAGACTTAGACCTGAGTGCAAAAATGGAGGCTCTAGCCCCTTCCAGAGCTGAGATATCGAAACTCAAAAATGTGGCCCGAAAAAAAAACGACAGTGGTACCCCTTACGTTTTTTTTTTTTTGGGCGAAAAATTAAGTTTCTCCAATCTTCCCAAAACTCTGGATTCTGATAGAGGGCCATGAGAGTTAGACCTGAGTGCAAAAATGGAGGCTCTAGCCCCTTCCAGAGCTGAGATATCGAAACTCAAAAATTCGGCCCGAAAAAAAAAACGACAGTGGTACCCCTTACGTTTTTTTTTTTTTTGGGCGAAAAATTAAGTTTCTCCAATCTTCCCAAAACTCTGGATTCTGATAGAGGGCCATGAGAGTTAGACCTGAGTGCAAAAATGGAGGCTCTAGCCCCTTCCAGAGCTGAGATATCGAAACTCAAAAATTCGGCCCGAAAAAAAAAACGACAGTGGTACCCCTTACGTTTTTTTTTTTGGGCGAAAAATTAAGTTTCTCCAATCTTCCCAAAACTCTGGATTCTGATAGAGGGCCATGAGACTTAGACCTGAGTGCAAAAATGGAGGCTCTAGCCCCTTCCAGAGCTGAGATATCGAAACTCAAAAATTCGGCCCGAAAAAAAACCGACAGTGGTACCCCTTACGTTTTTTTTTTTTGGGCGAAAAATTAAGTTTCTCCAATCTTCCCAAAACTCTGGATTCTGGTAGAGGGCCATGAGACTTAGACCTGAGTGCAAAAATGGAAGCTCTAGCCCCTTCCAGAGCTGAGATATCGAAACTCAAAAATTCGGCCCGAAAAAAAAACGACAGTGGTACCCCTTAGGTTTTTTTTTTTTTGGGCGAAAAATTAAGTTTCTCCAATCTTCCCAAAACTCTGGATTCTGATAGAGGGCCATGAGACTTAGACCTGAGTGCAAAAATGGAGGCTCTAGCCCCTTCCAGAGCTGAGATATCGAAACTCAAAAATTCGGCCCGAAAAAAAAACGACAGTGGTACCCCTTACGTTTTTTTTTTTTGGGCGAAAAATTAAGTTTCTCCAATCTTTCCAAAACTCTGGATTCTGATAGAGGGCCATGAGACTTAGACCTGAGTGCAAAAATGGAGGCTCTAGCCCCTTCCAGAGCTGAGATATCGAAACTCAAAAATTCGGCCCGAAAAAAAAAACGACAGTGGTACCCCTTACGTTTTTTTTTTTTTGGGCGAAAAATTAAGTTTCTCCAATCTTCCCAAAACTCTGGATTCTGATAGAGGGCCATGAGAGTTAAACCTGAGTGCAAAAATGGAGGCTCTAGCCCCTTCCAGAGCTGAGATATCGAAACTCAAAAATTCGGCCCGAAAAAAAAACGACAGTGGTACCCCTTACGTTTTTTTTTTTTTTTGGGCGAAAAATAAAGTTTATCCAATCTTCCCAAAACTCTGGATTCTGATAGAGGGCCATGAGACTTAGACCTGAGTGCAAAAATGGAGGCTCTAGCCCCTTCCAGAGCTGAGATATCGAAACTCAAAAATTCGGCCCGAAAAAAAAACGACAGTGGTACCCCTTACGTTTTTTTTTTTGGGCGAAAAATTAAGTTTCTCCAATCTTCCCAAAACTCTGGATTCTGATAGAGGGCCATGAGACTTAGACCTGAGTGCAAAAATGGAGGCTCTAGCCCCTTCCAGAGCTGAGATATCAAAACTCAAAAATTCGGCCCGAAAAAAAAACGACAGTGGTACCCCTTACGGTTTTTTTTTTTGGGCGAAAAATTAAGTTTCTCCAATCTTCCCAAAACTCTGTATTCTGATAGAGGGCCATGAGACTTAGACCTGAGTGCAAAAATGGAGGCTCTAGCCCCTTCCAGAGCTGAGATATCGAAACTCAAAAATTCGGCCCGAAAAAAAACGACAGTGGTACCCCTTACGTTTTTTTTTTTTTGGGCGAAAAATAAAGTTTATCCAATCTTCCCAAAACTCTGGATTCTGATAGAGGGCCATGAGACTTAGACCTGAGTGCAAAAATGGAGGCTCTAGCCCCTTCCAGAGCTGAGATATCGAAACTCAAAAATTCGGCCCGAAAAAAAAACCGACAGTGGTACCCCTTACGTTTTTTTTTTTTGGGCGAAAAATTAAGTTTCTCCAATCTTCCCAAAACTCTGGATTCTGATAGAGGGCCATGAGACTTAGACCTGAGTGCAAAAATGGAAGCTCTAGCCCCTTCCAGAGCTGAGATATCGAAACTCAAAAATTCGGCCCGAAAAAAAAACGACAGTGGTACCCCTTACGTTTTTTTTTTTTGGGCGAAAAATTAAGTTTCTCCAATCTTCCCAAAACTCTGGATTCTGATAGAGGGCCATGAGACTTAGACCTGAGTGCAAAAATGGAGGCTCTAGCACCTTCCAGAGCTGAGATATCGAAACTCAAAAATTCGGCCCGAAAAAAAAACGACAGTGGTACCCCTTACGTTTTTTTTTTTTGGGCGAAAAAATAAGTTTCTCCAATCTTCCCAAAACTCTGGATTCTGATAGAGGGCCATGAGACTTAGACCTGAGTGCAAAAATGGAGGCTCTAGCCCCTTCCAGAGCTGAGATATCGAAACTCAAAAATTCGGCCCGAAAAAAAAACGACAGTGGTACCCCTTACGTTTTTTTTTTTTGGGCGAAAAATTAAGTTTCTCCAATCTTCCCAAAACTCTGGATTCTGGTAGAGGGCCATGAGACTTAGACCTGAGTGCAAAAATGGAAGCTCTAGCCCCTTCCAGAGCTGAGATATCGAAACTCAAAAATTCAGCCCGAAAAAAAAACGACAGTGGTACCCCTTACGTTTTTTTTTTTTGGGCGAAAAATTAAGTTTCTCCAATCTTTTTCAAAACTCTGGATTCTGATAGAGGGCCATGAGACTTAGACCTGAGTGCAAAAATGGAGGCTCTAGCCCCTTCCAGAGCTGAGATATCGAAACTCAAAAATTCGGCCCGAAAAAAAAACGACAGTGGTACCCCTTACGTTTTTTTTTTTTGGGCGAAAAATTAAGTTTCTCCAATCTTCCCAAAACTCTGGATTCTGATAGAGGGCCATGAGACTTAGACCTGAGTGCAAAAATGGAGGCTCTAGCCCCTTCCAGAGCTGAGATATCGAAACTCAAAAATTCGGCCCGAAAAAAAAACGACAGTGGTACCCCTTACGTTTTTTTTTTTTGGGCGAAAAATAAAGTTTCTCCAATCTTCCCAAAACTCTGGATTCTGATAGAGGGCCATGAGACTTAGACCTGAGTGCAAAAATGGAGGCTCTAGCCCCTTCCAGAGCTGAGATATCGAAACTCAAAAATTCGGCCCGAAAAAAAAAACGACAGTGGTACCCCTTACGTTTTTTTTTTTTGGCCGAAAAATTAAGTTTCTCCAATCTTCCCAAAACTCTGGATTCTGGTAGAGGGCCATGAGACTTAGACCTGAGTGCAAAAATGGAGGCTCTAGCCCCTTCCAGAGCTGAGATATCGAAACTCAAAAATGTGGCCCGAAAAAAAAACGACAGTGGTACCCCTTACGTTTTTTTTTTTTTGGGCGAAAAATTAAGTTTCTCCAATCTTCCCAAAACTCTGGATTCTGATAGAGGGCCATGAGAGTTAGACCTGAGTGCAAAAATGGAGGCTCTAGCCCCTTCCAGAGCTGAGATATCGAAACTCAAAAATTCGGCCCGAAAAAAAAAACGACAGTGGTACCCCTTACGTTTTTTTTTTTTTTGGGCGAAAAATTAAGTTTCTCCAATCTTCCCAAAACTCTGGATTCTGATAGAGGGCCATGAGAGTTAGACCTGAGTGCAAAAATGGAGGCTCTAGCCCCTTCCAGAGCTGAGATATCGAAACTCAAAAATTCGGCCCGAAAAAAAAACGACAGTGGTACCCCTTACGTTTTTTTTTTTTGGGCGAAAAATTAAGTTTCTCCAATCTTCCCAAAACTCTGGATTCTGATAGAGGGCCATGAGACTTAGACCTGAGTGCAAAAATGGAGGCTCTAGCCCCTTCCAGAGCTGAGATATCGAAACTCAAAAATTCGGCCCGAAAAAAAAACGACAGTGGTACCCCTTACGTTTTTTTTTTTGGGGCGAAAAATTAAGTTTCTCCAATCTTCCCAAAACTCTGGATTCTGGTAGAGGGCCATGAGACTTAGACCTGAGTGCAAAAATGGAAGCTCTAGCCCCTTCCAGAGCTGAGATATCGAAACTCAAAAATTCGGCCCGAAAAAAAAACGACAGTGGTACCCCTTACGTTTTTTTTTTTTGGGGCGAAAAATTAAGTTTCTCCAATCTTTCCAAAACTCTGGATTCTGATAGAGGGCCATGAGACTTAGACCTGAGTGCAAAAATGGAGGCTCTAGCCCCTTCCAGAGCTGAGATATCGAAACTCAAAAATTCGGCCCGAAAAAAAAACGACAGTGGTACCCCTTACGTTTTTTTTTTTTTGGCCGAAAAATTAAGTTTCTCCAATCTTCCCAAAACTCTGGATTCTGATAGAGGGCCATGAGACTTAGACCTGAGTGCAAAAATGGAGGCTCTAGCCCCTTCCAGAGCTGAGATATCGAAACTCAAAAATTCGGCCCGAAAAAAAAAACGACAGTGGTACCCCTTACGTTTTTTTTTTTTGGGCGAAAAATTAAGTTTCTCCAATCTTTCCAAAACTCTGGATTCTGATAGAGGGCCATGAGACTTAGACCTGAGTGCAAAAATGGAGGCTCTAGCCCCTTCCAGAGCTGAGATATCGAAACTCAAAAATTCGGCCCGAAAAAAAAAACGACAGTGGTACCCCTTACGTTTTTTTTTTTTTGGGCGAAAAATTAAGTTTCTCCAATCTTCCCAAAACTCTGGATTCTGATAGAGGGCCATGAGAGTTAGACCTGAGTGCAAAAATGGAGGCTCTAGCCCCTTCCAGAGCTGAGATATCGAAACTCAAAAATTCGGCCCGAAAAAAAAACGACAGTGGTACCCCTTACGTTTTTTTTTTTTTGGGCGAAAAATAAAGTTTATCCAATCTTCCCAAAACTCTGGATTCTGATAGAGGGCCATGAGACTTAGACCTGAGTGCAAAAATGGAGGCTCTAGCCCCTTCCAGAGCTGAGATATCGAAACTCAAAAATTCGGCCCGAAAAAAAACGACAGTGGTACCCCTTACGTTTTTTTTTTTGGGCGAAAAATTAAGTTTCTCCAGTCTTCCCAAAACTCTGGATTCTGATAGAGGGCCATGAGACTTAGACCTGAGTGCAAAAATGGAGGCTCTAGCCCCTTCCAGAGCTGAGATATCAAAACTCAAAAATTCGGCCCGAAAAAAAAACGACAGTGGTACCCCTTACGGTTTTTTTTTTTGGGCGAAAAATTAAGTTTCTCCAATCTTCCCAAAACTCTGTATTCTGATAGAGGGCCATGAGACTTAGACCTGAGTGCAAAAATGGAGGCTCTAGCCCCTTCCAGAGCTGAGATATCGAAACTCAAAAATTCGGCCCGAAAAAAAACGACAGTGGTACCCCTTACGTTTTTTTTTTTTTGGGCGAAAAATAAAGTTTATCCAATCTTCCCAAAACTCTGGATTCTGATAGAGGGCCATGAGACTTAGACCTGAGTGCAAAAATGGAGGCTCTAGCCCCTTCCAGAGCTGAGATATCGAAACTCAAAAATTCGGCCCGAAAAAAAAACCGACAGTGGTACCCCTTACGTTTTTTTTTTTTGGGCGAAAAATTAAGTTTCTCCAATCTTCCCAAAACTCTGGATTCTGATAGAGGGCCATGAGACTTAGACCTGAGTGCAAAAATGGAAGCTCTAGCCCCTTCCAGAGCTGAGATATCGAAACTCAAAAATTCGGCCCGAAAAAAAAACGACAGTGGTACCCCTTACGTTTTTTTTTTTTGGGCGAAAAATTAAGTTTCTCCAATCTTCCCAAAACTCTGGATTCTGATAGAGGGCCATGAGACTTAGACCTGAGTGCAAAAATGGAGGCTCTAGCACCTTCCAGAGCTGAGATATCGAAACTCAAAAATTCGGCCCGAAAAAAAAACGACAGTGGTACCCCTTACGTTTTTTTTTTTTGGGCGAAAAAATAAGTTTCTCCAATCTTCCCAAAACTCTGGATTCTGATAGAGGGCCATGAGACTTAGACCTGAGTGCAAAAATGGAGGCTCTAGCCCCTTCCAGAGCTGAGATATCGAAACTCAAAAATTCGGCCCGAAAAAAAAACGACAGTGGTACCCCTTACGTTTTTTTTTTTTGGGCGAAAAATTAAGTTTCTCCAATCTTCCCAAAACTCTGGATTCTGGTAGAGGGCCATGAGACTTAGACCTGAGTGCAAAAATGGAAGCTCTAGCCCCTTCCAGAGCTGAGATATCGAAACTCAAAAATTCAGCCCGAAAAAAAAACGACAGTGGTACCCCTTACGTTTTTTTTTTTTGGGCGAAAAATTAAGTTTCTCCAATCTTTTTCAAAACTCTGGATTCTGATAGAGGGCCATGAGACTTAGACCTGAGTGCAAAAATGGAGGCTCTAGCCCCTTCCAGAGCTGAGATATCGAAACTCAAAAATTCGGCCCGAAAAAAAAACGACAGTGGTACCCCTTACGTTTTTTTTTTTTGGGCGAAAAATTAAGTTTCTCCAATCTTCCCAAAACTCTGGATTCTGATAGAGGGCCATGAGACTTAGACCTGAGTGCAAAAATGGAGGCTCTAGCCCCTTCCAGAGCTGAGATATCGAAACTCAAAAATTCGGCCCGAAAAAAAAACGACAGTGGTACCCCTTACGTTTTTTTTTTTTGGGCGAAAAATAAAGTTTCTCCAATCTTCCCAAAACTCTGGATTCTGATAGAGGGCCATGAGACTTAGACCTGAGTGCAAAAATGGAGGCTCTAGCCCCTTCCAGAGCTGAGATATCGAAACTCAAAAATTCGGCCCGAAAAAAAAAACGACAGTGGTACCCCTTACGTTTTTTTTTTTTGGCCGAAAAATTAAGTTTCTCCAATCTTCCCAAAACTCTGGATTCTGGTAGAGGGCCATGAGACTTAGACCTGAGTGCAAAAATGGAGGCTCTAGCCCCTTCCAGAGCTGAGATATCGAAACTCAAAAATGTGGCCCGAAAAAAAAACGACAGTGGTACCCCTTACGTTTTTTTTTTTTTGGGCGAAAAATTAAGTTTCTCCAATCTTCCCAAAACTCTGGATTCTGATAGAGGGCCATGAGAGTTAGACCTGAGTGCAAAAATGGAGGCTCTAACCCCTTCCAGAGCTGAGATATCGAAACTCAAAAATTCGGCCCGAAAAAAAAAACGACAGTGGTACCCCTTACGTTTTTTTTTTTTTGGGCGAAAAATTAAGTTTCTCCAATCTTCCCAAAACTCTGGATTCTGATAGAGGGCCATGAGAGTTAGACCTGAGTGCAAAAATGGAGGCTCTAGCCCCTTCCAGAGCTGAGATATCGAAACTCAAAAATTCGGCCCGAAAAAAAAACGACAGTGGTACCCCTTACGTTTTTTTTTTTTGGGCGAAAAATTAAGTTTCTCCAATCTTCCCAAAACTCTGGATTCTGATAGAGGGCCATGAGACTTAGACCTGAGTGCAAAAATGGAGGCTCTAGCCCCTTCCAGAGCTGAGATATCGAAACTCAAAAATTCGGCCCGAAAAAAAAACGACAGTGGTACCCCTTACGTTTTTTTTTTTGGGGCGAAAAATTAAGTTTCTCCAATCTTCCCAAAACTCTGGATTCTGATAGAGGGCCATGAGAGTTAAACCTGAGTGCAAAAATGGAGGCTCTAGCCCCTTCCAGAGCTGAGATATCGAAACTCAAAAATTCGGCCCGAAAAAAAAACGACAGTGGTACCCCTTACGTTTTTTTTTTTTTGGGCGAAAAATAAAGTTTATCCAATCTTCCCAAAACTCTGGATTCTGATAGAGGGCCATGAGACTTAGACCTGAGTGCAAAAATGGAGGCTCTAGCCCCTTCCAGAGCTGAGATATCGAAACTCAAAAATTCGGCCCGAAAAAAAAACGACAGTGGTACCCCTTACGTTTTTTTTTTTGGGCGAAAAATTAAGTTTCTCCAATCTTCCCAAAACTCTGGATTCTGATAGAGGGCCATGAGACTTAGACCTGAGTGCAAAAATGGAGGCTCTAGCCCCTTCCAGAGCTGAGATATCAAAACTCAAAAATTCGGCCCGAAAAAAAAACGACAGTGGTACCCCTTACGGTTTTTTTTTTTGGGCGAAAAATTAAGTTTCTCCAATCTTCCCAAAACTCTGTATTCTGATAGAGGGCCATGAGACTTAGACCTGAGTGCAAAAATGGAGGCTCTAGCCCCTTCCAGAGCTGAGATATCGAAACTCAAAAATTCGGCCCGAAAAAAAACGACAGTGGTACCCCTTACGTTTTTTTTTTTTTGGGCGAAAAATAAAGTTTATCCAATCTTCCCAAAACTCTGGATTCTGATAGAGGGCCATGAGACTTAGACCTGAGTGCAAAAATGGAGGCTCTAGCCCCTTCCAGAGCTGAGATATCGAAACTCAAAAATTCGGCCCGAAAAAAAAACCGACAGTGGTACCCCTTACGTTTTTTTTTTTTGGGCGAAAAATTAAGTTTCTCCAATCTTCCCAAAACTCTGGATTCTGATAGAGGGCCATGAGACTTAGACCTGAGTGCAAAAATGGAAGCTCTAGCCCCTTCCAGAGCTGAGATATCGAAACTCAAAAATTCGGCCCGAAAAAAAAACGACAGTGGTACCCCTTACGTTTTTTTTTTTTGGGCGAAAAATTAAGTTTCTCCAATCTTCCCAAAACTCTGGATTCTGATAGAGGGCCATGAGACTTAGACCTGAGTGCAAAAATGGAGGCTCTAGCACCTTCCAGAGCTGAGATATCGAAACTCAAAAATTCGGCCCGAAAAAAAAACGACAGTGGTACCCCTTACGTTTTTTTTTTTTGGGCGAAAAAATAAGTTTCTCCAATCTTCCCAAAACTCTGGATTCTGATAGAGGGCCATGAGACTTAGACCTGAGTGCAAAAATGGAGGCTCTAGCCCCTTCCAGAGCTGAGATATCGAAACTCAAAAATTCGGCCCGAAAAAAAAACGACAGTGGTACCCCTTACGTTTTTTTTTTTTGGGCGAAAAATTAAGTTTCTCCAATCTTCCCAAAACTCTGGATTCTGGTAGAGGGCCATGAGACTTAGACCTGAGTGCAAAAATGGAAGCTCTAGCCCCTTCCAGAGCTGAGATATCGAAACTCAAAAATTCAGCCCGAAAAAAAAACGACAGTGGTACCCCTTACGTTTTTTTTTTTTGGGCGAAAAATTAAGTTTCTCCAATCTTTTTCAAAACTCTGGATTCTGATAGAGGGCCATGAGACTTAGACCTGAGTGCAAAAATGGAGGCTCTAGCCCCTTCCAGAGCTGAGATATCGAAACTCAAAAATTCGGCCCGAAAAAAAAACGACAGTGGTACCCCTTACGTTTTTTTTTTTTGGGCGAAAAATTAAGTTTCTCCAATCTTCCCAAAACTCTGGATTCTGATAGAGGGCCATGAGACTTAGACCTGAGTGCAAAAATGGAGGCTCTAGCCCCTTCCAGAGCTGAGATATCGAAACTCAAAAATTCGGCCCGAAAAAAAAACGACAGTGGTACCCCTTACGTTTTTTTTTTTTGGGCGAAAAATAAAGTTTCTCCAATCTTCCCAAAACTCTGGATTCTGATAGAGGGCCATGAGACTTAGACCTGAGTGCAAAAATGGAGGCTCTAGCCCCTTCCAGAGCTGAGATATCGAAACTCAAAAATTCGGCCCGAAAAAAAAAACGACAGTGGTACCCCTTACGTTTTTTTTTTTTGGCCGAAAAATTAAGTTTCTCCAATCTTCCCAAAACTCTGGATTCTGGTAGAGGGCCATGAGACTTAGACCTGAGTGCAAAAATGGAGGCTCTAGCCCCTTCCAGAGCTGAGATATCGAAACTCAAAAATGTGGCCCGAAAAAAAAACGACAGTGGTACCCCTTACGTTTTTTTTTTTTTGGGCGAAAAATTAAGTTTCTCCAATCTTCCCAAAACTCTGGATTCTGATAGAGGGCCATGAGAGTTAGACCTGAGTGCAAAAATGGAGGCTCTAGCCCCTTCCAGAGCTGAGATATCGAAACTCAAAAATTCGGCCCGAAAAAAAAAACGACAGTGGTACCCCTTACGTTTTTTTTTTTTTGGGCGAAAAATTAAGTTTCTCCAATCTTCCCAAAACTCTGGATTCTGATAGAGGGCCATGAGAGTTAGACCTGAGTGCAAAAATGGAGGCTCTAGCCCCTTCCAGAGCTGAGATATCGAAACTCAAAAATTCGGCCCGAAAAAAAAACGACAGTGGTACCCCTTACGTTTTTTTTTTTTGGGCGAAAAATTAAGTTTCTCCAATCTTCCCAAAACTCTGGATTCTGATAGAGGGCCATGAGACTTAGACCTGAGTGCAAAAATGGAGGCTCTAGCCCCTTCCAGAGCTGAGATATCGAAACTCAAAAATTCGGCCCGAAAAAAAAACGACAGTGGTACCCCTTACGTTTTTTTTTTTGGGGCGAAAAATTAAGTTTCTCCAATCTTCCCAAAACTCTGGATTCTGGTAGAGGGCCATGAGACTTAGACCTGAGTGCAAAAATGGAAGCTCTAGCCCCTTCCAGAGCTGAGATATCGAAACTCAAAAATTCGGCCCGAAAAAAAAACGACAGTGGTACCCCTTACGTTTTTTTTTTTTGGGCGAAAAATTAAGTTTCTCCAATCTTTCCAAAACTCTGGATTCTGATAGAGGGCCATGAGACTTAGACCTGAGTGCAAAAATGGAGGCTCTAGCCCCTTCCAGAGCTGAGATATCGAAACTCAAAAATTCGGCCCGAAAAAAAAACGACAGTGGTACCCCTTACGTTTTTTTTTTTTTGGCCGAAAAATTAAGTTTCTCCAATCTTCCCAAAACTCTGGATTCTGATAGAGGGCCATGAGACTTAGACCTGAGTGCAAAAATGGAGGCTCTAGCCCCTTCCAGAGCTGAGATATCGAAACTCAAAAATTCGGCCCGAAAAAAAAACGACAGTGGTACCCCTTACGTTTTTTTTTTTTGGGCGAAAAATTAAGTTTCTCCAATCTTTCCAAAACTCTGGATTCTGATAGAGGGCCATGAGACTTAGACCTGAGTGCAAAAATGGAGGCTCTAGCCCCTTCCAGAGCTGAGATATCGAAACTCAAAAATTCGGCCCGAAAAAAAAAACGACAGTGGTACCCCTTACGTTTTTTTTTTTTTGGGCGAAAAATTAAGTTTCTCCAATCTTCCCAAAACTCTGGATTCTGATAGAGGGCCATGAGAGTTAGACCTGAGTGCAAAAATGGAGGCTCTAGCCCCTTCCAGAGCTGAGATATCGAAACTCAAAAATTCGGCCCGAAAAAAAAACGACAGTGGTACCCCTTACGTTTTTTTTTTTTTGGGCGAAAAATAAAGTTTATCCAATCTTCCCAAAACTCTGGATTCTGATAGAGGGCCATGAGACTTAGACCTGAGTGCAAAAATGGAGGCTCTAGCCCCTTCCAGAGCTGAGATATCGAAACTCAAAAATTCGGCCCGAAAAAAAAACGACAGTGGTACCCCTTACGTTTTTTTTTTTGGGCGAAAAATTAAGTTTCTCCAATCTTCCCAAAACTCTGGATTCTGATAGAGGGCCATGAGACTTAGACCTGAGTGCAAAAATGGAGGCTCTAGCCCCTTCCAGAGCTGAGATATCAAAACTCAAAAATTCGGCCCGAAAAAAAAACGACAGTGGTACCCCTTACGGTTTTTTTTTTTGGGCGAAAAATTAAGTTTCTCCAATCTTCCCAAAACTCTGTATTCTGATAGAGGGCCATGAGACTTAGACCTGAGTGCAAAAATGGAGGCTCTAGCCCCTTCCAGAGCTGAGATATCGAAACTCAAAAATTCGGCCCGAAAAAAAACGACAGTGGTACCCCTTACGTTTTTTTTTTTTTGGGCGAAAAATAAAGTTTATCCAATCTTCCCAAAACTCTGGATTCTGATAGAGGGCCATGAGACTTAGACCTGAGTGCAAAAATGGAGGCTCTAGCCCCTTCCAGAGCTGAGATATCGAAACTCAAAAATTCGGCCCGAAAAAAAAACCGACAGTGGTACCCCTTACGTTTTTTTTTTTTGGGCGAAAAATTAAGTTTCTCCAATCTTCCCAAAACTCTGGATTCTGATAGAGGGCCATGAGACTTAGACCTGAGTGCAAAAATGGAAGCTCTAGCCCCTTCCAGAGCTGAGATATCGAAACTCAAAAATTCGGCCCGAAAAAAAAACGACAGTGGTACCCCTTACGTTTTTTTTTTTTGGGCGAAAAATTAAGTTTCTCCAATCTTCCCAAAACTCTGGATTCTGATAGAGGGCCATGAGACTTAGACCTGAGTGCAAAAATGGAGGCTCTAGCACCTTCCAGAGCTGAGATATCGAAACTCAAAAATTCGGCCCGAAAAAAAAACGACAGTGGTACCCCTTACGTTTTTTTTTTTTGGGCGAAAAAATAAGTTTCTCCAATCTTCCCAAAACTCTGGATTCTGATAGAGGGCCATGAGACTTAGACCTGAGTGCAAAAATGGAGGCTCTAGCCCCTTCCAGAGCTGAGATATCGAAACTCAAAAATTCGGCCCGAAAAAAAAACGACAGTGGTACCCCTTACGTTTTTTTTTTTTGGGCGAAAAATTAAGTTTCTCCAATCTTCCCAAAACTCTGGATTCTGGTAGAGGGCCATGAGACTTAGACCTGAGTGCAAAAATGGAAGCTCTAGCCCCTTCCAGAGCTGAGATATCGAAACTCAAAAATTCAGCCCGAAAAAAAAACGACAGTGGTACCCCTTACGTTTTTTTTTTTTGGGCGAAAAATTAAGTTTCTCCAATCTTTTTCAAAACTCTGGATTCTGATAGAGGGCCATGAGACTTAGACCTGAGTGCAAAAATGGAGGCTCTAGCCCCTTCCAGAGCTGAGATATCGAAACTCAAAAATTCGGCCCGAAAAAAAAACGACAGTGGTACCCCTTACGTTTTTTTTTTTTGGGCGAAAAATTAAGTTTCTCCAATCTTCCCAAAACTCTGGATTCTGATAGAGGGCCATGAGACTTAGACCTGAGTGCAAAAATGGAGGCTCTAGCCCCTTCCAGAGCTGAGATATCGAAACTCAAAAATTCGGCCCGAAAAAAAAACGACAGTGGTACCCCTTACGTTTTTTTTTTTTGGGCGAAAAATAAAGTTTCTCCAATCTTCCCAAAACTCTGGATTCTGATAGAGGGCCATGAGACTTAGACCTGAGTGCAAAAATGGAGGCTCTAGCCCCTTCCAGAGCTGAGATATCGAAACTCAAAAATTCGGCCCGAAAAAAAAAACGACAGTGGTACCCCTTACGTTTTTTTTTTTTGGCCGAAAAATTAAGTTTCTCCAATCTTCCCAAAACTCTGGATTCTGGTAGAGGGCCATGAGACTTAGACCTGAGTGCAAAAATGGAGGCTCTAGCCCCTTCCAGAGCTGAGATATCGAAACTCAAAAATGTGGCCCGAAAAAAAAACGACAGTGGTACCCCTTACGTTTTTTTTTTTTTGGGCGAAAAATTAAGTTTCTCCAATCTTCCCAAAACTCTGGATTCTGATAGAGGGCCATGAGAGTTAGACCTGAGTGCAAAAATGGAGGCTCTAGCCCCTTCCAGAGCTGAGATATCGAAACTCAAAAATTCGGCCCGAAAAAAAAAACGACAGTGGTACCCCTTACGTTTTTTTTTTTTTTGGGCGAAAAATTAAGTTTCTCCAATCTTCCCAAAACTCTGGATTCTGATAGAGGGCCATGAGAGTTAGACCTGAGTGCAAAAATGGAGGCTCTAGCCCCTTCCAGAGCTGAGATATCGAAACTCAAAAATTCGGCCCGAAAAAAAAACGACAGTGGTACCCCTTACGTTTTTTTTTTTTGGGCGAAAAATTAAGTTTCTCCAATCTTCCCAAAACTCTGGATTCTGATAGAGGGCCATGAGACTTAGACCTGAGTGCAAAAATGGAGGCTCTAGCCCCTTCCAGAGCTGAGATATCGAAACTCAAAAATTCGGCCCGAAAAAAAAACGACAGTGGTACCCCTTACGTTTTTTTTTTTGGGGCGAAAAATTAAGTTTCTCCAATCTTCCCAAAACTCTGGATTCTGGTAGAGGGCCATGAGACTTAGACCTGAGTGCAAAAATGGAAGCTCTAGCCCCTTCCAGAGCTGAGATATCGAAACTCAAAAATTCGGCCCGAAAAAAAAACGACAGTGGTACCCCTTACGTTTTTTTTTTTTGGGCGAAAAATTAAGTTTCTCCAATCTTTCCAAAACTCTGGATTCTGATAGAGGGCCATGAGACTTAGACCTGAGTGCAAAAATGGAGGCTCTAGCCCCTTCCAGAGCTGAGATATCGAAACTCAAAAATTCGGCCCGAAAAAAAAACGACAGTGGTACCCCTTACGTTTTTTTTTTTTGGCCGAAAAATTAAGTTTCTCCAATCTTCCCAAAACTCTGGATTCTGATAGAGGGCCATGAGACTTAGACCTGAGTGCAAAAATGGAGGCTCTAGCCCCTTCCAGAGCTGAGATATCGAAACTCAAAAATTCGGCCCGAAAAAAAAACGACAGTGGTACCCCTTACGTTTTTTTTTTTTGGGCGAAAAATTAAGTTTCTCCAATCTTTCCAAAACTCTGGATTCTGATAGAGGGCCATGAGACTTAGACCTGAGTGCAAAAATGGAGGCTCTAGCCCCTTCCAGAGCTGAGATATCGAAACTCAAAAATTCGGCCCGAAAAAAAAAACGACAGTGGTACCCCTTACGTTTTTTTTTTTTTGGGCGAAAAATTAAGTTTCTCCAATCTTCCCAAAACTCTGGATTCTGATAGAGGGCCATGAGAGTTAGACCTGAGTGCAAAAATGGAGGCTCTAGCCCCTTCCAGAGCTGAGATATCGAAACTCAAAAATTCGGCCCGAAAAAAAAACGACAGTGGTACCCCTTACGTTTTTTTTTTTTTGGGCGAAAAATAAAGTTTATCCAATCTTCCCAAAACTCTGGATTCTGATAGAGGGCCATGAGACTTAGACCTGAGTGCAAAAATGGAGGCTCTAGCCCCTTCCAGAGCTGAGATATCGAAACTCAAAAATTCGGCCCGAAAAAAAAACGACAGTGGTACCCCTTACGTTTTTTTTTTTGGGCGAAAAATTAAGTTTCTCCAATCTTCCCAAAACTCTGGATTCTGATAGAGGGCCATGAGACTTAGACCTGAGTGCAAAAATGGAGGCTCTAGCCCCTTCCAGAGCTGAGATATCAAAACTCAAAAATTCGGCCCGAAAAAAAAACGACAGTGGTACCCCTTACGGTTTTTTTTTTTGGGCGAAAAATTAAGTTTCTCCAATCTTCCCAAAACTCTGTATTCTGATAGAGGGCCATGAGACTTAGACCTGAGTGCAAAAATGGAGGCTCTAGCCCCTTCCAGAGCTGAGATATCGAAACTCAAAAATTCGGCCCGAAAAAAAACGACAGTGGTACCCCTTACGTTTTTTTTTTTTTTGGGCGAAAAATAAAGTTTATCCAATCTTCCCAAAACTCTGGATTCTGATAGAGGGCCATGAGACTTAGACCTGAGTGCAAAAATGGAGGCTCTAGCCCCTTCCAGAGCTGAGATATCGAAACTCAAAAATTCGGCCCGAAAAAAAACGACAGTGGTACCCCTTACGTTTTTTTTTTTGGGGCGAAAAATTAAGTTTCTCCAATCTTCCCAAAACTCTGGATTCTGGTAGAGGGCCATGAGACTTAGACCTGAGTGCAAAAATGGAAGCTCTAGCCCCTTCCAGAGCTGAGATATCGAAACTCAAAAATTCGGCCCGAAAAAAAAACGACAGTGGTACCCCTTACGTTTTTTTTTTTTGGGCGAAAAATTAAGTTTCTCCAATCTTTCCAAAACTCTGGATTCTGATAGAGGGCCATGAGACTTAGACCTGAGTGCAAAAATGGAGGCTCTAGCCCCTTCCAGAGCTGAGATATCGAAACTCAAAAATTCGGCCCGAAAAAAAAACGACAGTGGTACCCCTTACGTTTTTTTTTTTTGGCCGAAAAATTAAGTTTCTCCAATCTTCCCAAAACTCTGGATTCTGATAGAGGGCCATGAGACTTAGACCTGAGTGCAAAAATGGAGGCTCTAGCCCCTTCCAGAGCTGAGATATCGAAACTCAAAAATTCGGCCCGAAAAAAAAACGACAGTGGTACCCCTTACGTTTTTTTTTTTTGGGCGAAAAATTAAGTTTCTCCAATCTTTCCAAAACTCTGGATTCTGATAGAGGGCCATGAGACTTAGACCTGAGTGCAAAAATGGAGGCTCTAGCCCCTTCCAGAGCTGAGATATCGAAACTCAAAAATTCGGCCCGAAAAAAAAAACGACAGTGGTACCCCTTACGTTTTTTTTTTTTGGGCGAAAAATTAAGTTTCTCCAATCTTCCCAAAACTCTGGATTCTGATAGAGGGCCATGAGAGTTAGACCTGAGTGCAAAAATGGAGGCTCTAGCCCCTTCCAGAGCTGAGATATCGAAACTCAAAAATTCGGCCCGAAAAAAAAACGACAGTGGTACCCCTTACGTTTTTTTTTTTTGGGCGAAAAATAAAGTTTATCCAATCTTCCCAAAACTCTGGATTCTGATAGAGGGCCATGAGACTTAGACCTGAGTGCAAAAATGGAGGCTCTAGCCCCTTCCAGAGCTGAGATATCGAAACTCAAAAATTCGGCCCGAAAAAAAAACGACAGTGGTACCCCTTACGTTTTTTTTTTTGGGCGAAAAATTAAGTTTCTCCAATCTTCCCAAAACTCTGGATTCTGATAGAGGGCCATGAGACTTAGACCTGAGTGCAAAAATGGAGGCTCTAGCCCCTTCCAGAGCTGAGATATCAAAACTCAAAAATTCGGCCCGAAAAAAAAACGACAGTGGTACCCCTTACGGTTTTTTTTTTTGGGCGAAAAATTAAGTTTCTCCAATCTTCCCAAAACTCTGTATTCTGATAGAGGGCCATGAGACTTAGACCTGAGTGCAAAAATGGAGGCTCTAGCCCCTTCCAGAGCTGAGATATCGAAACTCAAAAATTCGGCCCGAAAAAAAACGACAGTGGTACCCCTTACGTTTTTTTTTTTTTGGGCGAAAAATAAAGTTTATCCAATCTTCCCAAAACTCTGGATTCTGATAGAGGGCCATGAGACTTAGACCTGAGTGCAAAAATGGAGGCTCTAGCCCCTTCCAGAGCTGAGATATCGAAACTCAAAAATTCGGCCCGAAAAAAAAACCGACAGTGGTACCCCTTACGTTTTTTTTTTTTGGGCGAAAAATTAAGTTTCTCCAATCTTCCCAAAACTCTGGATTCTGATAGAGGGCCATGAGACTTAGACCTGAGTGCAAAAATGGAAGCTCTAGCCCCTTCCAGAGCTGAGATATCGAAACTCAAAAATTCGGCCCGAAAAAAAAACGACAGTGGTACCCCTTACGTTTTTTTTTTTTGGGCGAAAAATTAAGTTTCTCCAATCTTCCCAAAACTCTGGATTCTGATAGAGGGCCATGAGACTTAGACCTGAGTGCAAAAATGGAGGCTCTAGCACCTTCCAGAGCTGAGATATCGAAACTCAAAAATTCGGCCCGAAAAAAAAACGACAGTGGTACCCCTTACGTTTTTTTTTTTTGGGCGAAAAAATAAGTTTCTCCAATCTTCCCAAAACTCTGGATTCTGATAGAGGGCCATGAGACTTAGACCTGAGTGCAAAAATGGAGGCTCTAGCCCCTTCCAGAGCTGAGATATCGAAACTCAAAAATTCGGCCCGAAAAAAAAACGACAGTGGTACCCCTTACGTTTTTTTTTTTTGGGCGAAAAATTAAGTTTCTCCAATCTTCCCAAAACTCTGGATTCTGGTAGAGGGCCATGAGACTTAGACCTGAGTGCAAAAATGGAAGCTCTAGCCCCTTCCAGAGCTGAGATATCGAAACTCAAAAATTCAGCCCGAAAAAAAAACGACAGTGGTACCCCTTACGTTTTTTTTTTTTGGGCGAAAAATTAAGTTTCTCCAATCTTTTTCAAAACTCTGGATTCTGATAGAGGGCCATGAGACTTAGACCTGAGTGCAAAAATGGAGGCTCTAGCCCCTTCCAGAGCTGAGATATCGAAACTCAAAAATTCGGCCCGAAAAAAAAACGACAGTGGTACCCCTTACGTTTTTTTTTTTTGGGCGAAAAATTAAGTTTCTCCAATCTTCCCAAAACTCTGGATTCTGATAGAGGGCCATGAGACTTAGACCTGAGTGCAAAAATGGAGGCTCTAGCCCCTTCCAGAGCTGAGATATCGAAACTCAAAAATTCGGCCCGAAAAAAAAACGACAGTGGTACCCCTTACGTTTTTTTTTTTTGGGCGAAAAATAAAGTTTCTCCAATCTTCCCAAAACTCTGGATTCTGATAGAGGGCCATGAGACTTAGACCTGAGTGCAAAAATGGAGGCTCTAGCCCCTTCCAGAGCTGAGATATCGAAACTCAAAAATTCGGCCCGAAAAAAAAAACGACAGTGGTACCCCTTACGTTTTTTTTTTTTGGCCGAAAAATTAAGTTTCTCCAATCTTCCCAAAACTCTGGATTCTGGTAGAGGGCCATGAGACTTAGACCTGAGTGCAAAAATGGAGGCTCTAGCCCCTTCCAGAGCTGAGATATCGAAACTCAAAAATGTGGCCCGAAAAAAAAACGACAGTGGTACCCCTTACGTTTTTTTTTTTTGGGCGAAAAATTAAGTTTCTCCAATCTTCCCAAAACTCTGGATTCTGATAGAGGGCCATGAGAGTTAGACCTGAGTGCAAAAATGGAGGCTCTAGCCCCTTCCAGAGCTGAGATATCGAAACTCAAAAATTCGGCCCGAAAAAAAAAACGACAGTGGTACCCCTTACGTTTTTTTTTTTTTGGGCGAAAAATTAAGTTTCTCCAATCTTCCCAAAACTCTGGATTCTGATAGAGGGCCATGAGAGTTAGACCTGAGTGCAAAAATGGAGGCTCTAGCCCCTTCCAGAGCTGAGATATCGAAACTCAAAAATTCGGCCCGAAAAAAAAACGACAGTGGTACCCCTTACGTTTTTTTTTTTTGGGCGAAAAATTAAGTTTCTCCAATCTTCCCAAAACTCTGGATTCTGATAGAGGGCCATGAGACTTAGACCTGAGTGCAAAAATGGAGGCTCTAGCCCCTTCCAGAGCTGAGATATCGAAACTCAAAAATTCGGCCCGAAAAAAAAACGACAGTGGTACCCCTTACGTTTTTTTTTTTGGGGCGAAAAATTAAGTTTCTCCAATCTTCCCAAAACTCTGGATTCTGGTAGAGGGCCATGAGACTTAGACCTGAGTGCAAAAATGGAAGCTCTAGCCCCTTCCAGAGCTGAGATATCGAAACTCAAAAATTCGGCCCGAAAAAAAAACGACAGTGGTACCCCTTACGTTTTTTTTTTTTTGGGCGAAAAATTAAGTTTCTCCAATCTTTCCAAAACTCTGGATTCTGATAGAGGGCCATGAGACTTAGACCTGAGTGCAAAAATGGAGGCTCTAGCCCCTTCCAGAGCTGAGATATCGAAACTCAAAAATTCGGCCCGAAAAAAAAACGACAGTGGTACCCCTTACGTTTTTTTTTTTTGGCCGAAAAATTAAGTTTCTCCAATCTTCCCAAAACTCTGGATTCTGATAGAGGGCCATGAGACTTAGACCTGAGTGCAAAAATGGAGGCTCTAGCCCCTTCCAGAGCTGAGATATCGAAACTCAAAAATTCGGCCCGAAAAAAAAACGACAGTGGTACCCCTTACGTTTTTTTTTTTTGGGCGAAAAATTAAGTTTCTCCAATCTTTCCAAAACTCTGGATTCTGATAGAGGGCCATGAGACTTAGACCTGAGTGCAAAAATGGAGGCTCTAGCCCCTTCCAGAGCTGAGATATCGAAACTCAAAAATTCGGCCCGAAAAAAAAAACGACAGTGGTACCCCTTACGTTTTTTTTTTTTTGGGCGAAAAATTAAGTTTCTCCAATCTTCCCAAAACTCTGGATTCTGATAGAGGGCCATGAGAGTTAGACCTGAGTGCAAAAATGGAGGCTCTAGCCCCTTCCAGAGCTGAGATATCGAAACTCAAAAATTCGGCCCGAAAAAAAAACGACAGTGGTACCCCTTACGTTTTTTTTTTTTTGGGCGAAAAATAAAGTTTATCCAATCTTCCCAAAACTCTGGATTCTGATAGAGGGCCATGAGACTTAGACCTGAGTGCAAAAATGGAGGCTCTAGCCCCTTCCAGAGCTGAGATATCGAAACTCAAAAATTCGGCCCGAAAAAAAAACGACAGTGGTACCCCTTACGTTTTTTTTTTTGGGCGAAAAATTAAGTTTCTCCAATCTTCCCAAAACTCTGGATTCTGATAGAGGGCCATGAGACTTAGACCTGAGTGCAAAAATGGAGGCTCTAGCCCCTTCCAGAGCTGAGATATCAAAACTCAAAAATTCGGCCCGAAAAAAAAACGACAGTGGTACCCCTTACGGTTTTTTTTTTTGGGCGAAAAATTAAGTTTCTCCAATCTTCCCAAAACTCTGTATTCTGATAGAGGGCCATGAGACTTAGACCTGAGTGCAAAAATGGAGGCTCTAGCCCCTTCCAGAGCTGAGATATCGAAACTCAAAAATTCGGCCCGAAAAAAAACGACAGTGGTACCCCTTACGTTTTTTTTTTTTTTGGGCGAAAAATAAAGTTTATCCAATCTTCCCAAAACTCTGGATTCTGATAGAGGGCCATGAGACTTAGACCTGAGTGCAAAAATGGAGGCTCTAGCCCCTTCCAGAGCTGAGATATCGAAACTCAAAAATTCGGCCCGGAAAAAAAACCGACAGTGGTACCCCTTACGTTTTTTTTTTTTGGGCGAAAAATTAAGTTTCTCCAATCTTCCCAAAACTCTGGATTCTGATAGAGGGCCATGAGACTTAGACCTGAGTGCAAAAATGGAAGCTCTAGCCCCTTCCAGAGCTGAGATATCGAAACTCAAAAATTCGGCCCGAAAAAAAAAACGACAGTGGTACCCCTTACGTTTTTTTTTTTTGGGCGAAAAATTAAGTTTCTCCAATCTTCGCAAAACTCTGGATTCTGATAGAGGGCCATGAGACTTAGACCTGAGTGCAAAAATGGAGGCTCTAGCACCTTCCAGAGCTGAGATATCGAAACTCAAAAATTCGGCCCGAAAAAAAAACGACAGTGGTACCCCTTACGTTTTTTTTTTTTGGGCGAAAAAATAAGTTTCTCCAATCTTCCCAAAACTCTGGATTCTGATAGAGGACCATGAGACTTAGACCTGAGTGCAAAAATGGAGGCTCTAGCCCCTTCCAGAGCTGAGATATCGAAACTCAAAAATTCGGCCCGAAAAAAAAACGACAGTGGTACCCCTTACGTTTTTTTTTTTTTGGGCGAAAAATTAAGTTTCTCCAATCTTCCCAAAACTCTGGATTCTGATAGAGGCCCATGAGACTTAGACCTGAGTGCAAAAATGGAGGCTCTAGCCCCTTCCAGAGCTGAGATATCGAAACTCAAAAATTCGGCCCGAAAAAAAAATGACAGTGGTACCCCTTACGTTTTTTTTTTGGGCGAAAAATTAAGTTTCTCCAATCTTCCCAAAACTCTGGATTCTGATAGAGGGCCATGAGACTTAGACCTGAGTGCAAAAATGGAAGCTCTAGCCCCTTCCAGAGCTGAGATATCGAAACTCAAAAATTCGGCCCAAAAAAAAAACGACAGTGGTACCCCTTACGTTTTTTTTTTTTGGGCGAAAAATTAAGTTTCTCCAATCTTCCCAAAACTCTGGATTCTGGTAGAGGGCCATGAGACTTAGACCTGAGTGCAAAAATGGAAGCTCTAGCCCCTTCCAGAGCTGAGATATCGAAACTCAAAAATTCGGCCCGAAAAAAAAACGACAGTGGTACCCCTTACGTTTTTTTTTTTTTTGGGCGAAAAATTAAGTTTCTCCAATCTTTCCAAAACTCTGGATTCTGATAGAGGGCCATGAGACTTAGACCTGAGTGCAAAAATGGAGGCTCTAGCCCCTTCCAGAGCTGAGATATCGAAACTCAAAAATTCGGCCCGAAAAAAAAACGACAGTGGTACCCCTTACGTTTTTTTTTTTTGGGCGAAAAATTAAGTTTCTCCAATCTTCCCAAAACTCTGGATTCTGATAGAGGGCCATGAGAGTTAGACCTGAGTGCAAAAATGGAGGCTCTAGCCCCTTCCAGAGCTGAGATATCGAAACTCAAAAATTCGGCCCGAAAAAAAAACGACAGTGGTACCCCTTACGGTTTTTTTTTTGGGCGAAAAATTAAGTTTCTCCAATCTTCCCAAAACTCTGTATTCTGATAGAGGGCCATGAGACTTAGACCTGAGTGCAAAAATGGAGGCTCTCGCCCCTTCCAGAGCTGAGATATCGAAACTCAAAAATTCGGCCCGAAAAAAAAACGACAGTGGTACCCCTTACGTTTTTTTTTTTTTTGGGCGAAAAATTAAGTTTCTCCAATCTTCCCAAAACTCTGTATTCTGATAGAGGGCCATGAGACTTAGACCTGAGTGCAAAAATGGAGGCTCTAGCCCCTTCCAGAGCTGAGATATCGAAACTCAAAAATTCGGCCAGAAAAAAAAACGACAGTGGTACCCCTTACGGTTTTTTTTTGGGCGAAAAATTAAGTTTCTCCAATCTTCCCAAAACTCTGGATTCTGATAGAGGGCCATGAGACTTAGACCTGAGTGCAAAAATGGAGGCTCTAGCCCCTTCCAGAGCTGAGATATCGAAACTCAAAAATTCGGCCCGAAAAAAAAAACGACAGTGGTACCCCTTACGTTTTTTTTTTTGGGCGAAAAATTAAGTTTCTCCAATCTTCCCAAAACTCTGGATTCTGATAGAGGGCCATGAGACTTAGACCTGAGTGCAAAAATGGAAGCTCTAGCCCCTTCCAGAGCTGAGATATCGAAACTCAAAAATTCGGCCCGAAAAAAAAACGACAGTGGTACCCCTTACGTTTTTTTTTTTGGGCGAAAAATTAAGTTTCTCCAATCTTCCCAAAACTCTGGATTCTGATAGAGGGCCATGAGACTTAGACCTGAGTGCAAAAATGGAGGCTCTAGCCCCTTCCAGAGCTGAGATATCGAAACTCAAAAATTCGGCCCGAAAAAAAAAACGACAGTGGTACCCCTTACGTTTTTTTTTTTTGGGCGAAAAAATAAGTTTCTCCAATCTTCCCAAAACTCTGGATTCTGATAGAGGGCCATGAGACTTAGACCTGAGTGCAAAAATGGAGGCTCTAGCCCCTTCCAGAGCTGAGATATCGAAACTCAAAAATTCGGCCCGAAAAAAAAACGACAGTGGTACCCCTTACGTTTTTTTTTTTTTGGGCGAAAAATTAAGTTTCTCCAATCTTCCCAAAACTCTGGATTCTGATAGAGGGCCATGAGACTTAGAACTGAGTGCAAAAATGGAGGCTCTAGCCCCTTCCAGAGCTGAGATATCGAAACTCAAAAATGTGGCCCGAAAAAAAAAACGACAGTGGTACCCCTTACGTTTTTTTTTTTTTGGGCGAAAAATTAAGTTTCTCCAATCTTTCCAAAACTCTGGATTCTGATAGAGGGCCATGAGACTTAGACCTGAGTGCAAAAATGGAGGCTCTAGCCCCTTCCAGAGCTGAGATATCGAAACTCAAAAATTCGGCCCGAAAAAAACAACGATAGTAGTACCCCTTACGTTTTTTTTTTTTGGGCGAAAAATTAAGTTTCTCCAATCTTCCCAAAACTCTGGATTCTGATAGAGGGCCATGAGACTTAGACCTGAGTGCAAAATGGAGGCTCTAGCCCCTTCCAGAGCTGAGATATCGAAACTCAATAATGTGGCCCGAAAAAAAAACGACAGTGGTACCCCTTACGTTTTTTTTTTTTGGGCGAAAAATTAAGTTTCTCCAATCTTCCCAAAACTCTGGATTCTGATAGAGGGCCATGAGACTTAGACCTGAGAGCAAAAATGGAGGCTCTAGCCCCTTCCAGAGCTGAGATATCGAAACTCAAAAATTCGATAGCTGACTTTAACGCTTTTGGTGCATGTTCGGGCATTTAAAACAATAGTGTGATGCAAAACAGGTTCGTTGTGTGTGGGTGATGGAAGGAGACAAATGGGATGGTTCTCATTTCTTATTTGTGCATCTTTGTTTCCTTTCCTTGCGTCTCAGCTCCACCCCCTGTAGGATGTGAGGGAAGGAAGTGAGGAAAGGAAAGGAGGACAGAGGAATCGAATAAAAGCTTTTTTTTTACATACATTGTGGAGTGACGCTCGAGTGATCAAATATTCCAGTGTCATCAGCAGCGCTAAAAGGATCTGCCCTTATGTGGTTGAAGTTTGGTTATTTAATAAATTCATAATAAATAATAATAAAGATAGGCTATACTTTTGAAATATCTGAGATGTGTGGTTTATATAAACTGCAAAGGTAAAGTATAAATTAAAATGATTGTGACCGATGTGAAGGGGGAGGAAAATTGACACGTGCGTGCGTCACGTTTAGTCAATAGGCTTGTTTGAGATGAGCAAAATCTGCGCAGAACCGATCACCGGTGATCAGCGCGAGATGCATGCCGGTTAAAATGTGTCCGAGAACGGTCCGCCTGGCTCTGATGTCATGTCGACGTATGTCAAAAAACTCTCGCGAGCGCAATGTGCACCTGTCGGATTCTGCAGTCGCGCGCAGTTGCTCTCCACCGACTGCGCTAATCAAAAGCATGATGGGAAACGACTTGGTGACGACACAGCTCAATGCTCATTGGTTTAAACAACCGTGATGCATTTTTCTCTTTTAACATGTTTGATTTTAAAACTCTGATATCATGTTTTATGTGTATACATATTCGTTATGAGTGAATAAACTCTCTGACAGTATCATATGGGTTATTATGTGATGTCACATATGATATTTTTATGCACATGATATTTTTATTAAAACAATATATAAAAACACATGTCTTCATTAAAGAAAAAAATATTGATAAACACATATTTGGAATGTAATTAAATAACAAGTATTTTGGGTGTCTTGTTCGTTATATTTATTTTCACATAAAAGCAACAGAACTTAAAATTACATCCAGTTTATTAGCAACACGTGCACGAGCGTGAATCCCGTGATATCAGTTTTTGATCTCACAGGTGTCAGACCCACTGCGAGGACCGAGATCTGTCCGGCTTGACTCGGAGGAGCGAGGAGACGAGGAGGGATATTGAGAAGCACCCAGGGTCGGCAAATGCTGGAACTCGTGCACTTTTATTTACAAGGCTCTTTTACTGCGCCTGGTCGCGCTCAAATAACATTAACTAAAAATATCAAAAAGGCAACAGAAACAGATGATAATTAATAAGCTACTCTTTCCACTGGACACAGCTTACTGGATACAGATGTAGTAATCCTCTTCCCGCTGAAAACAGCATCGCTGGATATAGACCCACTCTTTCCGCTGGATACAGCTTTCAGAAGTCACTTTCTCTCAGGATACGTGCACGCGCTCCCAGTCTCTCTCTCACACACTAATGTAAAGCACGGCCCACTTATATGCGGTCTCCTCACGCCAAGATTGAACTTTTACTGAAATCACAGACAGGTGTTTGTCATTTGAACTTGACTCACTTGTTCACCGCTCAGCTCCGTCCCCTCCCCACTCTACAGACTTCGCTGAACCACGCCCATTGCATTTATTAGTGGAGACAGATGTTCGGAAATAGAATTGAGCGAATAAACATGGACACATTTTTAGTATCATCATTTATTTCAGGAACCTTAATGTAAATAAAATCAAAATATATGTGACACAAAAAAGGGACAGTGTTAGAGCTCCCCCTAAATGTCTCAAAGTAGGTTTTTTTTGGGCGAAAAATTAAGTTTCTCCAATCTTCTCAAAACTCTGGATTCTGATAGAGGGCCATGAGACTTAGACCTGAGTGCAAAAATGGAGGCTCTAGACCCTTCCAGCGCTGAGATATCGAAACTCAAAAATTCGACCCGAAAAAAAAAAAACGACAGTGGTACCCCTTTCGGTTTTTTTTTAGGGTGCAAAATTAAGTTTCGCCAATCTTCTCAAAACTCTGGATTCTGATAGAGGGCCATGAGACTTAGACCTGAGTGCAAAAATGGAGGCTCTAGACCCTTCCAGCGCTGAGATATCGAAACTCAAAAATTCGACCCGAAAAAAAAAAACGACAGTGGTACCCCTTTCGGTTTTTTTTTTCGGGTGAAAAATTAAGTTTCTCCAATCTTCTCAAAACTCTGGATTCTGATAGAGGGCCATGAGACTTAGACCTGAGTGCAAAAATGGAGGCTCTAGACCCTTCAAGAGCTGAGATATCGAAACTCAAAAATTAGACCCGAAAAAAAAAACGACAGTGGTACCCCTTTCAATTTTTTTACGGGCGAAAAATTAAGTTTCTCCAATCTTCTCAAAACTCTGGATTCTGATAGAGGGCCATGAGACTTAGACCTAAATGCAAAAATGGAGGCTCTAGACCCTTCCAGAGCTGAGATATCGAAACTCAAAAATTCGACCCTTAAAAAAAATGACAGTGGTACCCCTTTCGTTTTTTTTTTCGGGCGAAAAATAAAGTTTCTCCAATCTTCTCAAAACTCTGGATTCTGATAGAGGGCCATGAGACTTAGACCTGAGTGCAAAAATGGAAGCTCTAGACCCTTCAAGAGCTGAGATATCGAAACTCAAAAATTAGACCCGAAAAAAAAAACGACAGTGGTACCCCTTTCGTTTTTTTTTTTCTGGCGAAAAATTAAGTTTCTCCAATCTTCTCAAAACTCTGGATTCTGATAGAGGGCCATGAGACTTAGACCTAAATGCAAAAATGGAGGCTCTAGACCCTTCCAGAGCTGAGATATCGAAACTCAAAAATTCGACCCTTAAAAAAAACGACAGTGGTACCCCTTTCGTTTTTTTTTTCGGGCGAAAAATTTAGGTTCTTCAATCTTCTCAAAACTCTGGATTCTGATAGAGGGCCATGAGACTTAGACCTGAGTGCAAAAATGGAGGCTCTAGACCCTTCCAGAGCTGAGATATCGAAACTCAAAAATTCGACCCGAAAAAAAAAAAACGACAGTGGTACCCCTTTCGTTTTTTTTTCCGGGTGAAAAATTAAGTTTCTCCAATCTTCTCCAAACTCTGGATTCTGATAGAGGGCCATGAGACTTAGACCTGAGTGCAAAAATGGAGGCTCTAGCCCCTTCCAGAGCTGAGATATCAAAAATCAAAAATTCGACCCGAAAAAAAAAAAACGACAGTGGTACCCCTTTCGTTTTTTTTTTTTCGGGCGAAAAATTAAGTTTCTCCAATCTTCTCCAAACTCTGGATTCTGATAGAGGGCCATGAGACTTAGACCTGAGTGCAAAAATGGAGGCTCTAGACCCTTCCAGAGCTGAGATATCGAAGCTCAAAAATTCGTCCAGAAAAAAAAACGACAGTGGTACCCCTTTCGGTTTTTTTTTTGGGCGAAAAATTAAGTTTCTCCAATCTTCCCAAAACTCTGGATTCTGATAGAGGGCCATGAGACTTAGACCTGAGTGCAAAAATGGAGGCTCTAGACCCTTCCAGAGCTTAGATATTGAAACTCAAAAATTCGACCCGAAAAAAAAAACGACAGTGGTACCCCTTTCGTTTTTTTTTTTTCGGGTGAAAAATTAAGTTTCTCCAATCTTCTCCAAACTCTGGATTCTGATAGAGGGCCATGAGACTTAGACCTGAGTGCAAAAATGGAGGCTCTAGCCCCTTCCAGAGCTGAGATATCGAAACTCAAAAATTCGACCCGAAAAAAAAAACGACAGTGGTACCCCTTTCGTTTTTTTTTTGGGCGAAAAATTAAGTTTCTCCAATCTTCCCAAAACTCTGGATTCTGATAGAGGGCCATGAGACTTAGACCTGAGTGCAAAAATGGAGGCTCTAGCCCCTTCCAGAGCTGAGATATCAAAACTCAAAAATTCGACCCGAAAAAAAAAAAAACGACAGTGGTACCCCTTTATTTTATTTTTTTTCGGGCGAAAAATTAAGTTTCTCCAATCTTCTCCAAACTCTGGATTCTGATAGAGGGCCATGAGACTTAGACCTGAGTGCAAAAATGGAGGCTCTAGACCCTTCCAGAGCTGAGATATCGAAACCCAAAAATTCGTCCAGAAAAAAAAAACGACAGTGGTACCCCTTTCGGGTTTTTTTTGGGGCGAAAAATTAAGTTTCTCCAATCTTCTCAAGACTCTGGATTCTGATAGAGGGCCATGAGACTTAGACCTGAGTGCAAAAATGGAAGCTCTAGCCCCTTCCAGAGCTGAGATATCGAAACTCAAAAATCCGACCCGAAAAAAAAAAAACGACAGTGGTACCCCTTACGTTTTTTTTTTTCGGGTGAAAAATTAAGGTTCTTCAATCTTCTCAAAACTCTGGATTCTGATAGAGGGCCATGAGACTTAGACCTGAGTGCAAAAATGGAGGCTCTAGCCCCTTCCAGAGCTGAGATATCGAAACTCAAAAATCCGACCCGAAAAAAAAAAAACGACAGTGGTACCCCTTACGTTTTTTTTTTTCGGGTGAAAAATTAAGGTTCTTCAATCTTCTCAAAACTCTGGATTCTGATAGAGGGCCATGAGACTTAGACCTGAGTGCAAAAATGGAGGCTCTAGACCCTTCCAGAGCTGAGATATCGAAACTCAAAAATTTGACCTGAAAAAAAAAACGACAGTGGTACCCCTTTCGTGTTTTTTTTCCGGGTGAAAAATTAAGTTTCTCCAATCTTCCCAAAACTCTGGATTCTGATAGAGGGCCATGAGACTTAGACCTGAGTGCAAAAATGGAGGCTCTTGACCCTTCCAGAGCTGAGATATTGACATCCCACGTAGCATTAATTGCCATTATAAATATCTCAATATCTCAGCTCTGGAAGGGTCTAGAGCCTCCATTTTTGCACTCAGGTCTGACCAGAGTTTCAAGAATATCAGAGCCACTCAAAATTTCGACCTGAAAAAAAAACGACAGTGGTACCCCTTACGTTTTTTTTTTTGGGTGAAAAATTAAGTTTCTCCAATCTTCCCAAAACTCTGGATTCTGATAGAGGGCCATGGGACTTAGCACTGGAAGGGTCTAGAGCCTCCATTTTTGCACTCAGGTCTGAGATATTGAGATATTTATAATGGCATAAATGCTACGTGGGATGTCAATATCTTAGCTCTGGAAGGGTCTAGACTAGAGCCTCCATTTTTGCACTCAGGTCTAAGTCTCATGGCCCTCTATCAGAATCCAGAGTTTCAAGAAGATTGGAGAAACTTATTTTTTTCGCACAAAAAAAAGTGGGGGGGGGGTTGAGTTTCTCTGATCTTCTTGAAATTCTGGATTCTGATAGAGGGCCATGAGACTTAGACCTGAGTGCAAAAATGGAGGCTCTAGTCTAGACCCTTCCAGAGCTGAGATATTGAGATATTTATAATGGCATAAATGCTACGTGAGATGTCCATATCTCAGATCTGGAAGGGTCTAGAGCCTCCATTTTTGCACTCAGGTCTAAGTCTCAAGGCCCTCTATCAGAATCCAGAATTTCTGGATTATGGAGAGCAAGTGAACGATGCATTGTCCGTTTTTGATGATCCAAAATCCATATTTAGGGAACTTCAAAAGTCTCCACACGACCACAGCCGATGAATAAGGGTCTTTATAGCGAAATGATCAGTGGTTTTCAGGAATATGAAAATATATACACACTCACTTTTTAACTCCAAATGCTCAGCTCTTCAAAGCACATTCACAAGATGGGTTTTATATATATATATATATATATATATATATATACACAGACACACACACACACACACACTCACTCACTTACTCAATCACTCACAAATTCACTCACTCACATAATCAGTCAATCACTCACTTAATCACTCAATCACTTACACACTCTCAAATCACTCAGTTACACACTTACTCACTCAATCACTCACACACTCACTGAGACAGTCACTCACTCACTTAATTACTCATTCACTCACTCTCTCAATCACCCACTCAAATCACTCACTCAATCAATCACTCAAATCACTCACTTACTCAATCACTCACTCAAACACTCACTTACTTAAATCACTTTCTCACTCACTCAATCACTTAATCAATCACACACACACACACTCACTCAAATCATTCTCTCACTCACCTAATCACTCAATCACTCGCTCACTTCACTCCCTCAATCACTCACTTAATCACTCAATCACTCCCTCACTTAATCACTCAAACACTCACTTACTTAAATCACTCACTCACTCAATCACTTAATCAATCAATCACACACACACACACACACACACACACACACACACACACACACACACACACACACTCACTCAAATCATTCTCTCACTCACTTAATCACTCAATCACTCGCTCACTTCACTCCCTCAATCACTCACTTAATCACTCGCTCACTCAATCACTCACTTAATCACTCACTCAATCACTCACTCACTCACTTCACTCCCTCAATCAATTTATCACTCACTCACTTAATCACTCACTCACTTAATCACTCACTTCACTCCCTCAATCACTTAATCACTCACTTCACTCCCTCAATCACTTACTTAATCACTCAATCACTCCCTCACTAGAATCACCCTCACTCAATCACTCACTCACTCACTCACTCACTCACTCACTCACTCACTCAATCACTCACACACTTCACTCACTCAATCAATCAATCACTCACACACACACACTCACTCACTGAAAATGACTGAATGTTTCGCTAGAGAAGAACAGTATTTGTCAGCTGGCCTTTTGAAGTTACGGATTTGAAGTTCATCATTCACTTGCACTGGATGGAAAAACAATTAGTAAAGGTTTTTCTCTAAAACCTTTTTTTCTTTTTGGCTGAGGAAACAAATTCATACTCATATCCATCTTGAAATGCCTTGGGCTGAGAAAATAATCAGGGAATTTAAATTTTTGGGCGCATTTAAACAATGTGTAAAACTTGACTTAATGTTTAAGAAGCATCATAGCCACTATACAAAGATCAGAATCTCACGTTTATTTGATTTTTTATTTGATTTTTTTACATTGATTAGTATTGGCTGTTACAGTAGTTTGATGTAAAACCATGTTTATTGGAGGCAGAGCGTGTGGAAATGGGCATATTTCTCATGACCGCTCACACACACACACACACAAACACACAAGAAGCCTGGAGGTTTTGCCCTCTCTGATCCTTTATATCATTTAACAACAGAAACAATCTTGCGCTCCAAATAAAACAAAAAGATGAATTAAAAAAGTAAAATGATCCCACTGACTAGATTTTAGATTCTCAAGAATGAAGATCCGCCCAGTGATACTTTGAATATTATAAATCCATATATCTTTGTGAAAACGTAAATATGCAATGAAGAATCCTTCACTTCTGAACTACAGGCAAAGAAATGTTCAGTTAAACTAGAACCATCTAAACATATCATACAAAA
This sequence comes from Pimephales promelas, assembly GCF_988280905.1. Taxonomy (NCBI): domain Eukaryota; kingdom Metazoa; phylum Chordata; class Actinopteri; order Cypriniformes; family Leuciscidae; genus Pimephales; species Pimephales promelas. The sequence goes on along the minus strand of NC_142769.1, from coordinate 3,101,612 downwards.
TATATCCACACACTAACACACTTCTCATGAACCTGAACATAGCCGAAGATTTGATCGAATACTTGAAATGATTCTGATACATATCTGAAAATGTGAAGTACTAAAATAATAAGAGGACTGCGATGACAAAAGGTCCAAAACAGTCCAACAGTGGTGATTCACACGTGGCAGATTTCCCTCAGACAGTAGATGTGTCCTGCATTCATGTCTCTGGCATTGTACAATAAAGGCACTGATCTTTCTCGAGGCCCGAGGACGAAGGGCCGCTAGCTATTCTCAAAGTCCTCTAGTGTGTCAGCAAAAATCAAAACTCAATCACTGAACTCGCTCCTCTCTAATGTTCTGGCGTGTCGGGGCATTCGCTCCGTGGTTCGGTGTGACTCCACCTCATGACTGCCTCAGATAAGTGTGTGTGTCCGGCCCGAGGCAGACGGGCTCTCAGGACGAGAGGATTTGGACGTAGTTTGCAGGATAGAGACCCGTCTCTCCGCTGGACAGCTGTCCTTTACACCAGCCCTGCTCGTCCTCCTCACCCAGCTTCATTAACTCTTCACCTGCACACACACAAACACATCTCATAACACCACTCCTTCAGGCACGTTCACAACTATATCAGCGTTCACACCAGTGGACGATATCGCTCTGTGACAGCCAATCAGAATCCATCCCGATTTGATGTTTTTATCGCTCATGAGGTGTGTACTCTGATAATCTTTTATATATATATTAGGGCCGTCAAACGATTAATCACGATTAACCGCATCCAAAATAAAAGTTTGTGTAAGCATAATATATGTGGGTGCACTGTGTATAATTATATATATAAACACACACACATGCTTGTATATATTTAAGAAATATTTTCATGTATATACTGTATATAGTTTTTTATATAATTTATATTATATATAAATAATATTATTTTTTTCTTAAATATACATGCGTGTGTGTGTGTGTGTGTATATATATATATATATATACATACATACATACACACACACAAAATAATTATACACAGTGCACCCACATTTATTATGTAAACACAAACTTTTATTTTGGATGCAATTAATCGCGATTAATCGCTTAACAGTCCTAATTTAGAGTATTTTTTTTAACTTGATCATTAAAAAAATTTATATATTTTTTTCTTAAATATACATGCATGTGTGTGTATATATATGTATATATATATATATATATATATATATATATATATATATATATACACACACAAAATAATTATACACAGTGCACCCACATTTATTATGTAAACACAAACTTTTATTTTGGATGCGATTAATCGCGATTAATCGTTTGACAGCCCTAATTTAGAGTATTTTTTTAACTTGATCATTATCGTCCTTGGTGTGAACAGGCCTTTATTCTTCCATGTGACGCATATAAGGTATACATTTATGTCAGCCGGTCATAACTAACCCGAATAGGTTTATTTTGTGATTATAACCAGCTGACTTTATTTTTCCCACTATATCTCGGTTCCATATCGTGCAATATTACAGAATAATCGCAATCAGTTGATATCTAATTGCATGCTCATGCTCAGTATTTTTACATTCATCTGACACTCATTTAAAAATCACTAATACTTTAATAAATTAACTTTAATATTTAGCAAATTTCAAAAAGGATACCCATATTTTAAATATTTTAAATATCAAATCTCATCGAATTTGTATGAATGATAGTGTACAGTATTACACATGATATTTAATATTTACACTACCGTTCAGCATTAAACTAATTAAAATTAACAGGAGGCATTTATCATTTGACAACAGATTTCCATTTCAAATAAATGCGGATCTTTTGAAGATTCCCAACAACATGCATCACAGTTTTTGCTGCTTCATATTTTTTGTGGAAACAGTTTTCAACATTGATAAGAATCATGCGACACTGAAGACTGGATTAATGATGCTGAAAATTTGCATCAGAGAAATAAATTACATTTTAAATATATTCAAATATAGTCCTACAGAGCCCCAAACGGACATGGTGATGGAAAACAAATATGAGATGGGAGGAAAAGTAATAAATCAATGCTTTAGTGTTCTGTTGCCAAGGTTTTGTATTCTTTGCAAGTGAACCGTTTATTATTTTCCTCCCGTCTCATATTTTTTCTTTAAAATGTCCCTTTAGGGGCGCCATAGAAAACATTTCTTTAAATTGTATTAATATTTTATAGTTTTTGATCAAATGGTGAGCAGAAGAAACTTTTTAACAGTAGTGCACGTTATAATGTGTTTCGGTATTTGTATTGTACTTTATCTTTATCTTTTCACAAAACATGGAATTTGGGAATTAATGGCGAACATTTATGGGTTTACAGCCACGAAAATAATTACTGGTTTATTGGGTTTGGATATATTGGATATATTGATAGTGTATCCATAATGATCCCTTCAATTGTGAAGTGAAGTGAAGTCTTGCAGAGTCAACACAGAGTTTGGCAAGCGCTGCAATGATCTCACTTTTGGTTTGCACACCCTTGTGCCTGTGCGGACACGTCAAGCATGAAACCGGGCTTCCAGCTCAATTCGTCTCTATTAAATATTAAAAGTAAATGTGCCTGAAATATTCTAGTGTGTACAAGGAACTTCAACTGCCTCAAAAACTGAAATGTTTCCTTCATAGAGTTTTTGTAGGAACTTAACAGCTCTTCCCTTTTTTCCTTCATTTAAAAAGTTTCACAGATAAGAAAATGGAACTTCAGAAAAATATGTTTAGAATGATATACTCTTACATTAGATGAAGACTGCATTTCTACAATGGCATTGGTAACTGAAAATGTTTTTTGTTTTTGCTATATCCACACCACTAGGTGTCAGTAAAGTCTAAGATTACTGTCATGTTGGTCAGTACGATAATAAGTAACTAAAATACTGAAGTACACTTTTAAAGGTGAAGCTTGTAGTTTTTGCGACACAAATGGCACCTAGTGCCAAATGGCACAAAAATCAAAAAGCATATTTTCCAACAACCTTGCAAATGCCCCTCATACACATCATGCCCTCCCCAACTCAAACATCACAAACAGCACTGCTTGTGAAGGCAGGTCTCAACAGGTAAAAGTAAATGCCTCAAACTCTCATCCTGTTACAGTAGCCACGCCCCAAAGTCTCAGCCTACTACAGTAGCCACGCCCCAAACTCTCATCCTGCTAAAGTAGCCACGCCCTAAACTCTCATCCTGTTACAGTAGCCACGCCCCAAACTCTCATCCTGTTACAGTAGCCACGCCCCAAACTCTCATCCTGTTACAGTAGCCACGCCCCAAAGTCTCAGCCTACTACAGTAGCCACGCCCCAAACTCTCATCCTGCTAAAGTAGCCACGCCCTAAACTCTCATCCTGTTACAGTAGCCACGCCCCAAACTCTCATCCTGTTACAGTAGCCACGCCCCAAACTCTCATCCTGTTACAGTAGCCACGCCCCAAACTCTCATCCTGTTACAGTAGCCACGCCCCAAACTCTCATCCTGCTAAAGTAGCCACGCCCTAAACTCTCATCCTGTTACAGTAGCCACGCCCCAAACTCTCATCCTGTTACAGTAGCCACGCCCCAAACTCTCATCCTGTTACAGTAGCCACGCCCCAAACTCTCATCCTGTTACAGTAGCCACGCCCCAAACTCTCATCCTGCTAAAGTAGCCACGCCCTAAACTCTCAGCCAGTTACAGTAGCCACGCCCCAAACTCTCATCCTACTACAGTAGCCACGCCCCATACAATACATTATTAAAATTAAAAGTTGTGAGCTAACAAACTACTAACAAACCACACACCAGGACGAATATCAGCGCGCGTTATTCGTCAGCGTTTTTCAACGCGTTTGTTGTGTTCACACCCAAGCGATTTTCGCTGACGATGAGCCGAGTGAACATGCAAATTCATTCCCTAACATTAGATGGCGCCCATTTACCACTCCATAACAGTTATCTTTTATCAAGATATGTGTAGTCCCTGTCGCGATTGTCATATAGTTCTTTATGTTGTAGCACCATCGACAACAGCAGCTCTACATTCCTCTTGCCTTGCATCTTCCTCGTCTTATTTCTTCCTGGCTGTGTAGACGGCGACGCGTGTATCTTCTTCATCGTAGCATATGTGTGCAGCTCGGCAAGACCGTTTTGTTTTTGAGCGCCCTCAAGTTGTGTTTTACTGTCTCTTCAGAAGCTCCAAACACGTGAGCAAAAGCGGCAATTTCATTGGTAGGATAGTTTTTGACGCGGCGCGTCAAACTAAAAAAAACGAACCAAAGGCGTTTTTAAAAAAAATGACACTTTAACGCGTGGTGTTTTACGCGTCAGTGTCAACACTCACAGTGGTACCCTATGTTTAGTCACGAGGCGTTAAACGTCGGCGAATAACGCGCGCGAAATTCATCCCGGGGTGTGAACAGGCCTTTAGTAGTATTTACGTTTTTCAATCAGTTGTATTTTAAGATGAACAAATCCTGTACAAATGTATTGCTTATTAGGGCTGTCAATATTCCTCTATAATACTATTCGAATTCCATTCCATATTTTATGTAATATTCGAATATTAAATGCTAAAATTCATTCTATTATCAATATTTTCGACATTACACATTCTTATGGATCGCCAATGCCACTATCGCCTGTGGTTGTTGTTACACATTCTGCCCGCTAGAGGAACATCTAACATTACTACAAAAAACATTTAGATCGCTTTCTTATTAACAACAAAAAAGCGGAACAAACGCGTGTCCATCGATATTAACTACCAGCTATACAGCGTGCCAACCTCGAAAATACAGCTGTATTCTAATAATAACTTAGCTCACCTTATTAAAAAGGCTCCTTGCATGCTAGCTAATAACCTTTTTAAAGCTGGTTCTCCGACATTGACAGCGCTGTGTTGGACTGATTTGTGCAGCGGTGTTCCAAAGGGCAACATGACATCATGACTTTTGCGTCAACATACACACCACTTTCAAGTCAAGTGGCATGTTATCTACACGCATTTTGAGCCATTTCGTGAGATCAGTCTGCAAAGGGAGAGAGAGCGCGCGGGACTGGCTTACTCGCAAGGTCTCGTTCTCTCCCTCTCTGCCATGCACGCGCCGCGCGCTATGTACGTTATGCGCGCAGTATGTTCTTTCTCGCTCTAGATTCCGGGATATTTTAACTAATTTGCGGGCTATCAATATGCGGGAGACTCCCGGATCTTCCCGGATGTCTGAATGGGAAACCCTGATGATAGCCTAACAGCTTGGCTAACGTGCACAATTGTGTTACGATTCAAAAACTTTATTGTTCATTAGACGAAACAAAAGCATTTCATTTTCAAATGCGTGTAAGCCGTATGTATATATTTTTTAAATGTATATAAAAGCAATATTCGAATAGTAACTTCAGCATTCGTATAGTATTAGTTTTTTAAATATTCGAATTATATTCGAATTTTCGGAATTCGTTGCTTATTGCTAGTTAATATTAGTTAATGCATTCAATATTAACTTATAGGACCTTATTGTAAAGTGTTACCAGCATAACAACTCATTTCAGCTTAATATAAGCGTAATACATTTTTATTTATTTGTTTTGTGAAAATCCAAGCACAGCCGTATTGGAAATGAGTACGTTTGTGTTGTGTCAGTTCACTAGTTCCAAAGCAGTTTCATGGGTTTAGTCTAAATGCGAGGAAGCCGTCTCAAATAAACCCATGTAACGTGCCGATTTAAACACGCACATGCGCACATGCTCACACTGACCAACCCCATTTCACTTGGTCCTTTCCGCAATGCCTTTTGAAATAACACGAAGACATTGAAAGAGCACAGAAAAGGGGTTTGATCGATGAATCCACAAGCCACAGCCAGCCGTTCCGTGTGTGTGTATGTTGATGTGTGTGTCATTAATAAGCATTAGTAGGGATTAATACCTGCTTTAAAGCTCAGCTCATCAGCCTCCTGCCCTGTGTAATCATACAGCGCTCTAACACGAACCCCGACTACCTTCTCCTCCTCCTCCACCCCGTTGGTTGCGATGTATTTTTTGGGGCTCTCGTCATCAGACCAGTCCGAGGAGTAGTCTTTCCCCGCCCTGTGTGGACAGCAGAGGAATTACAAATCAACAAAAACACATTCATGGAGAAATCATTTTAATAGAAGCTGGAAGATTTGACTCGGGTGATCAGGTGATCTGTGATAGTTAGTTCAGCTAAAATACAAATCTCAAATCTATTGAAGGAATTAAACTTGTCTGTGGCATGCCATGGATTATCACAGAGACTAATTTCAATGTGCCTCAGTTTGCAAAAACAATGGACAAATACTAAACATCACATTTACAGTAATGTACAGTAACGCATGTACATTTCAGCTCTACAGCAAGCACGTACTGTATGCAAGCAGACAGATTTAAGCCCAATGTATACTTCACTTTTTATGTGTACACCAGTGTGTGATGCAATTTTCCGAAATCTCCCACTACTCACTATATAGTGGACTATATAGTGAGCTCGCCATTTTGTAGTGCTGTCCAAATGTATAGTAATGATTATACCACCCTATATAGTCCACTCAATGTATCCCAGAATGCATTTTGAAAAGTAGTGTACAACCGAAGGTCACTAACCCAAGCCCTACATACCATCATGCATTGCACTGATCGTAAAAAAGACGGACGGGCGACAGCAATGACATAATCGACGGCGCAGAGAGACGATCGAGTAGTGTCCGAAAGTGGTGTTTCTATTACGCTGGTGAGCTCACTATATAGTGCTCTACTCCCTACCCCCTATGTAGTAGGGGGTAGGGACACAGCCACTTTATGCATTCGGCCTGATTTTTCTGACCACACATATTCAGTACACGCAGCTTTTGCATAGTTTGTGCTTGTTAGTAAAAAAGTAACTAAACACTAAACCAACTTTTTTTAGTTAATGATCTGTAAGAATGGATCTTTATTAATACCAGTCATTGATTCGAGTAACTTTTTTGACATTTGTTTATAAAGTGTTCTCTTTCTAAAATATATGGTGTATATATATATATATATATATGAAGAGTTCAGATGCAAAAGCCTCTAAGTGCCATTTGAAATTTTCTTCTAAAATGATCATTATCAAGCTTGTATATTTAAGTTCAGTAATTTCACTTAAATGGCAATGAAGATTACCTATTAATTGTCATTTAAGTGAAATTACTGAACTTAAATGCACAAGCTTGTTAAAAATGGTCATTCTAGAACAAAATTTCAAATGGCACTTAGAGGCTTTTGCATCTGAACTCTTCATATATATATATATATATATATATATATATATAACAGTATACTTTGGGCTTTACTCTGTACGCTCAGCTCGCACATGCGATATTTCTGTGTGTAAACTGTCTGGAATCCACATGTAACAATGTTTTGTGAAAATACTTTCAAAACGGCGTCAACAAAGTTTATCTCTGTGAAATGTCTTGCTCCATAGATGCTGTTGACAGCTAAACCGGTGTTGAACCTTGAACATTCATTCAGTTTTTACTCAAATAAAATTGAGGAATGAGGATGCATATTGATTTCCACAGAAAAAATCTGCAAAGAGCAAATAAAAAAAATTGTACCTGTTAAAACCTTGATTTTTAGGCTAAAACAATTTTAGCTGAAAACCAACATTCCCAAATGATTGGCTCTCACAAAGGACTGGGATCAACTGAGTTAATTTGATTTGTCTTAATAGCAACAAAACATTATAAACTGATGATTAGAAAGTTTCTTGTCTTAAAGATCTTGTTAGCTCTGTCCCACAACCATGTGAGTAGCCTTTCTATCTACTGCCTAAATAGGCAGCTGCCTTCTGAGAAGACATTTTATCCTACAGTAAACGCAACCTTAAATGAATGATTTGGAACATCCTACATTGGCACGAATAGCAGTCTCAACAGCTAAACTATATGATGATCATCCACATCTAATTTCTCTCAACTTAAATCAATATCTGCACTAAATTAATCTCTACATTTTGTGTTTGTTTTCTTTGTATCCAAAGCTGCCGTTAACTGTCACCGCCTTTTTGAGCATACATCTGAAATTAAATGTATTTGGTGAATGCTATGGTTTATTTTGGAGTGTATTTTATCTCAAAGGCATACATTATGTCTAATGAAGTTGTGCTCCAAATTTGAAGTTGATATCATAAAAATTGAGCCCACTAAAAGGTACCGTTTTCAAGGTAACACAATGCCCAACGATTCCTAATGTATGATGATTGCTAAAATATGTGATACGGAAAACAATTAAAAAGCATGTCAGGACACTGACAGTTAACATGATATAAGGCTGCTTTTGTAACAACCCATGATGCCTGGATACGGTCTAGCTAGGCTGCTCACTAGGTGTTAGAACAGAGCTGTTGTCTGTACTCTGAGAGAGGAGGTCAATAAAGAAAGTTGCACTGACGGTGCATAGCCACTTAGGTTCTCGTAATAGCAGTCCGACTCGTGCCACCTGCGGGTTTAAGAGTCAACAGAGACCAGACTAATAAACAGGAAGCAGCAGAAGGCCACGTATAACACTGCAGTTTAACAGGCATTCACTGTGAGGCTTAAACACACTCCAACATGAGCCATCTCTATAGACCATTTTGCAAGACGTAAACACTGGTCCAGAAGCACTTCCTGGTTCAGTTTTTTAACACTACATAAAAGCTGGGATAAAATACAACCAACAGAACATATAAAACTGAATCAGAAAGTTAAACACACATATTTAAGATTTACATGTGAAATAAAGAAAACAGTTACAAACTGAAACAGGAAGTGCTTCTGGACCAGTGTTGTTTACATCTTGCAAAATGGTCTATAGTATCTGAACCAGACTCAACCTTATCATTTTCTTTCAGGCACTTCATTTAGCTAATACTTTTGACCTTCCCTGATCCGGTTTAAACATGCGACACACACACGTGTCTTCACTATCTTTGTGGGGACTCTCCTGGTTTTTATACTGTCCAAACTGTATATTCTGTCCCCTTGCACTAACCCTACCCGAGTACCCGTCACAGAAAAAGTTCTGCATGTTCATGTTCATTCTGTATGATTTATAAGCTTTTATACCCTCGGGGATCTCAATTTAGGTCCCCACAGTGACACGAGTCCCAATGAGTCTATGTGCATTTAGGTTTAAGTCCCCACCGGGATAGAAAAACATGTACACTCTCTCACGCACACCAACACACAAGTATTCTTATCATTATAAGGACATTTCATAGGCTTGATTTACAGAAAAATTAAATACAGTACAAACTGTACATTCTGGCTCCTATCCCAACCCATCAAAGACACCTTTCTGCACTTTTACGTTTTCAAAAGATTAATTTCGTATGATTAATAAGCTGTTTTGCTCACGGGGACCCAATCACACACACATACACACTATCTGAATGTGCTGACTCAGTGCTAATTGGTGTAGCTGCTACTAAAAGCAGTGAGCGAAGCCCTCAGGGAAGAACTGTTTCCAGGATAATTAAAAAAACAAAACAATAACAATCCTCCACTTCTAAATACAACACTGTAATTAAAAGTTGGCTTGTTATTGCAACAGAACATGAAACTCATCAGTGTACCCATTTTGGGGCGGCTGACAAATATAATTTTTGCAAGTATTTTTTTTTGGTGAATTTTGAGGAAATATAATGTAGTGTTCATGTTTCTCCAATATTTGCTATTATTAACCTGAATAGTCAAATATAAATACTAGGGCTGTCAAACGATTAATCGTGATAAATCGCATCTAAAATAAAAGTTTGTGTTTACACAATATATATGGGTGCACTGTGTAAAATTATTTTATATATATATATATAAATACACACATATGCTTGTATATATTTAAGAAATATTTCCATGTATATACTGTATATATATTTATTTTATATATAAATAATATTTTTTTCTTAAATATACATGCATGTGTGTGTATTTATATATACAAAATAATTATACACAGTGCACCCACATATATTATGTAAATACAAACTTTTGTTTTGGATGCGATTAATCGCGATTAATCGTTTGACAGCCCTAATAAATAGTAGTGGAAGCATTAATCGTCCTCTATCGGCCTGTTTACCCCTGGTCACTTCATTCTCTGATGGGATATAGCCATTAGATTGAGAAAAGACCAGGTTTAAATGCCTTATGAAACGTTATAGAGGCGGATTTAAATCTGAAAGAGATGGTTTGATGGTTGTTGAAACACATTTCATGAAAATAGCACAGGAATTGAACTTGGATTTATATTGGTTTTGGAGAAACACATCCATAAATGAAAGGGATTTAACAAAACGGATAGCTATCCAATCAGTCAAAACACATGAAGTGACCAGGACCAGGTGTAAACATTTACAATATATATATATATATGTGAATATTTTCTTTGTGCATGAGCATCTGAGTGTGTGTTGATCAGATGTACCGTGTAGTTTCCTCTGGGTTCTGAGGGGGTTCGTGTCCCGCCGAGACTATATTAGTCAGAGTGACCACGTCATCATGACTGTTTCTTTCCTTTCGACTGATGGATCGGTGCGATTCTGGTGACCACTCCTGTTAAAACACCAAATGCACATGTGAAAATACATAATCACATGTACAAGCTTCTATAATGTTCTGAATTTAATCACATATTTTAAAAAGTAACACTATTTTACAGTTTTCTTGTTACACGTTACATGTAGTCACTATAGAGTATGCATTATTACATGCAACTCACCCTAAACCTAACCTAATTAATATTACTCAGTACTTAAAATGTATAACTACACTGTAACCAAAAATAATAATAGCAGTAACAAAAACAACATTATTAATAATAAAAACGACAACTGATTTATACGTCCTTATACTTTAGTAATTAATGCAATTAATGAATGAAATGAATTATTTAAAGAATCCTGAAATAAAGTATCAGAGATTAAAAAGAAAAAAAAAAATAGGCAGCACAACTGTTCGCAACTTTAATAATAAATCATCAAATGACTTCTGAAGGATCATGTGAGTAATGATGATGAAAATTTAGCATTGATCACAGAAATAAATTATATTTTAAACATTAAAATTGAAAACTAGGGTTGTCAAATAATTAATTGCGATTAATCGCATGCAAAATAAAAGTTTGTGTTTGCATAATATATGTGGGTACACTGTGTATAGTTATTATATATATAAATACACACATGCTTGTATATATTTAAGAAATATTTTCATGTATATAGATTTATATATAATTTATATTATATATAAATGTCAAAATTATATAAATAATATTTTTTTTCTTAAATATACATGCATGTGTGTGTATTTATATATATATATATATATATATAAAATTATACACAGTGCACCCACATATATTACGTAAACACAAACTTTTATTTTGGATGTGATTAATCGCGATTAATCGTTTGACGGCCCTATTGAAAACCATTATTTTTTACATTGTAATAATATTTCAATTACTTTTTTTTGTATTTCTGATCAAATAAATGTCGGCTTGATGAGCATGAGAGACTTCCTTCAACAACATTAAAAATAGTAATGTGTCCAAACTTCTGACCAGTACTGTATATATACCCCCTCCCCTCTTTAAAACAGAACAAAATTCCAGAACAGTCACACAATGTGACCCTGACATAACAGCACTTATATTCAGAGTCACATGCTGGACGATCATCCGAGAGAGAGAGAGAGAGAGAGAGAGAGAGACTGTGCCTGTTTACAGTCATACAAAGGCCTCCAGTGTGCAGGCAGAACAGGGAGGATGCCAGAAGATTCCTCCAGAGGTGTCACTTACCTGGGCAAACTTGACTAAAAGCTTCATTTTTAGCTTTTAGTGAAGTTTAATCTACAGCTCGATTAAACATTCACACCGTGTGGGGAGGGGGTTCAAAAATTCGGACACACTCAGATTCCACAATGCATCCACACACAAACATCATTTGCACAAATGGAGGTGCTGACACTGCCACTGTGTGTGTGTGTGTGTGTGTTTGTGTTGGTCGGGAGGGCTGGGAAAGATATGCCATTAGGGGAAGGATCCGACATTCCAGAACCCACTCATGGGCCGTGCGAAGACAACAGCTCATTCACACTCGACCCATTAGAAATTCACCGGGGCCCAAAACGGCTCTATGGTTGATGTTCGGGTCTGTAAATGTCATATCTTTTCTAGGCAAGTGTTTGCATCTGGTAAACGTCTTTCCTGGCATTCTGGGATAGCAAATATAACAAAACAAAGCATCATTTTGCACTATACCTCGAGCTGCGGCCAGTTCATGCTCATGCCGGGCCCGTGGGTGTTCCTCCACCACCGGAGGTCCTCCGTGTCGCTCGCTGCGCTGATGGTCTGGCCGAGGTCTCGGTACAGGGCTTTGAATCTGCATGGGGATTTTCCACATACTCAGAACAGGTTTTATTTGTGCACAAGGAAGTGTGTATGTTAAAAAAAAATACAGGTTACACAAACTCTAATCAACGATGCTTGCCAAGTCAAACATCCCTATTAAGAATGCTTGTATTTTTAAAACACCAAGTACAATTTATTTATATAGCACATTTATACACAGCAAAGCTGACCAAAGTGCAGAACAGAGTAAACAGAATTAAAAACAGCGAAGACAATAAAACAATATTAAAATAAGATTAAAGCGCCTGAGATAATGATAAAATGATTTTAAAAAAAAATGTTTAAAAATTATAATAAAAGGTGCAAGGTGAGGGACATACAGTAGAAACCTATCTGAAGATCTGCTAGATGAGCTTGATCATTAAAGGAGTAGTTCACTTTTAAAAAAAACTTTTGCTGATAATTTACGCACCCCCATGTCATCCAAGATGTCCGTGTCTTTCTTTCTTCAGTCGAAAAGAAATTAAGGTTTTTGATGAAAACATTCCAGGATTTTCACCATATAATGGACTTCAATGGGGACCAAACGGTTCAAGGTCCACATGAGAGTTTCAGTGCAAACTGTTCAAAGGGCTTTAAATGATTTCAGACGATGAATAAGGGTCTTATCTAGCGAAACGATCGCTCATTTAATAAATAAATTATAAAGTTTAAGTTTTATAAGCTCAAATGCTCGCCTTGCTCGACTCTCCTGTTCGAACTCGTTCATCAAAATGAACAAATCTTTTTTCATATCATTTGGTTCATTCAACAAACGAAACGATTGAGTTGACTCGGGAAAAGATTCGTTCATTTTGATGGACGAGTTCGAACAGGAGAGTCGAGCAAGGCGAGCATTTGTGCTTATAAAACTTAAACTTTGTTATTTTTTTTAAATGACCAATCGTTTCGATTGATAAGACCCTTATTCATCGTCTGGTGTCGTTTAAAGCCCTTTGAACAGTTTACACTGAAACTGTCTTTTGGACCTTGAACCGTTTGGTTCCCATTGAAGTCCATTAAATGGAGAAAAATCCTGGAATATTTTCATCAAAAAGCTTAATTTCTTTTCGACTGAAGAAAGAAAGACGTGGCCATCTTGGATGACATGGGGGTGAGTAAATTAACAGCAAAAGTTTTTTTTTTAAAGCGAACTACTCCTTTGAGAGCCTTTAAGAGCGATGCTAAAAAAATGTGAAACTTTTAAAGGGACAACTTTTTAACTCATCTACCCCATATGTTCACTTAAATGGGTAATTCACAGCTGACAAGGCAGGCTTTTATTCAAACGTTTGTACAAAACAATTGTTGCTACATGACTAGAGAAAAGAGAAAAGAGCTGTGGTGTTCCCTTTAGCCAAAAACATCCACACACAAAATGCACTTTTGATTATGTTAACCTGACTGTCCGTGGGCAGGTTTAGTTTGAATTCAGATTTACTTCTACAAATAACTGACCTAAATATGATTTAAATTTACAAAAATGAATACGAACTATTAGTTGCACACACTCAAGCTCTGCTACCCTAGTTCTTGGCTCATTTTGAGTCACTCTGAATGACTCATTGAATCAAGTCAAATCATCTCAGTTCGATTCCCAAATGAATCATTCAGGGCTGCATTTCCCAAAAGCATTGTGAGATAAGTTGATTGTAGGGAAAGTGTATGGCTTTTGGGAAACGCAGAACAGTGCGATTCGTGATCCGCTTCAACAGGTTCGTTGAAAATAATCAGCTCTGGCTTTGATTTTTTTCAATTCAGAATAACGAGGAATGAATGATGTCTTTGTAATGGAGCAAAAAGCATCATATTATGCTTTTGAATGTAGTGAAGTAAAAGTTTCCCAAAGGAAAAATACTGACGGTGTAACGATACCCTCATGTCACGATTCGATACAAATCACGAAACAATATTATTGCGATACTCCAAGACGTATGGTAAACAATATACTGTCGATTAAAGGGCTAAATTTGGGTTTGGAAATGAATGGGCTTGGACTTGGTGCTGATAACCCAATGCATAGGACATGGGGCTGGGTAATAAATATCGATTTCTCGATATTAATCGATTCTCATTTTTACGAACCGATATCGATTCTTAAATCTCAAGAATCGATTAGTCATCCTGTTTCATTTGAATATATGGAAACATTGTATCGCGGCTGCGCGCATCCAAAAAAATCGCAATAATCTTTGTTCTTTGTTACTATTGATATGAAACAAAGTCTCAATTTTCAAATTACATCCATTTTTTTTAGAAATTCAAAAACATAAATGGCGTTTTGGCGCTGTGGCGTGAGATCGCTCTGGAGAAGCAGCAGCGCTGATCTCTCTTCCGGGTTAATAATACCAGTCACAGCGCCAAATAAACATGAATGAGCATCTGAAAGTGTGTTAAAAGATAGAGTACAACTTATCGAAATCCATATCATGTCACATTGATTCGCTCAATCAGCGTTTCAACCGTGGAAAGACGTCAGTTAAACAGCTTGTAATCAATGTCATCGTCATATTTACCTCAGAAAACCCACATAAACTCGTTAGTCAGCTAGAAAAAATAACTCTAGAGAGGAGCATTTTGCTAAATATACACACCATATTACATATGCATTATAATCTTATTGTTCTTCAATATTTAATGCATATTTGAATAAATCTGGCAAGTTTTTATGACAGTCACCATTTAAATGTTTATATTTCTTATAATCTTCTTATTATAAAAATAAATAAAAGTGTAATTTAAGTGTTTGTACAGCTACAAAACAGTTCATTATTACCTTCATATTAGGCTAATGAAGTCTATAGGCTACAACTAGACTCCCATAGTTTACAGCATTAGTTAAGAAGAGATTTGATTCCCTTGAGAAAAATGGCCATTTATTGTAACTGATATCCAAAATAATCGATATTGAATCGAAATCGAATCGAATTGCAAGCTTGTGAATCGAAATCGAATCAAATTGTGAAATTTGTCTCAATACCCAGCCCTAATAGGACAAGAACGTACAGTAAGGAAATAAAGAAAGAAAGCTGGTTGAAAATTGATGGACTTATCCTTTAAGGTACTGCAAACTACTTCTAGACTCCAGTCGACAACTTTTGTTTGGCCAAGCACCGCTCACATTTTCTTCAAATCTAGTTCTTTTGTCAAAGTTTATTTCGTAATCACTGCTGCCAGGAAACAATAAGTACCATGGAAATTGAAAGAATGAGGGAGGGATAAAGCAAACAGAAAGATTCCTGTACATGAAACTATACTATACGATTAACACACAGCTCAGCACCGGCCCTGTAATTACAGCTCAACTAAACTGCAGAGACAGGTTTGAAGGGTGTTGTTTTTGTTGCCATTCTGAACATGTAACTCCACGCTGATTGAGCGAACACCGAAAACACAAAATGAAAGAAACAATAAAAAGCACTTGCACTAGCTTGTAGCCCTTTTGAAACGCCCCTGGTTAATGGTCAACGACATACTCCGAATTCCTCATTAAGTAAACAAAATGATAGCAGAGAGCACGGAAAAAACAAATACGCACTTATTAATGGTTAACGTTCTCCATTTATTTCAGTTCTCAGCTATGTGACATAAATGACAGGAAACTATTTCAAGAGCCTAAGGATATTGATATGGCCCTTATAAATGAGGACTTGACATTGAGAAAAGTTTGAGTCAGAGCTCCCTATTTCTCTCATGTCTCTCACATCTGTGCCCGTCAGTCTCTCAGCGGCTCCGCTTCAAGAGTCCCTGACCCGGGTCATTCATGTATTCCGGCACCAAGGCTGTTAGAAACCGTTGGATACCAAATTTTGCTGCGTTTTATGATATTTCAAATCATCTTC
This sequence comes from Pimephales promelas, assembly GCF_988280905.1. NCBI lineage: Eukaryota > Metazoa > Chordata > Actinopteri > Cypriniformes > Leuciscidae > Pimephales > Pimephales promelas. Next base: position 3,085,354 of record NC_142769.1, on the reverse strand, counting down.
ATGGAAATAATCAGTTTACTTAACTGTCACGTCCCACAGGTGGGAAGCTTACCGTTATATTTTTAAAACAATAATATCCTAGAAAAGACCTGAAGTAATATTGACAAACTATTTATCATTTGAAAGCTTAGTGACTGATTTTCAAAAAAGTACAGAGGAGCCGTAATTGATCATTTTGCAACAAGAATATTTTCATACTCCTAAGGCGTGTTTAGACTTTTATTTTGAAATACTGACAAACATGAAAAAGATTCAAAAGATTGCACCCATTCAATTATTTTAGAAAAAAAGGTCTGAAAAGTTTTTAATATAAATGAAAAAATATTTAACGCACACGCGTGTTCTTTGTATGTTTCTTTGAGGTTGAATTCATATCAAAATATGCCAAACTTCCCATACTACTACTTCTGAATAGGATATCTACTTCATAAATTGTATGAAAGTTGTGGAAATAAAGGTTCATATCTTTTTCCGAGTCATTTGGTTCATTCAACGAACGAAAAGAATGAATTGACTCAGAAAAAGATTCGTTCATTTTGATGGAGAGGCATTTGAGCTTATAAAACTTAAACTTTTTTATTTATTTTTTTTAAAAAGCGATCGTTTCGCTAGATAAGACCCTTATGCATCGTCTGGTGTCGTTTAAAGCCCTTTGAAGCTGCACTGAAACTCTCATTTGGACCTTGAACCGTTTGGTGGCCAGCAGACATGGACATCTTGGATGACATGGGGGTGAGTAAATTATCAGCAAAAGTTTTTTTTTTAAAGTGAACTACTCCTTTAATCATTCGGATTTGGGTCTGGATTTTCAAGGTTACCATTTAAGTACAAAAAGACGAAAGAGAAAGACGCACTACAGTATGAGAGGCAGCTTTCTGTGCGCTCGTTTTGGATGTGTGTGCAGCACAGAATTGCACTTGAATGATTGAAAAATCACATTTTAATCCCTCTTTCGGAGCGCTACCTTTGGATGTGTGTATAGCAAAAACAGCACATTGGTTTTCTTGCGCTTGAATGGTTTGAAGTCGCATTAAAATGCACACAGGAATCAATAAGAGGATTCGAAAAGCGCCTAATCGAATCCCCGGTTTCTGGAATTTTGGAAATTCAGCATATTAACAAGTATGCGGAGCTAGAAGATAAGGGTCTGTGTAGAGTGTGAAGCAGTGGCATGGCAGAGGGACTTACCCATCATTGTTGGAGAGGTCCATGTGCTGATGTATGTCCTGAAGAACTTCTTTAAAAAAGCGCAACCTCTTCTTTTCGGCCTCCTGGGTGATTTCGAACACTTGCTCCATGTCCTCCATGTAACGTGGGTTACATCGATTCAGCTCGTCCAGGGCTCTCTCGTAGCGTTCCTTAGCCTGAGGAAAAAAACAACCCCCCCAAAAAAAATTCCTGTTCAGAATACATCTAATGGATCAATGAATATTCACAAGGTTTTGATGGAGAGTTGTTGAAACTAAAGGAGAAGGCTGCGCCACTTTCTTGATTTGAACATCACATTGGATCAAAGCATCGTCTAAATGAAATGCAAATGTGCTAATATGAATTTCATGAAAGACAGACAACAAAAATGGAAAAACAAAGCAAAATGCCTCAGCAAAATGCCTCTAAAAAGCAAAAACTCAAGGTGTAAAGTGTCATTTTGTGAATGAAATACACATTCAGAAATATGTTGTTCACACCCATAATTTATCATGGCCACAGTAAGACATCATCACTAATGGCACTAGCAACAAACAAGCCTTGTCTTGTCAACATTTTATGGAAATTCTGTCATTCCCCACCCATCTCCTTCCACCTAGACATGGACACTTGTTGACGAGCTTTCCATGCAGTAATTACCAGCTTAATGGAAAAACCTCACAAAACTAAAAGGACTAAAACGGCTGAGTCTGTGCTTTTTCTCACGGTACCTTCTCTGCCTCTTGGGTGCATTTCTCCAGGCGATCTGTGAACTTGCGGACCTCCTCTTGGGATTTGGTGGTGTCGGCCTTGGCATGAGTTTCACGGGTCAATGCCGTGCGCTCTTCCTTCCGGGTTTGGTGGTAACTTTTTTTGGTAGATTCCACCTATCGCAGAGAAAATGTTTACACACCCATACTATTCACCCATTACTGTGATACATGGTGTAATACATTGATTTCTTTAAACATTATAGACCTGAAATAAAGACTTGGGCATTTAACCAATACCGTTGATCAGCTCTACCAAACGTGGATGTTTTTCCACTGAAGAAACGAACATTGTTATTATGTTTTGACTGATACTGTGAAGCTGATTTGATGCAATCTATATTGTGAAAAGCACTTGACTTGTTCATTTGAACATTGCTCCAAATCAGTCGTCGAGATTTTTCAGTTTTCAGATTTAATTCCAGTCTGTTTCTCATGCTAAGCTATTATATTGATTAAGAAGACTTGGGATACAACAAACCAATCATTAGGGTTTCTTCAGGTTTATGAAGGTACATTTAAGACTTTAAAACCAATGTCTAGAGAGAAACACAAGCAACACTTTTTCCAACAGATATCTATCACGTTTCACTTTTGTTTTTTATAAGTAGCTTCAATCACTCTCAACCGCTCGAATACGGAAATATCGTTTACTGTACTTCTGATCGACCTGCACAAAAATGATGTTTTTCCTCAGTATTTTCGTATTGTTTTCCAGTGCAAATGTCTAAAGATTCTCATCACAATGCATTTACGGGAGATACAAAATAGCAAAACATTAAAGGTGCATTGCGCAAGTCTTTGAGTTTTTGCAGAACTACGCCCCCTCTGGTGACAAGCGAAACTGCAAACGCTCTAACGAGCTGTTCATAACCGCACAAATCTTTTGTTTACAGTCATGATGTCTTCAGAGGTGATAAAGTTATAAATCAGCAAGTCATTTTAAATATATGAAAGGAAAGGCGTTTGAGTAAATTACACACTTATGTGTGTGTGGGGGGAAAACGGGGGTAGTGGAAAACGTTTCCATGTTGAAATGTTTACTGCATCCACTTATGATTGTATTATTATGGAAACACGTTCATGAACAATATAAGTCATTCCTTTGCATCCCATTTGAGCCCTAGAGCCGACCGGAGATCTCTCCGTTTGTTGAAAGCTTCCCGAAGTCGACTCGCGTCTTATTCCGATGCCTGGCACTAGACGAAAGTTTTATTTTCTTTGTCTTACGTGTAGTTTGCGTCGGGGTTTGGAATGAACTACAAGCCGGTCTCTTTGAATCCATCTACTACTTTTGTCGAAAGTTGACTAAAGTTTTGTCGCTTGAATTGTCTTCGCTGATATGGAGAATGGCGGCGAATACACAAACCTGCCAGACATCGCCCAGTCTCAAATCCGTCCCGAATCCCTCTTATTTATTTTACCGTACAGGATTATAGAGGCAATCGCAGTGATCGGAGAAGGGCTCGTTCAGCCCATCAGGCGATTGTTTAAGCATGTATGGGTTAGAAATACAAGTATTTTTAACATGAAATGTTGCGCAATGCACCTTTAAGTCTTGATTTATGTGAAATCGATAACAATTAATGAGTTTATGATTAAGTCAAGAACAAACATCTGCCAATCTGCTCATAAAAATCAACTTAATTCTAAGGAAAGTTTTGAAACACATTAACAAATCATTCTATTCATTTTCATTTGCACCTTAAGTAAATCTCTCTTTATTTAAAGATGTTTAGATATTTATATTGGAAAACAGGACAAAATATATATATATATATATATATATATATATATTAATTTCTTGCAACGCATGCAACATTTAACTCCATGACTAAGACTTTCTGCTCGGATCCCTTAATTTGTTTAAGGCCAATTTAAAACTTACGAGCTGCAGAAACCCTGTTTTTGGCCATTTTTGGAGCTTGACAATCACTTGTATGGGAGAAAAAAGCTGATTTTTGGCATTCGCCTAAATGAGAACACTTTACAATAAGATTTCATTTGTTACCAATAGTTAACTACAATATTAAACATGAACTAAATGAAAGCAATAGATAAAGTGGATTTAAACTAAATATATTTAGTTCTCTCTGCCATCATTTATTGGATTAAATCCATAACAATGGCGTAGTATTCTGCAAAAGGAGAAGACTCACATCCTTCAGTTTTCGGACCCAGGGTTTCTGGGCCTTACGGAAGCCTTCGTCTGCGTCTTTGGTCTCACGAAATCCACCAATCATTTGCTTGTGGAAGGCGTCCTTCTGCCAGTTTCTAATCTTTTCACTGTCCTCAACAACCAGTTTCTCTTTCAGTTCCATATGGATCTCACTCAGTCTGTCGGCCGCATTCATGAAAGCATGCCAGGCCTTTTCCAGAGTCCCATACTGTGAGCCTGCAGGAGACAAAACAGAATTCAGCTTATTACACTGGATATAGCTGCTGACTGGCCCAACTTAAAAAAAATCAAAACACCCCCAAGTTTGTATAATATTCTTCTCTAGATACACATCTTGCCTCTTATTATAATTGTAGGTCAGTGCGTCTGCCCCTTTAAGGTCACATGGTTTGGTTACTGAATATGTGTCCAGCCGAAGGCTCTCACTGGGAGGTAATCCACTCATATCCACGACTTTTCTTAAGGTCAATCCAAGATACAGTGGCTTTGTTTACACTGAATCCTGAATGCTTAAATCTGTAAAGCTTTCCTGCTCACACAGTGGTGCGTTGGTGCTTGCAACGCCAAGGTCATGGGTTTGATTCCCAGGGAAAGCAAGAACTGATGAGAAAGTAAATGTGTAGCTTGAAATGCAATAAGTCGCTTTGAATAAAATGCATAAATGTAAACGTAGGTACTCTGCAAAATCCAGTATATTGTCGCTGTCGGGCGGGAAAACACGAATCTCCAGAATTCGTTATTTACATTTTTTTGTTCATAAATCATTACGATTGGTCACCTTTAACGTCTGTCTGTGGATTTTTTGCAAATATCTAACCAATGAAAAGTATTAAAAAGAGCTTGTTTAAAGTAACCATAAAGTAACTCCATTGGATCCTCAAACTGTCAATCAAACCTCATAACTCCACCCACTTCTATTGTAAATGAAGTGCCGCACGCATCTTTGCAATGCAAGGGTAAGTAAAGAAGTGCTACAGCATTTTCTTTACTCACAAAACACAATATATGGCTAATGTTTTATTAATTTCTGAGCAAAGAAGTGTGTCTCAGTCTACCATTTGTCATCGAGAAACCAATAGACCTTATTTAGAGCAGCGCCATGACAGGTATGAAAGTGAGGCTGTGAGGGATAGACTTACAGTGTTTCCAATGGCATCCGCTGTAAAAAGCTGAATAAAGCGGCTAGATTACTTACAATTTTCCACAGCTTACATTGTCAGGAGTTTTTTGTCAACTAAACTTTCTTGGAAAGATATTTTTCCAGTGTTTCATGAGCAGAACAATCCGAAAACACATTAAATAACAGTACAGCCCATTGAAGAGATGCATGTCTATCCCTCACAGCCTCGCTTTCATTCTCATTAAAAATCAAAGATGGCGCTGCCGTGAATAAGGCGTATACTTTAAATAGCCTATATCGGTTATAACATGAGGTCAAACGATCTTAACCAGTAAGTTGATGACAATGTAATGCGATGCACTTACTGCGTCAGATGCAGTCGTTTTAATAACGGACAAAACACGACCCTGCAACTCTATTTGAGATTGATTTTGGTAAAATGTTAATAATATAATGGACAAATGTAAGTGTCTGACCACAATACTAACTTTGACAAGGCAGTGTTTAATTATATATAAAATAAAATGTTTTTCCATTTCCTGAAAAGTAGCTGATTTGGAGATACTAGGTTTGCGCACAAATTGACGGATCACTGACACACGACATAACCAACAGAGGCAGCATTCCTGTATATTACATTCAAACCGTCTTTTCCCCAAACTACTGTGCAACTATTTTTGGGTGGGCACTAATACGGTGAATGAAAGGTCAGACTTATAGATTTATAAATGTTTGACAGAGGCACTTATCAGTTCATCAGTGTAGAATGTGTTGATGTGACTGGATGTGTCTAACGCATACTGACCTTTCTCCACAATACCCCTCCATTTCCTTGCCCAATCGCTCAGCTGCTGGGAATAGCCTTTCTCAATCTTGGCCCGCTCCTGGAAGCAGCTGACCAGCTCGTTGCATAGCTTGTAGCCATCGTCAATGCGCTTAACCGTCCTCTTGTAGTTCCCAGGCTAACCGACGAAAGTCATGTTAGACAGTCATACAAAAACAATCAAACTGAGTCAAATTAACAACTAGGAATATATCATTTCAGTCTAATAAATGTTAATCATTAAATTTAAGATTTTAGAATTTGACTTCATGTAATTTACACAAGTTAAAAATGGCACAGTTCTCCTAAACTGGTTTAATTTTTACTCAAATCAAGGAGAAACAAGGTCTTGATTTCGGTTATCAAGTGAAACAAGAAAGCATTTATGAACAAGGATATATTTATGACAAATCTTTATAAAAAAGAAAAAGAAAAGAAGTGGTCCACAAACTTGATGCACATTTGGGTGAAATTTTTATAGAACTATAAGGAACGACATTAATGATTTATATTTCCAAAACACATAAATGGATATAAATGAGAAGAAAAATATTTACTGCATGATCCCATCTCAACAGTCTTATTGTGCTGCAGATTATTTACATTTATTAATATTCATAATACTAGAAGTGAAACTATGTTAACATTTTCTATTAGTGCAGCATTCGAAGCACTATCAGTTAAGCCAATGACACAGCTTACCCCACTTCATTATCATTTCATTTTTAAAAAAACAAAAACAAATAGTCATGGCTAATCTTTATATCTTTAAATGGTTTTAGACGTTGCCAATAGACCAATATGTTTGAATTTTTATTAATTTTCATCCATCTATGACAAAAAAACATAATTATATTATAAACAAATACTTTTCTCATGTGCATCTCTCAATGACAAATGCATTTATATAGCTCTTTTAAGAATACACATTGTTCTACAAATTGTTAATATATATCCATCTTTATAGAACTGTGCGATAATGCGGTTCACATTTTGCGATGATATAGCGTACTATAAACAATCATGCAGGCGAGATTTGCTGTATAATATTGTTTGATTTATGTGCATTTACGCAGGCAAAGTATGATGTATCCAATTTTATTATGGTTTACATTTGACTAACAATCAAGCAGTTTTAAAATTTAGCTATATAGTACATAGTAGCTTACTATGTATGTATTTGGGCAAGGGTGAATATGCTTATAGTAGTTGTATAATTCACAATTAATAAGTAATTTATTAATTATCTCGAGTTATATTGCGGGGATATTAGGGCTGTGAAACGATTAATCACGATTAATCGCATCCAAAATAAAAGTTTGTGTTTACATAATATATGTGTGTGTGCAGTGTGTATAATTATTTTGTATATATATAAAAATACACACATATGCATGTATATTTAAGAAAAATGTGTTATTAATATATCAAATATTTATATATAATATTAATTTTGTATAAATATAAATAAAGTATTTACATGCAAACATTTCTTACATTTATATATATATATATATATATATATATATATACACAAAATAATTATACGCACAACACACACATATTATGTAAACACAGACTTTTATTTTGGATGTGATTAATTGTGATTAATCGTTTCACAGCCCTAGGGGATATTGAGAATTATGAAACCTGTGAGATTTTGTTAAACTTATAACAATTTGGTGTGGTGACAAGCCTAATTACCATTTGGTGATGCATATAAATGACAGGGTTAAAATAAATATAACAAAAACCAGTTTTGCTGAGGAGTTAATTGAAAGTAGTCATGACATAATACTCTGTAGAAGTCCTCCTGTGTACAAGCCAAAGGCAACTTTTTTTTCCATGTGATAAAAAATGGAGGGAAAAAAAACAACCTAAACTGTCTTTCACTACTTTCACTTTGCCATCTAAGAGCCCTTAATATCTCTTGGTTTTCTCCAAGGCAAGTAAGGACCTGACCGAGCATGCTTGAAGAATTGTAGTGCAGAAAGCTCTCAGAGAGCGCTTGGAAATGTCGGATCCTTTAGTGTCTCTAACTCTCTGGCTGGACGCCACAGCATGCGGCCCACTCTGCCAGGGAGATCTGTGTGTGTGTGTGTGTGTGTGTGTGTGAGAGAGAGAACGTGGGATACTAACCTCCCAGAAGCTGTCCCAGCTCCCAACGTCTTGCAGATCCCCGTTGGAAGACATTTTGGGGTCGCCCTTGCAGCACGGAATGATGGCGGCTGTCTATCAAACTGCGAAGAACAAGTCGTGAAATCAAACAGAGCCAACAAGCGGAGCGTATCATGACAAAACTAGTTCCTCCAGTCTCTGCTCTGCATGACACATGCCCTCAAGTTCAATCCAGAAAACTAAACAGTTTCATATCATACAAAATATACATTAATCCATAGACATTTTACTACGGTCTCTCTCGAGTCTTGACCCAGCGCTCCCTGGCCTCTAAAGTTAAGACATCTGCCCAGCCACAGTAATCCTGCATTTCGCTACAGTAAGGAAGCCAGCGTAGGCCAGTCTCACCTCTGAGCGGATTTGTGTCTGCCTAAGGTAAACCTGGGTGAAGCACAAGCTTCTCCGCTCCAGTCTGGGTGGAGTCGCCAAAAAAGCAAATGGATCCTCCCTTTAGTCAAGACAAGTCGCCTTCATTTATATAGCGCTTTTAACTATATACAGTGGTGTGAATACGTTTTGGCACCCATGCTAAAGTTGCCTAAAAAGAGGAATAAAAAAAATCATCTTTTGGATATTGATCTTAATGCCTTAATTAGAAAAATGAGGAAAACTCCAACCTTTAATAACACCAATTTTCTTTGTGAATGAATAATGTATCATAAATAAATAAATGTTTTTCCTTAAAATACAGGGTGCATAAGTCAGGGCACCCCTATGTTAAATTCCCATAGAGACAGATTTTTATTTTTAAAAGCCAGTTATTTCATGGATCCAGGATAATATGCATCCTGATAAAGTTCCCTTGGCCTTTGGAATTAAAATATCCCCACATCATCACACACGTTCCACCACACCTAGAGATTGGCATGGGGTACTTTCCATAAGATCATCTTTCAATGCAAATCAAACCAGCTATTAGGCCAACTGAAGTAAATGGTGTGTGATGATGTGGGGATATTTTGATTCCAAAGGCCAAGGGACCTTTATCAGGATGGATATTATCCTGGATCCATGAAATAACTGGCTTTTAAAAATAAAAATCTGCCTGACTCTATGGGAATTTAACATGACTTTTGCACCCTGTATTTTAAGGAAAAACATTTATTTATTTATGATACATTATTCATTCACAAAGAAAATTGGTGTCCTTAAAGGTTGGACTTTTCCTCATTTTTCTAATTAAGGCATTAAGATCAATATCCAAAAGATGATTTTTTATTCCTCTTTTTAGGCAACTTTAGCATGGGTGACAACACTTATTCACACCACTGTAGATTGTTTCAAAGCAGCTTTACAGTAATAATGGGAGATTAAAGTAACAGAGATTGTTTTGGCTTTACAGAAGCTCTAGAATAAAGTTAGTTTTGATCGATTCACTTCCTTTGCAAAGATCATGAATTAGCTTAGGGTACGCTTACACGACACTGTTCTAACAGAAAACCCTTAACACACTTCGGACGCTCATTCTCACTAGGGATGGCGAAAACTAAACATTTTCTTGACCGACCACTGAGCCTCATTAGCCGGTTGAAACCGGTTAACCGATTGGTTTAAAATATGCTACGCTAGAAATAACCGCCATTTTGAGCCGCGCCTGCAATTTCACAATTTTCAAAAACATGTAGAATTTTTTGAGGCTCTTCACCGAGCGCTTACACCGATACACACGGAAGTGTTTGAAAGCAGGAGATAATCAACAGATCTCTAGTAGATCGTGTTTATCTGTGTAAACGCTCAGTGAAGAAAACATGTTCTTGAAGCGTTAATCAGCCAATCACAGATATGTTGAGCGCATTGGCCAATCAGAAGTGTTTAAGAATCCGTTCATCAGTGCTCAAAATGCTATAAGGAAATGATGGCATCACCACATTTTTTGAATTTCTGTAACGGGTCAGTACAGAAGTCACGAATTTTGACACCACCACTTCCTTCATGGTTGTTTAAGAAATGAAAAGCTACACACTCCACCAATTAGGGTTAGAAGAACGGTGGCCAAACATGCTAGAAACATAATAATCACTGCAATAATGATCCAGTCATAGACTCTTAAAGGAGTAGTTCACTTTAAAAAAACATTTGCTGATAATTTACTCACCCCCATGTCATCCAAGATGTCCACGTCTTTCTTTCTTCAGTCGAAAAGAAATTAAGGTTTTTGATGAAAACATTCCCGGATTTTTCTCCATATAATGGACTTCAATGGGAACCAAACGGTTCAAAGTCCAAATGGGAGTTTCAGTGCAAACTGTTCAAGGGGCTTTAAATGATTCTAGACGATGAATAAGGGTCTTATCAAGCGAAACGATCGCTCATTTAATAAATAAATAACAAAGTTTAAGTTTTATAAGCTCAAATGTTCTGTGATGTGCGTTTGTGACTCTCCTGTTCAAACTCTTTCATCAAAATGTACAAATCTTTTTCCGAGTCAATTTGTTCATTTTGTTCGTTGAATCAACCAAATGACTTGAAAAAAGATTCGTTCATTTTGATAAACGAATTCAAACAGTTTGAACAGTCTGCACTGAAGCTCTCTTTTGGACTTTGAACCGTTTGGTTCCCATTTAAGTCCATTATATGGAGAAAAATCCTGGAATGTTTTCATCAAAAACCGTCATTTCTTTTCAACTGAAGAAAGAAAGACATTGACAACTTGGATGACATGGGGGCAAGTAAATTATTAGTAAAAGTTGATAAAAGTTTTTTTTTTTTTTTTTTTTTTTAAAGTAAACTACTCCTTTAAGCATTTGCCTGTTTAAATCCAAACAGTCACTTTTGTTTTATTTTTTTGGCTGGGCGGTGTATAAAGCACAGCTCACACAACTCACTTTTAGGGTTCTTGAAACCTTTCCATTGGACAAAAGTTTATAAGAAAAAAAAATGTATCTTTAAGAACGGTTTATAAAAAATTACGAGAAAAGTCATGTTGATAAATATATGTCTGCTGATTTGCAACTGTCCATTGCTCATAGGGGCATGGGAGACACTACGCCTCTCCAACACTTATTCATCACCATAAATAAACAGTTTATTAATGCACAAAGACAAAGTGCTTTGGCTACTACATAAACTACATTTAGTCCAAACAGAACAAGTAGGCGTACATCTAATAAACTTAGTACACGCTCTTCCCGTGCTTGTATACATTTAGCACCACTTCTGGCCTTGGTTTCTCGTCATATTGTTTGAGCCAAGGTCGTATGGTTTCCTCAAACAGACACAACAAAAGGGAGGAAGCAGTGGGATCGGCCTCGCAGGAGCATCTGCTTCCAATTCAGGCCAAACTGGCTATGCTAATGGAAAATTAGCATCCTCAAGAGGGACTTGGGAACCAACATACTGAAGAGCATTTGCTGTGGATGCATAGTTCTGACAATTTATTTAATGTTTTGTTGAGCAATTTCTGGTTTGCGATAGATTTTCAAACATGACACAAAAGTAGGGTTGGGCAGTATAATCAATTTTGTAGGGCATATCAATATATTTTCAAAAATGTGAAACTTAGTTTTTGGGCTCTACTAGGATAGGTTTTCATTATTTTCTTTTACTTATTTGTTTTAGCTCCACTCTTCCCAGTCTGTCAGTAAAGCTCGGTTTAGTTCCTGTCTCTATAAAGCCCCTCATTCTGAAAAGCACACTGTGCTCTGATTGGTCAGCTGGACAAGTGTGTTGTGATTGGTCAACTGCTTTGAACATGTTAGGAAAAGTCCCACCCCTTACCTTAACCGCCAGTTTCAACACACTTCTAACTAAAGGCCAATTTATACTTCTGCGTCGAGGGTACGCCGTAGTGTACGGCGTTGGCTTCGCACGTAGGCGACGCCGTTGTGAGCATTTATACTTCTGCGTTCAGGTATTGGTTGCTCTGCAGTACTGCTCCGAAACGCTAGGAGGCGGCGGAGGGTTTTAATGTTCCACTGTGTTTAGATTCCTCGCGGCTAGGTTACTACAAGCAATAGCGACTGAAAGAGAGTGGATCATGTTGGAGTTGGAGCTTATTGGGGTGAAAAAACAGTTCATTTTAGTGAAATTACTAAAACTGAAAGGCAGAAATGAGAGAAGACGTCGGAGGAGATGGTACGTGTGGAAATGCGTGAGAAGGTACGTGCGGAAATGCGTATGAGGAAATACGACGCTACCAAGCCGACCAATCACCGATCTTGCGGTCCGCGTCGTCGCGACGTGTAGTTACATTTTTGAAGAGGTCTGTGCGTATGCTACGCCGTACCTACTGCGCGCACCCTACGCAGAAGTATAAATTGGCCTTTACTCAACCAGGCCCCGCCCCTTTATTTTGCACATGCGGCAGTCACTTGCCACTAGAAAATACTGATATATATATATATCACACACACACACACACACACACACACACCACACACACCACACACACCACACACACACACACACATATATATATATATATATATATATAAAAAGTTGACATTCAGTCAAATTGAGATATGATTTTTCACCAGCGCCATTAGCATGTTTTTTTTAAGAATTGTAGAAACACGGTTACTTCATTGTTAGCATAGCACAAGTTGTTTTTATACAATTAGCAACCTTTTACGCAAAAAAACTAAAAGAAGCTGAAACAAATTTTTAGCCGCCTGCGTGTTATGACACATCCCTAATTTCAGGCAGACCCTTTTAGCACTGCTGTTTGTTGCAGTTCAACACAAATCATCTCTACATCTGACTTTACATGTGTATAGCCTAGTGCATTATTTTGGACTCAACTTCCTGTGCACTTATACACCGTGTGGTGTGTACTTATGCACTAATATAGTTGGCGTGTGAGTTTTATAAGGTTATTTTGTTATTTAACATCAGAGTCTGAAGCCCCTCCCTCTGTTGCGTAATTAAAACTGTGACAGTCAAGCGAATGAAGTGTCCAACATTGCACACCATGTTTTTCTGGTTAATTAAGTGCATCATCTGAGTATTGAAAGTGCACCTTTTTTTTTTTGGACTTTTCAGAGAACTCGCAATATTTATACTATGCTATGAATCATACAATAGCAGGCGAATTGGGATGCACATTTAGTTTCACTTAGTTTCCTTTAAATAAAGAGCTTGGATTACTTCCCCTGAACTTCCTCCCGGCGAGGTGAAGAGAGGGGTGGGAGTGGAAAGTCAGCTCCCGATGATGGTATTTCCCACAAACATGCCAGGAGGAGCACTGATATGAGACCTTCACTTGAACCTCACTTGCCAATTTAAGATCAGTAAATATTGTTTGGAGTACTGGTATTGATGTAGAATATTAGCATATTGCTAATGGCGTAGTGTGTGACAGTAGTACACATTGTGGAACAATACACATTTCAACTTGTGACTCATGATTTTGTCGTATTGATTTAAATAACTTTTCACATTTCAAAAAGACTTTAATAAGCCAAGATACCACATGTGAACAGGGTAAAAAGATTCAATTGCGACTTTTTCACAAAATGTCACTTACAGAGTAGGCCTAAGATGCTACTTTTTCTTTTATCTTAAATTAATAATAATAAAAAGTATAATATTATAAATCACATATGATTTACTTTAATGCAGAAAAAAATGAATATTTGTATAGTTATTACTTAGAATAATTAATATAATATATTACAGAATGCATTCTTATTGACACACATGCCTGATTTTGTGTATGAAGGAACACCTTTGACTATCTTTGTTTACTTCTGATGTGTTTTTTTATTCTTTACTCTCCCTGACAGAATTAATTGTGATTTCTTTGCTTCTCGCTTTAATTTCCCTAATTTTGATGGTAAAATTTAACAAATTTAAACTGCATAATTACTGCAATTATCTCAAACAATTGCAATTAGACATAATAAACATGATCATACAATTATTCAATAATCGTGACAGACGTATTCAGTATAACCAGTTGACTAATCACAGCAAATTAAGACAATTGTTTTGGATTACAAGGTTTCTGTTTAATAAGCAAAGGATTCATAATGTAATTAAATGGCATACATTTAGAATAGGCATCTGAACATCAGATAAAACCAGGTTCAATATTCATGTTTCATTTTAAAATGACACTAGAGTTAAAGGTTTTTACAGAGGGGATTTTGGATATCGCTTTTTATTAATACTGTCAGCCAGAAAAAAAACACGTAGGTTTTTTAGGAATAAAACGTCATTCCAAACCTGTATGAGAAACTTTCTTTCATCTGCAGAACACAAGTACTTGCATAACACGGGAAACCACTGACCATTGTTTGGAAAAAATAAAATAATAAACTCTTCATATATTAAAATGTTAATATAAAACAGGTGAATGATATGAACAAATCCCTCTATTAAAAAATTCAGAAAAAACATTAAAGAATAAAAATATACAAAATGAGTGCTGGGAAATGATTAAAATTTTTAATCGCGATTAATTGCACATGTCCGCGCCCACCCATTGCCGAAGTTGAATAGTCTATAATTTTTTGTACACGACCAACGCTGACCATCATCTCATCCCTCCTGTGATCCATGGTTTGACTGCATGCCTTTGTGTATTCAGAGCCAGTGAGAAACGGACTTTCAAAACAATAATAAAAAAAACTGCGTTAACATGAGAAAAAAAATTGACATTAATTAATAAATGCGTTAACGCGATGACGCATGAACTCTTCCAGCCCTAGAAAAATCAAATGCTGTATGTGCAACTGGATATGATCCTGAAGTGTAGATTTATGGCTCAAAAAAAAAAATACAAACTTTTAAAAGTGTAAAAGTGTATTTTGGAGGTTTTCTTTTCAGTAGTCTGGAAGATGACATATAATGGAAGCAAAATGGGTTTGCCTATATTGAGTTAGCAATACCGCACTGGCACCGTAAATAAGCTAATAATGATGTTAACCCGGGGATAAGAAAACGGCAACGTATGAATACCAAAGATTAACTGTTAACCCCAGGTAAATTATAAGCAATGTGAAATGTGGCAATAACCCAGGACTCTGTTTACCCGGGGTTTAGAATGACCCAGGGTTAACTAGTCCTTATGAATATACCCGAATTGTGACCGTGTTTGAATTGCATATTGTTGTGTATTATACTATATATATATATATTTTTATAACAGCAGTATTCAGCACATATGCCAGACCGATATATCGGCCGTTATTAGGCATTTTCCACAATATCGGTATCGGCAGTTATAATGGCCGATAAATGAATATTTAAAAAATAAAATCGGACGAAACACACTTCAATCATCTCTCCTTGGCCTGTTATATTGAAAATGTATGTTTTACAATTTGCAGTATGATGTCATCTATTGCTAATTTATGGCTCATCATAGACTAGCTGACCACAAAGCTAGCTAATGTGCCACTATCATCAGTGGAAGACCGCTAATGTTAACATTAATGAGCTTGGAATAAACCTACTTGCTTTACTTAAATAAAGCAATGATTACTGTATTTATAACTAGCATATCTCTAGTTACAGTCCCTGCATTGTAAAATGTAAGTTAGACTTGCGAGGAGTGAACATTTAGACATAGAGAAAAAGTATCAAACGTATCTTGTGCAGAAAAGTTAGCTTTTCTTTTACACGTGTGTGAAATCCAACAATATTTAATAAAAAAAAAATATCAGCCGATATATCGGAATATCATATTTTAAAACCCAAAAATATTTGTATCGGTATCGGCCTTCAAAATCCATTATCGGTCGGGCTCTATACATCACCATGGCCCTGTTTACACCTGGTGTCGATCGGATCACAAGTGGACGACGCTAAATACAGGTGTAAACGGGGTCTAAAGCATTTTGAGCTTGTCAACTTTCAACCACTTCCAGAGGTCCACTTCCACATTACACCGGATTGCGTTCATAGTGTAAACACTTGTGTGGTTGAATGTGTTCAAGCAAAAAATTGGTTGTTTAAATACTCAAATCTTTAATTTTCTGTTTATGTTATAACCCAGGTGAAAAATATGTATTAAAAATGTACTTTTAGTACAACAGAAATATACTCAAGTATATTTTTTATACATTTAATAGTATAAATCTACCCTAAACAGACTAATGTCTGCTGGCCTGTTATAGGATCATAATAATCTAGGGATGTCCCGATCAGGTTATTTTGTGCATTTGATTTTGAGTATCTAACGATACCGAGTCCCGATCCGATACTTCTATAATATATACAAAAACGAATAAAGAAGATCCAGATCGAGATTCCAGGATGTTCCTTATTTTTTATTTAATTCGCCTCATTTTAACATTTGACAACTCTGTTAACAAACAGATCACTTCTGTGAGGTAGCTTGAACAATCAGGTAATAAACATAAATTCTTCACTTTTGGACTTTAGGGCAAAAGTATATATATAAAAAAGTCTAATATAAAAACAAATAGCACTCATTATGATCATCGGATGTGATGTCCTCCGGCTTCTCACAATCAAGGGGCATTTTTCTCTCCTCTTCAAACTCTCCTGCAGCGTGAGCCGACTCGCCTTCGGCTGGGTAGCCTGGGGTAAACTCGCTGTATTGTGTCGGGTGTTTGTTTTTGAGGTGCCGTATCAGGTTTGTTGTGTCAGCAGTATTGACAGCAAAATAGACCACAGAATATTTTGTTCTGTATTGACAGGTGTAATATTTGATATTTAGATCAGAATTTGTCAAACCTAGTCTTTCAACCATCAACATTTAATTAAATAACATGTATTCGTGTTAGGGCTGGGAAAAAAATCGATTTGAAATAAAAATCGAGTTGGCAGGTCAAATCGCTTCATATTTTCAACAACAAAAAAAATCGATTTTTTGGATTTTTTTTCTCCCCCTCTTCAGTATAGTGTAACTTACATTTTGCATTCGTCAAATCTCCCTTCAGGGTTTCAGCAGTTCGGTTACGACAGTCAATATGATGACAATACGATGAGAGTCAAAACTCTCTCAAAGATGATTAAATGTTACTATTATTATACTTGATCTGTAGATAAACGTCTATGGTTTCGCATAAAACAACTTTGTCTTGCTGGACGTTGTGCTATACAATTAACATGTGTCAATTGTATAGTAGACAAGACTATATAATAATTGATCCTTTTGATTTTTGTTAGGCTATCTTGTTTTTCATGAACGTACAATACAAAGAGCAATGTGTAAAGTTTGACCAGATTTAGTGTTACACTTGTTGTCTCGTATTTGTTCCCCACTAAATGTTTTTTTTTCCCTAAATGTTCAGATTTTATACAATATTGTGCACTTCTGATTTTTCTAGACTAAATTTTACTGCTGAATTATCCATTAATCTAGTTTATAATAGCATTTTTGTCATAGATTATGATCATATTTTTTGGGATTTGTTGTTTTTCTTTATAATGAAGTTGTATTAAGTAGATTGTGTATTAGAGTTATTATCAGTTCAACACAGAGAGTTATAGAAATTCTACTCGATAAAAAAAAAAAATTCTAATAAAATCTCAGATTTTTTTAAGGGAAAAAAAAAAAAAAAAAAATTCGCCCAGCCCTAATTCGTGTACAAAATAACATATAAACATCTTTTCCAATTCTATTTTTCCTGGAAACGCTTCCAACGCTTGTGCGTCGCGTGAAAAATAGGTGTCGGTTCTATTTCTAGCATGCACGCGTTTTCCGCGCGCCTGAGGTGTCTCCCTGGCGGTCTGCAAGCACTAATCTGTTAACATGGGAGCCGAAATAAAAACCGACACGCCACGTAGCCAGTGTGTCACAGGGCACTCTGTGCCACCACATAACTATAGATGTGTTAAAAATACTGAGAATATATGTACATGTATATCCGAGTCCTGATCTGAGGTAACATCTGATTCCGATCGAGTCTGAAACCATGTGATCCGGCACGATTTCCGATCACGTGATCGGATCGGGACATCCCTATAATAATCCGTACAATATTGGGAGCACAGTGTATATTGTTAGCGAACGTGTATATCTATAAGCACTAGGGCTGCAATGATTAGTCGACATTGTCGACAATAAAAATTTGTCGACAAATATCTTTGTTGTCGAGTAGTCGTTTGATCTCACGTGACCTAATGTAAGAGCCTGCAATATCGCGAATTGACCGCTATGGCGCTAGAGTGTAATGCAGCCCTTTATAAATGCAAGTGCGGTAAAAGAAAAAACAGGGCGAATTATGATGGAGTGCAAACGAATCCGAACTAATGGTTTGCAGATTAATATTTTACCCTTTTTGTGTCCTGAAGTAATGACCCTTTTTCTGTTTCAGTTCTATGAAAAGCAGTGGGCTTATTAAACAATACTTCGAGAGCATTTGCGAGTGATTTGAGTTAAACTTAAAGAGAACGACCTGTTTAGTTGGCTCTAAGTTTATTAAAACCACTATTTCAAAAGCTGAACTGATTTTCTTTTTATATATTATAGTAAGAATATGTATAACTCAATGTTTTAACTAATTGAAAAAGCTGAATAATTGTTACAAACTTAATGATTAGCTGGCAAAATAATCGATGATTAGTCGATTAATCGTTCTAATAATCGTTAGATTAATCGATTATCAGCTCTAATAAGCACCAAAAGACGCCTGTCATGTTCTCCACTGCTCACACCACAACTCAATTTGTCTCTGACCATTCTGTCTAACATTATCCTGGCCTGTCCTGCTCTCTCTTTAGCATAACAGGCTCATAACTTTATAGCTTGGTCCATCATACGAGTATTTCCTCAGCGTCCGAAATGTCATCGCGATCCATTGTTTTTCTGTTGTCTGAATCGACCACTCTCCCGCCCTTTACGTCACTCCCGCCACGCCCATTTTCAGACGTGGAAGTAAAATTCACAAAAACGACTCCAGAAGCTTCTGTAGCGCATTTAAACATATATTTTAAAGACAATCTAGTTCCTACATTGTTTTTCTATGCATTGACTCGGGTCCTCTAACCTGCAATATGCCCTTTAAACTGTCGGCTGGAGACACAAGTTTGGTTTGAAGATGAAAAACATACCAAGAAGAATTGAAAGCTGCTGCACTCCGTATGTTTTTCCATCTCCTATCACGTCCATACGCAAATTGCTCGAGCTTATTTCATCCATTAGATCGAAAGATCTGAAAAAGCACATACATTTACCCGCACATAGACCATCCCCTCGAAGAAATCAGGACAGAAGTGGCGGGGAAATGAGAGACGGATTAGAGCACCAAACAGGAATGGGTTTCCGTCGTCTACTTGTGATGCGGTCGACCAAAACGCATCTTAGTACCAGTGCCCCTGTAAACCCATTTTGCAACAAATTTACAAGGAAGTGGAAGAAATTAAAAAAAGCACAAAGCATTCCCAACAATATGTGCACAAGACATTTGAAGAAGCCAGACACACCCATTCCCATGGAGCCAGTCACACTGTACAAGTTCAGCAGCGAACAGCTGTGTCATGCTGAACTCATGACAGAAATAATCAAAAGCCCCAGAGATCCCGTCGAGCTGGAGCGAGAACACAGCAGATCCGAACAACACTCTTCCATTAGCAGCCAACAATCTCCAACAGCTGAGAGTAGATTGGGTCCTGACTGGACATGTCAAATACCCACTGTCAGGGCCATGGCCTAAAAGAGCCTAGCAACAGGTAAATCAACACAATGGACATGTTCACAGAGATCCTAGAGCTGTAAAACTGAAATACTAGCAGGGAGGAGTGCGGCCCCCGTTCTCATTGTGCGGCTCTCTATTGTTCGGTACAGCAGTGCTTCTGGTTTGGTCCATCACACTGAATGTAAAAGAGCTCAGCACTCCCACGGAGATCCGAGCTAAAAACGGGCCCGTCTGGTGAGAGGAGTGACCGCGACGGCTGTAATTACACGGCTGTGTCAGCAAATCACTGAGGGGAGAGCAGGCAGATCTTAGATCTACTGCGCAAAACATGTGTTGGACAGCAAACAGCAAACTGTAGTGCCTGTCAAGAGTTAAAAATTTATAGAGCCAAAAGAAAAATATGAGTGGTGCTTCTCCATGCAAACGCTCCATGATCAAGGGTGTTGCCATTCGGTTGCTACGGTGCCAAGAATGATTTTAGGACATGTAAAATGCTGTGGGAGATTGACAGTTTTCAGGCAGTTGCGAGTGAATGTTAGCATGTAGACAGGTTGCTTTGACCACCACAATGCTAAGCCATTACGATGTTTTGCTTGCTAAGGCCGAATGGTTGTTAGTACGTTGCTATGATGTTGTGTAAGGTTGATTGACGCTGCTTAGGTGTTGTGGGTGGTTGCTAGGGTGTTGTGCATGGTTGATTGCTGCTGCTAGGGGGTTGTGCATGGTTGATTGGCACTGCTAGGGTATTGTGCATGGTTGATAGGCACTGCTTTGGTGCTGTGGCTGGTTGCTAGGGTGTTGTGTAAAGTTGATTGCCACTGCTAGGGTGTTGTGCATGGTTGATTGCTGCTGCTAGGGTGTTGTACATGGTTGATCGGCACTGCTAGGGTGTTGTACATGGTTGATCGGCACTGCTAGGGTGTTGTGGGTGGTTGCTAGGGTGTTGTGTAAGGCTGGTTGCCACTGCTAGGGGGTTGTGGATGGTTGCTAGGGTGTCGTGCATGGTTGATCGGCACGGCTAGGGTGCTGTGGCTGGTTGATACGCACTGCTAGGGTGCTGTGGTTGGTTGCTAGGGTGTTGTGTAAGGTTGATTGCCACTGCTAGGTTGTTGTGGACGGTTGTTAGGGTGTTGTGCATGGTTGATTGCCGCTGCTAGGGTGTTGTGGGTGGTTGCTAGGTTGTTGTGCATGGTTGACTGCTGCTGCTAGGGTGTTGCGCATGGTTGATCGGCACTTCTAGGGTGTTGTGGGTGGTTGCGAGGGTGTTGTGTAAGGTTGATTGCCACTGCTAGGGTGTTGTGGATGGTTGCTAGGGTGTTGTGCATGGTTGATAGGCACTTCTAGGGTGTTGTGGGTGGTTGCTAGGGTGTTGTGTAAGGTTGATTGCCGGTGCTAGGGTGTTGTGGGAGATTGCTAGGGTGTTGTGGCTGGTTGATTGCCGCCGCTGGGGTGTTTTGGGTGGTTGCGAGGGTGTTGTGTAAGGTTGATTGCCACTGCTAGGGTGTTGTGGATGGTTGCTAGGGTGTTGTGCATGGTTGATAGGCACTTCTAGGGTGTTGTGGGTGGTTGCTAGGGTGTTGTGTAAGGTTGATTGCCGGTGCTAGGGTGTTGTGGGAGATTGCGAGGGTGTTGTGTAAGGTTGATTGCCACTGCTGGGGTGTTGTGGATGGTTGCTAGGGTGTTGTGCATGGTTGATAGGCAGTGCTAGGGTGCTGTGGCTTGTGTCTAAGGTGTTGTGCATGGTTGATTGGCACTTCTAGGGTGTTGTGGGTACTTGATAAGCTGTTCTCAGTGATTCTTAGGATGCTCAGTGCTTCTTAAACCATTAAATGGTTTAAATAAACCATACGATCGAAGGCGTCTTTCAAGTTCACAGCATAAAACGTGCAGAATGAGTAATGCAGAGTTTAATGTTAAGAAGAGTAAAGGATGTAAACATTCCCATATACTCACGTATGAGCTAAAGTAACAGTTTGTCTGATGACCTTTGAAACACTGTACCGAGCAACGTGGCACGAATGTTTTAACAGATTCCCACTGCTGACAAAATACCTAGAAAACTAGCATACCAAATCTGCTTTCAGAGCATAAAAAGACAAAAGCTTTGTGATATTCGAAACCTGATTACTTTAACATTGAACATGACTAACAACAAAGACAAAAACTACCCAGCTTTGTTAAGTTGCTGGAACTTACTTGATTTCCTGGTGCTAGAACACGTCCAAATCCTCAGGATTATTGGGATGAAAGGGCTTTGGTCTAAAATATACAATTCGGCATTCGGCAATGATTTAATGCTTTATGGTATAGAACGTTTCTTGTACTGATCATCCCAGACAAAAAATAGACAGCAGCAGATGGCTGATCATGCATGTTATTTGTAATCTAGTGCAACAGCTTTAACCGGGCAACCCCCTTCCCCAAGAGGAGACAGATGTGCCGAACTCCCATTTGTATAAACGCCTCTGACAATTTGTTGCACAAGTTGCTGAGAGTGTCAGGGGCCCTGCTTTTGGGGAAGTTTACTTTTCATAGGTCGTTGACTCGGTTTAGATGTTTTTGCCAGATCAGTGCTGAAGTCTGTCAAGCTTGATTACTACAAAACAGAGCATTTCTTTGGTCACACACACAACTGGCCGACAAGAACAAAAATTCAGTGACTAAACCCATCCATATTTAAGATGATCAGGAGAAATAATGCTTTAGGTTTTAAAGAAATAGTAACTAATTTTTTTGTTTCGTTTTAATTAAACGGATACTCTAGGGTGTTGCTATTCAGTTGCTAAGGTGCTCAGGCAGTTGGTAAGATGTTGCGAGTGAATGTCAGCATGTAGGTGGGTTGCTTTGAATTTTTTAATTGGTCTGACCACCACAATGCTAGGCTGTTACAATGTTTTGCTAAGGCCGAGTGGTTGTTAGTACATTGCTAGGGTGTTGTGTAAGGTTGATTGCCGCTGCTAGGGTGTTGTGGCTGGTTGCTAGGGTGTTGTGCATGGTTGATTGCTGCTTCTAAGGTGTTGTAGGTGGTTGCTAGGGTGTTGTGCATGGTTGATTGCCGCTGCTAGGGTATTGTGGATGGTTGCTAAGGTGTTGTTCATGGTTGATTGCCGCTGCTAGGGTGTTGTGGGTGGTTGCTAGGGTGTTGTGCATGGTTGATTGCCGCTGCTAGGGTGTTGTGGGTGGTTGCTAAAGTGTTGTACATGGTTGATTGCTGCTGCTAGGGTGTTGTGGGTGGTTGCTAGGGTGTTGTGTAAAGATGATTGCCGCTGCTAGGGTGTTGTGGGTGGTTACTAGGGTGTTGTGCATGGTTGATTGCCGCTGCTAGGGTGTTGTGGGTGGTTGCTAGGGTGTTGTGTAAGGTTGATTGCCGCTGCTAGGGTGTTGTGGGTGGTTGCTAAGGTGTTGTACATGGTTGATTGCTGCTGCTAGGGTGTTGTGGGTGGTTGCTAGGGTGTTGTGTAAAGATGATTGCCGCTGCTAGGGTGTTGTGGGTGGTTACTAGGGTGTTGTACATGGTTGATTGCTGCTGCTAGGGTGTTGTGGGTGGTTGCTAGGGTGTTGTGTAAGGTTGATTGCCGCTGCTAGGGTGTTGTGGGTGGTTGCTTAGGTGTTGTACATGGTTGATTGCTGCTGCTAGGGTGTTGTGGGTGGTTGCTAGGGTGTTGTGTAAAGATGATTGCCGCTGCTAGGGTGTTGTGGGTGGTTACTAGGGTGTTGTACATGGTTGATTGCTGCTGCTAGGGTGTTGTGGGTGGTTGCTAGGGTGTTGTGTAAAGATGATTGCCGCTGCTAGGGTGTTGTGGGTGGTTACTAGGGTGTTGTGCATGGTTGATTGCCGCTGCTAGGGTGTTGTGGGTGGTTGCTAGGGTGTTGTGCATGGATGATTGCTCTATTTTTTTTTATTAAACAGATACTCAAATATGAACATTCAAAACTTAATTTAACATAATTTCATGAATGACAAGGTGTTTTTGTCAATGGGTTCCAAAATGGAACCAAAAAAAAAAATCATACAGATTTGAAACAAATTGAGGGTGAGTGAGTAAATGATGACTGAATTTTCATTTTTGGGTGGAGTACTCCTCTTAAATGAATAATAAGCATCTTCATGTCAGACCTGTATGTGTTTACTTAAACAAATCAGAAGATATTCTCAAGAATGTTCGTGCTGCTCTTTTCCATAACACAATCGCAACTCAAAGGCTGTTGCGATATTTAAAAAAGCATTTAAAAAAGCAAGTAACATAGAAGTAGTCCATATGTTGCAGATACATCATGTCTTACGATAGCTTTGTATGCAGAAGAGAATCAAATGCTAAGACGTTTTTTACTGAAAATCTTTCCCTCTACATCATGTTGTGCCAGATTTACAATTTGTTCCTGGGTGTCTCATTACACATTGAGTTTAAACAGGCTATACGTAAAAGCACAAGAGAACTAAGTGCTACCGCAACAGCTAAATTTCAACTTTATAGTACTGTTTTTTCTGTCAATTAAAACCCTGCCGTCTGTGTTCACCATATGAATTACATTTACAATGATTCTTAGAGCAGTGAGTGATTTTCTCTTCTTTAAAAAAAAAAAAAAAAAAAAAAAGACAACAGCAGTTATATTAGGTTGCTCTCTAGGGATGCATCGTCACAACACTGGAATATGCCCACATGACAAGGTGTCTGTCGATATGCGCCTGCAACAACTCGCGTGCAAGGAGTGCTAGCCATAAGATCACATCGACTCAGCAGTGAGTCAATTTTGAAGTGAACTTTTGCATGTATGTTTATTATATTCACCACAAGTTTTCGATTGCTGCTTTGAATTTGAGAATGCGAGTAGAGAAGGAGACGACTATTGTGTGATAGCCATCAACAATCACTCTCTACTCTCTAGCGTAGGGCTGCAACAAACGATTATTTTGATAATCGATTAATCTAACGATTAATCAACTAATCGTCGATTATTCAGCCCTACTCTAGCGCGTGCACTGCAAAATCAATAACTTACGACAACATATGTTTTTACATTGCTTTGACTCATCAAAATATGTTAGGGTTAGTTTTTAGGGTATTTTTTAGCTTGACAGCATCCTTCAATTTCTTTGTATGGAAAAGTGCACCATATTCATGTTCAACAAGGGGGGCGAAACTAATCAAAAAGATCTTAAAATAAAGTGTTTATTATGGGGTCAACTGTACACTTTTACAGTGGCATTGGAAATAGATTCGCTCTGTAAAAACCCTCGAAAAGTAGAGGAGTGGAGCACATTTGGAATCAATTAGAAGGGCATTTACTCTAGCTGTTAGATGTGGCTTTAAAAATACCACTTGCGGCATGTTGCATTTGTTTGTATGACTCTCAACCTCTCTGACACACACACAACCTTCGCAAACAGCATAAATGCATGTCAGCCTCACAGGAAGAAAACCTTTGAGTCGTGGGACAAGGCGGCAAATAAATGACAAACACTGGATAACCTGCAACCACAGACTGAGCCACGAAACAATGGCTTTCGTCTGAGCAGAATGAGGCCATGGGAAGGAGGGGTGGAAGCTCTCGTAAGCCCTGTTGGAAACTCGCAGTCATTAATCTGATTAATGTATAAGACAACAGAGCGTCTACAATATATCAACTCCAAAAATGCCCATTAATCCAAGCAAACTCTTTCCAACAGGATCTTATTACTCTACAACCAGCAAACAACATGTATAGAAAATAAATCAGCAAGGCCAGCTTACTCCCTAAGGGAAAACATGCCATTCAAATGCTCTCAAAGACATTATTACTGACCTATATTTCAGCTATTCTGATTAATCACATAATATTTTTCCATTTTGAGATTAGTGCATTGGAATATACAGTAACGCTGCCCACTTTGGTCAATGAAGTGGGACTTTGCTATTGTGGTAGTTTAAAAAATCTACCGACAGCCTTGCAAACATATAAAGATTTGAGTAAATCTTGTGTAAAATAGTGTCGACAATAAAAAAAAAATCCACTAAAAAAGATGAAATAGAAATGCAGCATGACATGTGCAAACCAAGATGCAAAGTGTAAAATGAGGAACTTACCAAAAGCAAAGGAGAATGTTATAAATTAGTGTTGCTTTGCCCAAGGACACGGCCTCTTCGGTGGCCCTGCGAGAGGAAGGAGATGTTAGGGTTTAGTAAGCCAGAGAAGATGTAAGCAGCTGAAAGAGTCTCCGGCTCCACTTAAGACGACAGGAGAGTAAAGAAAGCAGAAGGTTAATATAAAGCCGGGCACTCAAAGGTGGCACATTCTGATATGAAGAGTGAAATGCCACACATAGAAGACCTGAAGAGGCAATCATGAGGACACTGGAAAACGCCTCGGCTATGTGCTACTGGCCCCAAACCTGACCTAGGCGAAAGTCAACACCTTATGTGAGGAATGTTCTGGGTTCAATACGAGCTAAGCTTAATGGAGGGAATCTGGCAGGCAGAAATATATTACAGTAATGCACTTGCAATAAACAACTTAAAAGGTTAGTTCACCTAAAAATGAAAACTATCTAATAATTTACTCCATCAAGCCATCCATCGTAAAAGTGCTCCATAGGGGGTTGATTGAAGGAGTAGTTCACTTTTAAAAAAACTTTTGCTGATAATTTACTCACCCCCATGTCATCCAAGATGTCTTTCTTTCATCAGTCGAAAAGAAATTAAGGTTTTCGATTAAAACATTACAGGATTTTTCTCTCCATATAATGGACTTTACTGGGCACCAAACGGTTCAAGGTCCAAATGACACTTTCAATGCAGCTTCAAATGGTTTTAAAAGACACCAGACGATGAATAAGGGTCTTATCAAGCGAAACGATCGCTCATTTAATAAATAAATAACACGCATCACAGAACAGAGCAAGGCAACCATTTGAGCTTATAAAACTTAAACTTTGTTATTTTCTTTTTAAATGAGCGATCGTTTCGCTTGATAAGACCCTTATTCATCGTCTGGAATCGTTTAAAGCCCTTTGAAGCTGCACTGAAACTGTCATTTGGACCTTGAACCGTTTGGTTCCCATTGAAGTCCATTATATGGAGAAAAATCCTGGAATGTTTTCATCAAAAACCTTAATTTCTTTTCGACTGAAGAAAGAAAGACATGGACATCTTGGATGACATGGGGGTGAGTAAATTATCAGCAAAAGTTTTTTAAAAGTGAACTAATCCTTTAAGGCCTTCTGAAGCGAAGAGATGGGTTTTTGTAAGACAAATATCAATAATTATATCTTTACGAGCTATATTGACTAATTACAGCCTGGTTCCGGTGAAAGATTAACCTCTGACCCGACATGACGTACTGACGAACATGGAAGAGCAGAGGATCGAGCAAAACAAAAAAAACCTTTACTTTTCTTACAGAAAAAAACGCTTCGCTTCGTAAAACTCCAATCTCCAACACCTAGGATGGCTTGAGGGCGAGTAAATCATGCATAATTTTCATTTTGGGGTGAACTATTTAAATACGTCATTACCAAAAAGAGACTGTTTATGTAAAGAATAATTCACCGACACATAACCAGACGCATCTAGAATAGTATCCTCACCACTTTATAACATAAATTTAAAAACTGAAAGATTAATATAACTGCTTTACCAACAATACACTAGGCCAAATAAATCGTTTTGATGGTGAACGACAGTTTCCAACAAATGTGATCTATAAAACTATTAATTTTAGACACTGCAAAATTCATTATATAGCCAATATATGAAGAGTTCAGATGCAAAAGCCTCTAAGTGCCATTTGAAATTTTCTTCTAAAATGATAATTTTTATCAAGCTTGTATATGTAAGTTCAGTGATTTCACTTAAATGGCAATGGAGATTACCTATTAATTGTTATTTAACTGAAATTACTGAACTTAAATATACAAGCTTGATAAAAATGGTCATTTTAGAAGAAAATTTCAAATGGCATTTAGAGGCTTTTGCATCTGAACTCTTCATATAGGCTGGGAACATTTTGAAATGTTGCTACATGTTGAATATTTTTTTTATTATAGCAAGATAATTCATATTTCTCCATATTATTAACCTACAGTGAGCTGAAAACATGACTGTAGAGCACAAGCTCCCTCTCCAAAAACAAGCCGAGTTTGTAATGTGACATCACCCATGACATAGATCACATTCCTGCTGTCAGGTTCAGGCACGCTGGTCTAATTAGACCCCGAGCAAACGACCGCTCACCTCATCAGGCCCTCGCCTGCCTCCAACACTCCCACTAAACCAAAGTAAACTAAACTGGGATAGTTCAGTAGCTCTAGCAGATTCACATTCTCTATTGGATGAATAAAGCAGGACTGGGTAATGGGCTGCTGTTCTTCAAAATATTAAAAGCCAAAATGTTGGACTATGAAACCTAACAGATTTGGGAGCACAAATGTGAAAGGCCCACTGTTACAGCTCATGGGACATGTTCAGCAGAAGCTCAGAAGCTGTGGATTATTTTACTGGCGGGAACCTTGGCCTAATTTCATAAATGAGTGACTGACAAAAGCAAACCGATGGAACTAGTGAACGAACGTTCTTCTTGAGGCTCGTTTCAGAAAGTCTGTGAGAAAACGATACAGGCTTTATATACAAAATCTAAACAGAAGGTGGCCAATATAATTCTTAGAGACATTTTTAAACAATATTAACACAAAAAAATATCAGCATTATTACGTATTGACAATTTGTGATTGTCAGCTATGGTATTTTTCTTACTCCTCCTGGTCTTAAAGGAGTAGTTCACTTTTTTTTAAAAAAAGCTTTTGCTGATAATTTACTCACTCCCATGTGATCCAAGATGTCCATGTCTTTCTTTCTTCAGTCGAAAAGAAATTAAGGTTTTTGATGAAAACATTCCAGGATTTTTCTCCATATAATGGACTTCAATGGGAACCAAACGGTTCAAGGTCCAAAAGACAGTTTCAGTGCAAACTGTTTCCAGATGATGAATAAGGGTCTTATCAAGAGAAACGATCGCACATTTTAAGTTTAAGTTTTATAAGCTCAAATGCTCACCTTGCTCTGTTCTGTGATGCGCGTTCGTGACTCTCCTGTTCGAACTCGTTTATCAAAATAAACTAATCTTTTTCCGATAGTGGTGTAACGGTACATGTATTCGTATTGAACCGTTTCGGTTCGAGGGTTCGGTACGTGTACAAACCGAACAATTCCTTGGACCATTTTTCCTGCCGACAAAATCCGTGCTGGCGCGGCCAACACAACGATGCGCAACATCAAATGGCAACCGTAATGAAACTGTGCTACTCATTATGTGCTTCACGGATCGTTAGTTCGGACCTGTGCAGTGCGAGCCAATCTCGATCAAGCGAAACTTTTATACACAGCGCTAAGAGATGAATTCGCCACTGAAGTAATAACATCGCTACGAGATCTAGTGAGAAGCATTCACATTTCTCCGTTATTAATCGTGGAAACCAGGAGAAACATTGTGCCGTGAATGATAGTAATACTTTACGTCCACAGACCAGCAACATTCACCATGGATTAAATATAGTAAAACTAACTGTAACCAGTTTGGCTGGAATGGTGAAATACTTTCAATCTTCACACATCTTTTTCCAGCACTTCAAAATTCAAATATTATACATATTTAAATGTTATTTTTAATGTGACGACCAAAACATTATTTGTTCATCCTTCAAAGATGACTCCTACTTATAAACCTGAAAGTTTTAAGAATACTCAAACTTATTTAAAAATATTTTTTTATAAACAAATAGGACATTTCTCTGGCATTTCTTTCTTTCTGCTTTATCGAAAACGCACCGAACCGTGATTTTAAAACCGAGGTACGTACCGAACCGTGATTTTTGTGTACCGTCACACCCCTATTTTCCGAGTCAATTCGTTCATTTCGTTCGTTGAATGAATCAAAGTCATCATTGCATATTTTACAACGGGGTCTCTATGAAATCATTTATTTCCTGTTTAATATTTTTTCTGAATGTTTACACGGAGTATCAGCAAATAACTTGTATCAAACCCATTACACTAACGTACATTTTTATTCAGTCTATTTAGACCAAAATGACACCACCACAAGATCAGGCACCTGTGTGTTCATTTTTCACTTGAAACCACGTTTTCCTTCCTTCCTTCCACACATCTTCCCAGGAACACGGATCTGTCAAAGAATCCTGAATTTGGCTTAAGGACAG
This sequence comes from Pimephales promelas, assembly GCF_988280905.1. Taxonomy (NCBI): domain Eukaryota; kingdom Metazoa; phylum Chordata; class Actinopteri; order Cypriniformes; family Leuciscidae; genus Pimephales; species Pimephales promelas. The sequence continues at coordinate 3,055,355 of NC_142769.1, read as the reverse complement.
CTCAATATAGCCCTGCTCTCAGAGGCTCAGTGCACTCAGTGTAGGCATGAAGAAAACAAAGGCAGTTTTGTTCTCCACCCAAAGTCCTCCAGCACCACACACAACAACAGAGATAGTTTCCTCCGTTTGCCCCAGTGAGTTTAATCTAAATTCGGGTTCACTTCACAGTTCACACTGAACAATTTTGGCCGCCTGAGAAAAATTGAGAATCCTAAAAGATTCTTCTGATCCATGGGTCAAATTTCACGATCATATTTTACCTCAACTTCTGCGACTTCTCTTACGACGATTGTCAAAATTAAAAACAAACACCGGCTCCACACACAGCGCGTCTTTACATTTTTCTTCTCAAGATAAGCCATGGTCAAAATTAACACTAGAGATGTTTTTGTTTGCTATTGCCACTAGGGGTATCACAATATATCGCAAATTCGCAATACAAAAAGTCAATACCGGTATGTATCGCGATAACTGCGGATAGTTCACTCAAAATCAAAAATTACAGCGTGAGAAAAAAGTTTAGAATTTATATATATATATATATATATATATTAGGGCTGTGCAAAAATTAATTGTGATTAATCGCATCCAAAATAAAAGTCTGTGTTTACATAATATATTTGTGTGTGCTGTATATAATTATTTTGTATATATAAATACACACACATGCATGTATATATTTAAGAAAATTTGTTATTTAGATATCAAATATTTATATAATATAGATTATGTATATATATATATATATATATATATATATATATATATACACACACAGAATTTAAGCGCAAATAGTTCTTAAATATATACATGCATGCATAGGTATAAATTCAAAATAATTATGTACAGCACACACAAACACAGACTTTTATTTTGGATGGAATTAATCCCAATTAATTTTTGCACAGCCCTAATATATATATATATATATATATATATATATATATATATATATAAAATGTTAAATATAATGTATAATAACGCAATGCGGGAATATTTGTGTGTCCTGATAATGCCAAATGTCTGTTACCAGTAAAAAGTGGCCTATGTTATTTTACACATATCTAGTCAGTCTAGTCAGAAGAGTGCAAGCATATTCGTCTAAAATAATTCTGTATTTTCAGCTTCAAAATCATGAATATTTTTATTCTGGTGTTTCTATTGTCCTGTGCTTTGGGTGTCCAGCACTAAATTCAAGCCTATTCATTTTCACACCCAATGTAATACCAAATGTAGCATTTAAATCAACAGTTCACTGTAAAAAAATTTTGTTGGTTTAACTTAAAAAAGTAAGTAACCTGGTTGCCTTAAAATTTTAAGTTGATTGAACAGGAAGTGAGTTAATACAATGTGAGTGAGTTAAAAAGTGAGTTAATACAATGAAGGAGATTGATTTAATCATCAGAAACTCAAAATAATAAGTTATCTGAACTAAATGAATTATTTAAGTTGGTTTGACAAAAGAAAAAAAAATGTTGTGATAATAAATTTTGAAAATATTTTTTTTTACAGTGTAGCCTACATTTTTTGTTTACCATTTACCATATGTCTTGGGGGCTATAATAAGCCATTGAATCATGTCTGAATTTTTGAAGCTCCAAAAAGTGCATCCATCCATCAAAATAGAAATGCATACGACTCCAGGGGGTTAATAAAGGCCTTCTGAAGCGAAGCCATGGGTTTTTGTAAGAAAAACAATATCCATATATAACTTTATAAACTAAAATAACTGGCTTACACGTGTTCACGAGAAAGTCGAGTTCAGGAGTAATACTGACCCGATGAATAACAAATGACATTAGCCTCGGTGTAGCGTAAGCTTAGGTGAGAACTGACGAAAGCGAAAACACAGAGGATAGAGCGAAAACAAAACGCCGGTCACGGATTAGAAGTCTAAAACGATACGTTTTAAAGAGAAACGTCAAAGGATTTCGATATAATAGAAGAGGAGATACGTCATACTTCACATGTCGGGTCAGAGGTCACCGTTCCGCCGGAACTAGTTTAACGATTTAAATGTGGATATTTTTCTTACAAACCCCATTTTTTGGAGTTTTAAAAACTCAGGAACTATTCAACGCCATTATAAAGCTTGGAAGAGCCAAGATATTATTTAATAATATAACTCCGATTGTGTTTGGCTGAAAGAAGACAGTCATACACCTAGGATGGCTTGAGGATGTGTACATTTTGGGTGAACTATTCCGGCTTTAAGATCAGTGGCCATCCATGAAGGTTCTCCATGTTTGAATTGAGCAATAAAATACAAAATAAGGCATAAGAACAACAAAGAAAGCTGAACCAGATCATCTAAACGTGCAGAACCCCAATCAATAAAGAGCACGAAGCCCTTGGCCCTCATTCAAAACAGCAAAGCAACATCGCAGGCTAATCTTTGACATTTTCCAAATACTTTTTATCGAAAGCAACCTGCGCCGTGATCATTCCTCATGGCCAGTCAGGCCCTCCAACATCCTTCATCTGAGATACAGTAGGAGATAAAAATGAGGATTCGCTTTGAGGATTGAAGAAGTAGCTGAATTGCTAAAATAAGTTACTAGGCTATATTGAGAAAAATATTCGAACAGGCTATTCCAATTCATCTGCAATCTGGTGTGAGAAGACAAAACAAACGATTTCTCCTGAACCTTGATCCTGTTTGACACTGACAGGCACAAACAGTACAAATCCCAATATGAGAGATTACATCCAGAATGTTTTCTTCAACTTTTAAAGTCCCACTTTTATGTGCAACGGGTTGGTTTTTTATTAAAAACTTTTACGCTTTTAGTACATCGTTCGTTATTGTGTAAACCAACCCTTAAAAAGTAGGTGTTTGCACTGCCTTAAGTTTAGTCAATTTGGAAATTCGAGTTCTCAACAGAAAACCCAAAATTTTAAGTTGTGATGATAAATGGCAACATTTTTTTTAGTCAACTTTTGAAGTCACACTTTTATATCCAATGGGTTGGTTTTGAGACCGAAAAAAAGTCCATATTTATTGTGAAAATGATATCAAAATAGCTTTAGCTCCATTTCCAACACAAACAACAATTTTCTTACCCAACGTTTTTCTATGAAAATGTTGAATGCAAATTTAAACAGAAAACAGCATTGCTTGAGAAATAACGTTAACGTTACACGTGATGATAAAAAAAATGGGAAGAAAGTGGAAAATATTATTTTATTTACCTGTATTTAGTATATTCAGAACATATAAAATACTAGCATACTGTGTAACCACTGTTAGTAAAGAAAATTAAACTAAACAAGGGTGTTTTAAGAGCTTATTTTTAAAAAGACACCCATTTTATTCAAAATACATGTAATATCAGCAGTCTTCCACTTTCTTCAAATAGCAAAAGACTGAAGGCTCATCACATTTTAAGGAGTTTGTAAATTGTATGACTTCAATGTCAAAGGAAACGGATGTTGGACAAACTTCGACTGGAACACAGCACATTTTCCGCTAGATAAATATGTTACAAAACTTGTTGCTGCCTTGTTTATCGTGCCTTATATTCTGGTTTGAAACCCTTCACAAGCATAACTCATGGCTTAATCGCCATAGTGATACCACAGTAACCTACTGAAATATCGAAATCTACTTACTCGTTGTTGTTTTGATCTTCTCCCGTTATTCACTCGATGTCCCGCGTCGTCAAACTGTCCTGGAGTTCCTCCTCACTGTGAATGTGTTGTGAAGCTGCTTATCTCCACTACATTTACATGCAGACTGCGTTCAAGAACGAGAAAAACGCCATGTGAATAAAAGTTGACACCGCTCGCTTCAGATTCCTTCCCTTTCTTCTGCCATGGCAACCGAGCGGCGAAATAATATCTCCCATAAACATTTACCAGGAGGCAGGATCATGGAGAAACACTTCCAACAGGTTGTTTTTAACAAACAAGCCCATCATCAACATTAACTCATAACGTGTATTCCAGCAATAGCACTGAACAGGCGTTTGAGAGTCTTCACGGATGAAATTAGATGCTGGGGCTTATGCCCATTGATCCAATTACACGGGTTAACCCTTTCAGGTTCAAAGTACAACAAACGGCGGAATATTTGAGTACTTGGACTTGCAGGGTTTTATATATTTGTATCTTCTGCTCTAAGTAAATACTGCTTATTTCAATGCGATTATTAAAATACTAAGGATACAAATAATATTTGAGATGTGTAGTAGAGTCACTTAGTGATAATTAAAACAACAGCGCCCTCTGTAGATCGAGAAGAGGATGTTCGTTCTCAACCGTTCTCTTTTTTATTGCAGAAAAGGTAACATATAACAGAATATGAACAATCAAAACAAAACTAAATACATAAATAAATAAGAAAGCATAGCTCACATTCAATTTTAACAAATAAGAGTGTTCTCAACCGTTCTCAACTGAACTAACTGACCTGTGATGACGCGTTGTTGTAACGGTTAATACATCCTGCAAAGTTTATATGTATATATATATTAGTGTAGTACGTACATTTATAACACTATCCTTTTTATATAAAATTTGACAAAGTAAGTGTTTTCGCTCCCTTAAAATTGTAATTGTAGTCAATTGAAATAACTTATAAGTCCCCGTGAACCGGAAGTTGCAAACGATTTTTCTCCAGTGCAGTGACGTATTTCCAAGTGAAACGGAATATTGAACAGAGGGCAGGGTTTTACTCTAGCGCTCCTCCTCTCCATCTCTCGCTCATAGCAAACTAACGGTTTGAGGGGAGTGGTTAAGCGTTTCCCCACCCAAACTGTGAAGCCTACGTCATCAGAAAAAGAAACCGTTCCAGACCGGAAGTAACTTTTCAGATTTTGATTAAAGATTACTAAGGTAAAACATTTTTTTTAATATATATTCACTTGCACGGATTAATTGTTCGCTAACAAAGTAAATAGGTTCAATTTTGATTTCACGGGGACTTGAAATCAAAAAAAGTTGTCACACTACATGGGGGTAACTTGATTTTCAACAACAATTTCAATATTAAATCTCATATGAAACATGAAACAATATACATGAAACAGAAAATATGACATACACAAATATGTAAATATTGAGTAAATATTGCGATTAGTAATAAAATGTTGCGCTTTATGCAGTAAAATGTGTAATACATTTTTATACACATAAAAAACCCTGATCTGCCATTTCCATAAATGTGAGGGAGACGCAACTGAAAGATATAGAGTAGAACTGAACGAAAAAAGTGTTTTAAATATTTTTTATACGACGAATTGACAGCTTATATAAATCACATATAGCAAACAGATGTAAAATATTAATTATACAACCAAATGATATGCTTTCATAACATTTTAAATTGTTAGATGTAGTTGTTAAACTATTTTTAATGCGCCATTATTATTATTTAAAACAAATCCACCAGGAGGTGCTACACACACACACACACACAGCACAGCATTATAACTTGTAGAGTGACCACTAATAAAAGTCTGTCAAGTTTGGGTCTCTATTTAATGTCTCCAGTGATTTAAACTCCAGTGCTGTTAATAAAAAAAGATAATAGATGAGATTATGACAGGTTATGACAGTTTGTCATCATCCCAGTGTAGTTTATCAATTATGTTGTTTATGTCTATTATTAAACTCATGTGCTTAAAACTATATACATAAGGCCTAATGAATTCTTCAGGAATGTGTTTTTTGTTTTGTTTTTTGCTTAGTTGTACAGATCATTTTGATGATCCCACCATAAAAGTCTTAAAATATTGGATTAAAAAAGGACAGTTTTCAAAGACATAAATCATATTAGTGTTTCAAGCAAGGGGCAACCTCCCCGTATCTTTCTTGAAGCCAACACGGAAGTGAATTAAACTGCAATTCATCGAGTGGTTGGGAACCACTGCTGTTTAGGCCATTCGTTTAATGAAAGTAATCAAACGTTGGCGCTGGGAAAGAGAGTCAACCATCATTCTATAATGGGAATAAATGGAAAGGTCCAAAATGTATATTTTTACAACTTCATCTGGTTTTCATGCAACGCTAAAAGTTTAGTATTTGTAAACGATTTTAATCATATACAGTTGTATTGTTTCAAGACTGTGCTTTTACACCAACTTGAGTTTACTGCATTATAACAGGCCAGATCTGCAGGATGAACATGATCACGAGAATATCAAAAATGACAAACACAAGGTCGTTCTTCCTAACAGGGTTTATTAATGTGCTAAATGACGTTAGACTCCTCTGGGTGTTTTGAAGTTCATGCCGATGGTTGGCTGGGTGACCTGCAGATTGGGGAGGTTCCCGAAGTCCTGCAGTGAGAGAGAGAGAAAGGGTTAATGTAGGTTCAGGTCTGTATACAAACACTAAAAACATTTCACATCAACAGCTCGTTGTTTCCAGGACATTTAACCCGTTACAGCACTGCAAAACCTCATCTACACAAATTAAGGTAAAATGAACTTACGAAAGCCTTCAGCATTTCCTTTGTATCTGGATCAACCTCAATAATCTCCTGATCCAAAGCGGAGACCTGAGAACAAAGAGCACAAGCTCATGACGTCCTTACTCAACGTTGATCATTGTGAAATTTAGGTATCATGCAAAATAATCTAATCACTACTACATAAGCAAATAAAGGGTTAACAGTTTATAGGAACACAACAGCTCTTCGAGCAAGAACCTGAGGATTAAATCTTTATTTGAAGCGTCAAGTCACTTTAAAAAGGTGATTTGCTCTATTTTGCTCACTACTGTAGACATCAGTGTTTATATCTGAACTATGAACTTTTATCCCAGTTCTTCTGTGATGATTTGAATGAATGTAAGACAGAAATAGTGATACTGATTCACATCTATACATGACGCGTCTCTCTCTGGATCAGAACGCAGATCTGAATGTTCGCTATCGTGTAAGATCACATGGGTGTCACTGACCTCTGGGACGTAGTTATCCCTTCTCTCTCGCTCCTCCTCCTGCAGTTTGATGGAGATGCCCCTGACGGGACCCCTCTGGATGCGCTTCATCAGGTGGGTCACATACCTGCAGAATCAACAAGATAAGACTTGGTTTCGGCCGTCTCATGTCTGGATTTAACAGCAATATATCCATTATAAGATATTATATATCAAACACTTTCTGTGCTTAAAATAATCGTAATACCAAATTGCATTAAGTTATTTATAATAACTCCATAAAAAACACACCGTTAACTTATGCTGAAGACAAATGGCACTAAATGAATTTTATGATTTCTGAAGAGGGCTTGAAATAGTTAATTATCTTTACATGACATGAATAAATATAAAACTGATATTGATTGATGCAAGTCTCAGCCAAACTCATGTATTTTAGGCCTGTCACTATACTGAACCACTTTGGAATGACTATTGGCACATTTAAGGAGTAGCTCAAAAAAAAAAACCAAAAACTTCTGCTGATAATTTACTCACCCCCATGTCACCCAAGATGTCCATGTCTTTCTTTCTTCATTCGAAAAGAAATTGAGGTTTTTGATGAAAGCATTCCAGGATTTTTCTCCATATAATGGACTTCAATGGGGACCAAACGGTTCAAGGTACAAAACAGTTTCAGTGCAAACTGTTCAAAGGGTTTAAACGACTCCAGACGATGAATAAGGATCTAATCAAGCGAAACGATTAGTCATTTTAAAAAAAAAACAAATTGTTTAAGTTTTATAAGCTCAAATGGTCACCTTGCTCTGTTCTGTGACGCTTCGATCAAAATGAAAGAATCTTTTCATTGAACGAACCAAATGACACGAAAAAAAGAGTCGTTCATTTTAAAAACAAGTTTGAACAAGAGAGTTTGGTGGCCAGTAAAGTCCATTATATGGAGAAAACGCTGAAATGGTTTCATCAATAACATTAATTTTTTTTCGACTGAAGAAAGAAAGACATGGACATCTTGGATCTTGGAAGTTTTTTTTTTAAAAGTAAACTACTCCTTTAATGACAACCTGCAAAATGTAACCATACTTTAACGGTATTTTAGGGCATCATGAATTTCACCAGCTTACTTTATAGATTAGATTTCTTATCGACAAATCCAAGCTGCTCACCAACAAACCCTTTTTTAGGGGGAAGAATTAAAGCTTATTGTTGATCCTCGACTACCATATTCATGTTTTTCCCTGGCAGTCCAAGATCATTTAAAGTGCCTCACTAAGCATTGATGCCATGTTGTCAGTATCCGTGCGTCTGAAGTGCTGGACTTTACTCACCCTGCGATCTTGTTGCGCAGAGGTTTGCTGGGGATGATGGCGATCTCCTCACACACTCTCTTGTTGATGTGGAAGTCATTGCCCAGTCGGGTGTAGTACTTCTCAATCACGACCCGAGCGGCCTTCTTCACTGTCTTGGTCCTGACGCGGCCCTGTTAACACACAAACAAACTCTAGGGTCAGTCAGGGTCACACGGTACACTTTTGTACTTTCAATTAGTTTAGATTCACAATACATGTTTTAAAGCAGCTTTATAGACACCGCTTGTTTCAATGTTAAAATATTATATTTTCGCCTTGTGCAAATACTGAGATTGTTGATAAAGTGTATATTGTAAAAAAAAAAATCATCTGTAAACATTTAAAGTTATATTTCACCAAAAACAAAATAAACTCGGTCACCAAACAGTTGCTGGTCCCCATTGACCTCAATTGTATGTAAAAGACACATACTACTATGGAAGTCAATGGAGCCCCACAATTGTTTCGTTAAAAAAATAATTCAAAACATCTTCTATTCAGGTTTTAAACATGAGTGATTATATAACAGAATTTTCTTTTTTGGGTGAATTATCCCTTTAGTTCACAAAAACTAGCAACAATGCTAACGTCAATACCCGTTATGATTTTAACAGCGTTTTTCCCATTTAAACACAGTTTAACGCATCAAACACGTTTATATTATCACAATAGATCAATTAAATCCAACTTATTATTGTCTAACTCTCGCTAGCAGACTTTAACGTCTGCAATTCAAAAATGGTGAAGCGGGAGATGACGCCGTTTTTTTACATTCAACATCCTACATAAAACAAATGCAGAAAGTCAAAATACTCAGTACATATGAATCGTAACAATATTAACAAAACATTTCGGTGCTTTAAAATGCAACGAGAGTTGCTAAAAAGACGGATTTGTGCGGATTGAAGAGGATTCACTGTGAAACATACACACCATTTTCACACGGTCTAGAGAGGAAAAGGATGAAGATCGACCGGAGCGGAAGTTTATTACAATCTTCCGGAAGTGACATAAAAGTCTCTGGAAAAGAGCAGGATAAGTGCCATCACCTGCTTCGAATGAATGGCAGACATAAACACGGCAGTTTTATTCATAACTTAAACATATTTTAAAAAAAATCAAAATTAAGATAAAAAAATACAACAAACTCACTTAAACATAACAATGTTAAATAAGGAAACAACTACCAAATGTGTGTGTGTGTATGTACAATTTTATAAGCCAACATGCCTTCAGTTTTGTTAGAAGGGTAACGTTAGGTTTACATTTATTTGGCAATATTTGGAGCAATATTTTATAAACAGTGTTTAAGTAGATAGGATACAAACTAAAAGTAGCCCAAAGTGAACAGGTTGTGTAACAAAATTAAAGCACTGGCACACATATAAAAAATATATATTCTGACAAACATTTATTACATTCAATAATTATATAGCTACATATATGCAGTGTATATTTTTGTAATTCTTATGAATGTTAATAAGCTGGTGGTACTCTAATGAAGCTGTATGCTATTTTTTTAGTGTGTGAACTCTTTAGTTAAGACAAAAAAATATCTCTAGAAAGATAGACAGACTCACTCAGAGGTTAAGAGACATTTTCTTTTATTTTACATAAAAAAGGGTGCAAACTTGAGTTTCCCTTTAAGAGTGGAGGGAATAAAAATTTAATTTGAAAGGTTATGTATGGAATTTTATACGACTCCTCAGGAAAATAGGCATTTTAAATAAGATTAAGACATTAATCTGTCTGCAACTTAAAAACAAAATATATTTTTTTGAGAGAGAGAGAGAAACAAAACGGGTCCATCACAGTTGAAGCCCTTGAGAAAGTAAAATCATCGAAGTACATTTAAGTAACATTCATATTTCAACACAATAAATTCATAATACAATGAAATTTAAAGTATCTTTGTAAGTATGACCCGAACAAGAGAATGACTCTTGCAGTACTGTACAATTAAGCTTTTAATGTTTGAAAGTACAGAAAAAAAAACATGAAAAGAGAAATCAAATATTGCAGTGCTTTCCTACCAGACTCCTGTAATATAATCATTCTGAGGTCATTAAAAATGAGTGGTCCTTAAAAAAACAAAAAAACAACAGTAATCCAACAGGTTCCCACATTAACTAAAACCTTGCGACAGGAATGATTAAATTTTCTCGAGAGAGAGAGAGAGAGAGAGAGAGAGTAGCAGACACAATGTTTGAACCCAAGCGCACAGACAGTAGCATGTTTAAGGCATTATGCAACCACAGAATAACAGTGTATCAACTTCATGCCCACTATGTTCTTCAGTGCCCCATTTACACAAGTAGTTTCCATTGCTTTCGGGAATCAAAAGCCATGCACATAAAATCTGCATTAATGTCACTAACTTCACCTTTAGGAGAATATCTCTCTGCATGTACATCCGCAGCACGTTAAAGTGACCCGAACCGTGAGACAAATGGGAATGGTGCACAAACGCCTCTGGGAATGCGTCCTAATATTGTGTATTTAAACCTCAGAATGCCAGGATACCATCTTTAATACGGTACAATATCCTAAAACAATAAAAAGGGGAAAATTAAAGATCGACGAGAGCCAGTAGTCATCATGATTCCAGTAATAACGTCAGCTCTACTTCAAATAGCATATCAGAGTATGATTTCAGTGTCTAATGTAGTGTCTTTCAACCAAAAAAAAAAAAAAAAAAAATCCATCCAATAGCTTCCTTATCCATAAATCCAACGATTTCACATCCCGCGTATATCCACGAGACGCTTCCGAAGGCTTTTGGACGTCAATTAAGGGGTTAAAGGAGCTAAAAAGAAAGAAAAAAAACATACTTCTTCGAGCCAGACGCACCTGGCGATAGCAAGCAGTGCACATCCAGAAATACTAAATCATTTCCCAACTCTAGCGAGGCACGTAATACATATCGTTAAGAGAAGAACGTTAAATAAAGTCGGATTTCCAAGAGTATCATTCAAGTACTTTTCACAGAATAATTTAGACCCAAAGTGACTCGCGTCACAGTAAGGAAAATCTATTAAATAACCGTCACATACGCATTAGTCCCCATATACGAACGCGACTCGCCGAAATCGGTCCTGAAAGTGAATGGGGTCGAGCGAGTTACTATTTACATGGCTGGATAACCGAGGAGTTGAACGGTGGAAACATGCTAATAAAGAATCTGTGGCCATCTATTTGGTCCAATCGAATCGATCCACAGCTTTATAGCAACATTCAAAGCGCGCCATCCACGTTTAGGATTCCCAAAACACAAAACGGGCACGGTGGATTCGTCGTTTACCCCCCCCCCCCCCGTTCCTTATGAAAGATGAGTTCAGAGGTCAGCAGGATTCAGTAAACAAGGGCCCTAGTGCAGTCACACACTCCTATGGCTTCTCTCTCAGCTTTTTTGTGTGTGTACGGTGATCAAAATAAAATAGTTACTGTATATAATTTATCTTACATTAATTCACATTTACTATACATCACGGAAATAAAAAATAAAAAAACACGGATTTAATGCTGTGAATAGGTGAATGGTGCAAAAAAAAAAAAAAACATTAAAATGAGCAAGGCAACGTCACGACTGAGATTAGCGATTTTCCGAAGAGTAAAAAAAAAAAAGAAACGACGGCGACGACAAGTGATAATTTCACATATAACCCATTTTGACGTAATTCCTGTGTTAAAGGAGTAGTTCACTTTTAAAAAAAAACTTTTGCTGATAATTTACTCACCCCCATGTCATCCGAGATGGCCACGTCTTTCTTTCTTCAGTCGAAAAGAAATTAAGGTTTTGGATGAAAGCATTCCAGGATTTTTCTCCCTATAATGGACTTCAATGGGGACCAAACGGTTCAAGGTCCAAATGAGAGTTTCAGTGCAGCTTCAAAGGGCTTTAAACGACACAAGACGATGAATAAGGGTCTTATCAAGTGAAATGATCATTCATCAAAATGACCGAATCTTTTTTCATTCAATGAACGAAATGACTCGAAAAAAGATTCGTTCATTTTCATTTCAACAGGAGAGTCACACAGAACAGAGCAAGACGAGCATTCGTGCTTATAAAACTTAAACTGTTTTTTTTTTTGTTTTTTTAAACGAGCGATCGTTTCGCTTGATAAGACCCTTATTCATCGTCTGGTGTCGTTTAAAGCTGCACTGAAACTCTCATTCGAACCTTAAACCGTTTGGTCCCCATTGAAGTCCATTATATGGAGAAAAATGCTGGAATGCTTTCATCAAAAACCTTAATTTCTTTTCGACTGAAGAAAGAAAAACGTGGATATCTCGGATGACATGGGGGTGAGTAAATTATCAGCTAAAGTTTTTTTAAAAAAAGTGAACTACTCCTTTAAGGATCGCGTTTGGGAAAGGACCGCCTCATCCATGCAAGAGGTCAAGGGCTGCCCCGTCTCAAATCGCGTATGGCCACTATAACAACAAACCAGTCAGAATTTACAAACGGGCCACTTTTGCTGACGTTTTCCGCCACATGATTCGATTCGCCGACTCCAGCGAGGGAATGAGACGCGTTTCAGGTTCAAGGCATGGGAGGAGTTATCACGTCTCTGCCGAACAGCGTTAAGGCATCACATCAGTGTAATTCTGCGCCCTCCAAAAAAGGAAACATTAAATCGCATTATTTACGGCTTACTGTGAACACGTCGAGGCTTTCTTTGCGACCACTGGCACATCCTGAATAATTAGCAGGCGTTACAAAAAGAAAACACATCGATCGGGGAATAATAAGTGACTATATGGACAGGAAGATACAAAAGCGCAGAGTCTCACTGGCCACCTCGGCCAATAGAAAAGCAGCCAGCTGTACGTCAAAGCGACACGATATCGTAGTAAGAGGAGAAGAAAGCAGCATGACTGGCTGGTGGGTTGAAGTGGGACGAGTGCTTTAGAACAAGCAGCTTAAATACTAGTCGGTGGAGCGAAACAGCTGCTCACGTCACACTTTCACAAAGGCCGGCTAGCATCGTCGCGACGGTTATTTGTTTAGCGCTTAGATGCGGCGCTAGTCATATTCTAAGGCTTCGGCCGCTTTCTGGCAGCGCGAGAACCGACAATCAGCCACCGAAATACACAAACGAACATTGAAAATAAAAAGCCACCGTCTCGTCTCGAGGTGCTGAAAAGGTCCGTAGAGGTGAACGTCCACAAAAACAAAGAAGCAAAACAGCAAATGAAGTGCAGTGCTGTTCCAGTGCTTTGTGTGAAGATCAGTCCGAGGACGAGGCCCGTCGCTGCCTAAGTCGAGACAGACTGGAAGAAACAAACAAAACAAAACCCCATTGCGTGCCTCTTGGTTTCCACACGTCGCTCCCCAACGCGTTCGGCTGTTGTCGACGTCTGGTAAAATTTCTTTATTTGAACGCTCTAAAAACAACAGAGTGCGCCGCGAGGCCGGAGGTTCATTTGTGCCGTGGCGTGTTCTTCTTCCTCTTCCTCTTGAAGAAACAGCAGCACCTGCGAGAGAAGACACGTAAACGTCAGGCTGATGTTGACGAAGCACCTCTGTACACATCAAAGCAGATTTGCGGGTTATGCTACATGTCGTCAGCGTATTCGTACCAACCTAAATGCTGCGTCAAAGTTAATAAAAAGGAAACTTAAATGACATTTAGGTTCGTTAAAAGCATCGATGACGGCAACGACACGACAGAATGGGTTTAGGGGACACAAGGCACATGCAGTGGAAGAGAACAGCTCCAGACTGACACACTGAAGAGTGAGAGACTTCACTACACGCGCTTTAGCGCTGGCTGAGTCGGTTATTGAGACGCTATTAACTTACAGTACCCTGCGGACACATGCAGATCCTTGACCAAACACTACACTGAATTAACAGGCCCTGAAATAGTTAGAAGCACGCATTTTTTTTTTTTTTTTTTTTTGAAAATGATGTCATGAACAATTAATAATGGATTTTTGAAGAAAAGTTAAAGTTTTCTTTTTGGAAGGGAATGCCGGTTATGTCCAAAAACAGTGAGAAATTAATTTATTTAGGGATTTATTAAAAATAGGGGTTAAAAAATAAACTTAGGTATAGGGTAGATGACCATATATATATATATATATATATATTAGGGCTGTCAAACGATTAATCGCATCCAACATACTGTATATGTGGGTGCACTGTGTATAATTACTTTATATATATATATATATAAACACATACGTGCTTGTATATATTTATGAAATATTTTTATGTATATAGATTTATATATAAATTTATTTTATATGTGAATATAAATATTTTGTTTTTGTATTATATAAATAATATTTTTTTATCTTTTATTTTGCTTTCTATTGTACATGAACATCAGTCAAAAACATCAGTGAACAGTGTTAGCAATGACATTTTAGTTCCTTTTTTTCACCCCTTTATCCCAGCTTAATATATACATATATATATATATATATATATATATATGAATATAAATATTTTATATATGAACAATATTTTTTTCTTAAATATACATGCATGTGTTATATATTTATATATATAAAATAATTATACACAGTGCACCCACATATATTATGTAAACGCAAACTTTTATTTTGGATGTGATTAATCGTTTGACAGCCCTAATATATATATATATATATATATATATATAAAATTTATATGAAATTTAGTTTGGAAAGAACATTTAAAGTTTACAAAATATGTGGCTGTTCAAATCAGAAAATGAATCAGAATTAAGAGTTAAAACAGTTAGATTACGTCAACCAATCAGATCAAAGAAACAACACTGTTTATTGTTATAAAACATCTGGAAAAAATATTAAAAATGCCATTTGTAGGCTTGGTAAATAAGTAAAAATATTCATAAAAAAACCCAAAACTAAATAAAACAATTTTAATGGCTTGATGAGTTACTTACTATACGGTTCGGTTTTGGTGTAGGGTTCGTTGCATGTAATTATGCATAATTTATTACTATAGTAATTACATGCACTATGTGTAACAGACACAGTAAAATAAAAGTGTTATCCATTAACATACAACAATTTTGGGGGGAAATATGATGCAACATTCTGTCAATTAAACTGGAAGAACTAAATGTCTGTGCAATTAATAAAAAAATAATCACGTCATAATGCGGTGGTATAGATCTGAGCTTTAGTTAAGGGTCTGCATACTTCAGTAAGGCACTGGATACGTGCGTTTAAGTAGAGACCTCCACATCCTCATTGAGTTCCCGTAAATAAGCTGAAGTTGGGCTATTAAAGACTTCTCATCGTACCTCCAATCAACTTTAGGGTATTTCAGCCTCTCAAATCAGACTTTGAGCGGACAGACCTCCCTCTTTCTCTTTCAAACTCACGGATGATCATGAATAGCTACATTAGCCTACAACTTGGTGCAAGTGCGATCTCTATGGCCACAGTCTAGGCTGGTCCACTCCCCTTGGGTTTGATGTGGACTGGAGAGAGGGACTCACCACAGGTTGAGCATTTTCACGCAGCTACAGAAGAGTGTGAAAAGAGAAAAGACAGAGATTATTACACAGAGGTGAGACGATGAGACAAGCCTAATGTCGGCGACAACAGACCAACAGGAAGAAACACACACACAGACACACACAGACCAAAAGAAATTGAGGGGATAACGTAGATCTAGAACATCTACTCAATTATTCAAGTTCGCTTTTTATCAACTAATATCAGAATAGGCATTTTCTGCATACCCGTTTATTGTAAAGTAGATGATGGAGAGGAACAAGAATGGGAGAAAAAGGGGAAGAGAAGAACAGGAACAGAAGGGGATTGGAGAAATGTAGTGTCGTCCTCAGCTCACCAGCCCACCAGTGAATGTGTAAAAATGATGCCTAAAACTCCAACCAATTCATGGTATATAAAAAAGAAGTCACAGCCTTATATATACACATATCATTAAGCTGTTTAGAAGCTGTCTCTAAGCATAGCAACAAAAAACCCAGGTCACTTTGTGATTTGTGTATATTTAAGAGTTTTAGCACATTTAAAAACATTTAGTAAATCAGATGAGTCAAAACATGATCATCTCCTAAACAAGGCCACATATTAAAGGAATATTTCACTTCAAAATGAAAATTGTCATCATTTACTCGCCTTCGGGTTGTTTGAGTTGTTGGACCCCATTGACTTCCATTGTAGGGAAAAAAAATACTATGGAAGTCAATGGGGTCCAACGACTGTTTGGTTACCGACATTCGTCAAAATATCTTCCTTCGTGTTCAGCAGAAGAAATTCATAGAGACATTATGACCAGTCACAGGTGAAGCACATATTGTTGATCATCTCCTAAACAAGGCCATATATTAAAGGAATATTTCACCTCAAAATGAAAATTGTCATCATTTACTGCTTCAAACCTCTATGAACTTCTTTCTTCTGCTGAACACGAAGAAAGATATTTTGACGAATGTTGGCAACCAAACAGTTGTTGGACCCCATTGACTTCCATAGTATTTTTTTTCCTACTATGGAAGTCAATGGGGTCCAATAACTGTCTGGTTACTGATATTCTTCTAAATATCAGAAAATCGTCTGAATGCATTCAAAAACGGTGAAACTCGACTGTTTAACTCTGGGGGAGTTGTAAAATGAGCCTATTTCCAAAAAAAGTGGAGTATCCCTTTAAGGTCTGTGTAGATTGGATGGAAAGCAAACCATCCCCAATGGTAAACACCCAATGGTAACACCATGTACCCTGTTTTTTTTAATAGAAGTAATACTATATAACTAACTGAATACATCTCACCGGATATGTAATAAGCCAATTTTCCAGTCTCATTAAAATGATTTTAATGTTTGAAAAAGGAACAAGAGCTTTTGTACCAATTCTTACAGAGGAAAAGTTCATTGTAAGGTTTAACAAACTTAAAGCAAAAGCCCACACTGTCTCCTTTCCTCCTCTACTTACATGCTAAACAATGCATGAACTGGTATCCAAGTTCTTCTCGTCTGACGATCGTGTGAATCGTGTTGGACGATTCTCCTTTTTATATTAGCGTTACATTTAATGTGAGGCAGAAGCTTTGGTTCAAGTGGCAGTGTTTCACCATTACAGGCTCAACCTTTAAATAATGATAAGGACGGATTCTACATTCAAGAAAACAAGGAAATGTAGAAGAGAAAGGGATCAGAGAGACCTCTGGTGATGACCTCGTGTGTTTGTGCCTTTGCATCAATAAATCAAAGACAGAGGGCATTAAGATATCAAAGAACTACGAGAATAAGGGTTTTGTATGACTGAAACTCAAATGCATATCAGCTGCTTTAGAAGAAAATGAAACTAAAGAGTGTAATCGCATTAGTTATTATGGACGCTGCCTTTTCTGCTCTTATGGAAATGCATAAAATTCAATTTTTGACGTTAAAAACATGCACTACCGGTCAATAAATATGTATTTTTAAATCATGTTTTAGAAAGAAGTCTCTTCTGCTTATGAATGCTACATTTGTATTTTTATTATTAAAAAACTTTCAATTTTAACATTGTTTTCTATTTGAATTTTTTTTTAAATGTAATGTATTCCTGTGATTAAAGCTGGATTTTGTCTACAGTGTCACCTAATGCTTCAGAAATCATTCTAATACCAATCTGCTCAAGAAACATGTATGATTATTATCAATGCTGAAACTGTATTCAAAAGTTTGGGGTAAGAAATATATATATAAATATATATAAAAGCAATTATTCAGAGAGAACGCATTAAATTGATCAAAAGTGACAGTAAAGACAATTGTATTGTTATGAATGTTTCTATTTGAAATAAATGCTGTTCTTTCTAACTTTATATTTATCAACAAAATCATGAAATAATTAAGCAGCAAAAACTAATAATTGGTGCCATTAATTATATATTTATCATTTTTATAGATAAATAGAAAACAGTTCTTTTAAATTGTAATAATAATTTCACAATGTTACTGTTTTTACAGTATTTTTTTTTTTTTTTTGATCAAATAAATGCAGACTTCATTCAAAAACATGACAAATAAATCCAAACTTTTGACCTGGAGTTAATGCTACACATTTAATTCAAAACTGATTTAACTAATTTCCCCCTGGCATATGGCATATGAATTGGGTTTTCATGCTAAAAGTTTATAAGTTCATATATATATATATCTCAAAAGTTCATATATATATTATCCTCTTAAAAATAATATATTTTTATCACCTTTTTTATTATATCACATGTTTTATTAGTTATCATAACTTGGGTATCATTTGAAAGCTTACAAACTCAGAATTCATCTTGTGAAAACCGTTTTATAATTGAACGTTGCGTTACCATAGAAACAGTACTCTAAATGATTTTATCAGGCTCCTCCCCTTTTGGCCATCATTATCTTTCATAATTTATGATCAAAAACCTTTTCTAATCTTGACAAAACACATATATTGTCAGAAAGGTCTGAGTCTCAAGGTTCCATATTTGAACAGAAATGCATTAATTTGTTAAGGCAGAATGTATACAACTCAATTCAATGGAATTCAATGGCACCCGGTGGCTATTTGTGATACTACGCCCAAACAAAATCTCATGGGAACTTCAAATTTTTGTGATATCAACTTCAAATTTGGAACACAACTTGATTAGATTTATGGCTTTGATTTTAGAGTAAAAAATATTTTGTAAAATATATATTTTATATAAAATAAAAAATATATTGTACAGTATATTTTATTTACAGTAATTTAAACTTTTTCATACTTTCATTTTTTGAAGTGTTTTCACAATAATCTGCTGAGTGTTTCCTTTAAAACAAGACCAAACTTGGGTATATATATTCCAAAGCATTCTTGAATTACAACCATTTAAGTTTGAATAGTGCATTTTAACCCCCATTCTCAAAAGGGGGGGGTGACCGCTAAGGGGTTAAAAAAAAAAAAGAAAGAAAAGAGATTTAAAAATGGATAATTGCACCCAATATAACGTTCCCTTCGGTACACAGAGCACCACAGGGGACAGATGGGAACGGACCAGTGAGGGCAAGGGGGAAATCAGTTTGTGTCAACCTGTGAGAAACCATGTGTACATACTTGGCCTCGTCCACCACCTCCACCTCTGCCTGCGCTGTGATTGGTGCGTTCGAGTGGGCCGCCAGCGGGTCGTCAGGATTCAGTTCACCATTAGTCGAGCTCACCACCTGTGGTGTTAGAAGAGAAAGATCGAATTATCCCGTGGCCTCAGCGTAAAAACGTAGTTCGGACTACATCCGTGCAAGTACGTAGCAATGGAGGAAAATCATTTACTACTTCACTTATGGGAGAACGGATCAAATATTCCTGGTTAAATCCATAGATAGATAGAACAATAGATATAAAACCTATTGATTATATTAGATAAGATGTACAGATAGAGAACATTTTTACAGTAATGCATTTAACAAAGGAAAAAAAATATACAGGGCCATTACTGCTCACAAGTAAATAATTTCCTCGTGTTTTTACAACGAAAGACGTTTTTTTTTCACCCCCAAATCAACAGATACCGTCAACTGAATTTAACTTGGAATATTTAACTGCTGCTTAAATTACTTTGCAATCAATCAAATAAAAAATGTACTCATGTAGCTATCGTTTACCAGATCCCCAAATGTACAGTAATGAATTTTGATATAATTTCCAACAGTAAAATGAATGAAGACGCCATCAAAATAAGCTCAAAGAGTGTTACCAGTCGTTTCTGAGGCCTCTACTGTATAAAAGTGAGGAAAGCAGCGCGAGATGGTGAATCTGCGCATTTTATGCGGTTTCAATCATAAAGATCCATTGAATAGAGTCCATTGGTGTCCGCATACTTTTTCAGGAGCGTTGGTTCCGGAAATATCTTTTCCAATCATTCCTCCCAAAGGGATTTTAAAAACAAATCTGTTAAAGCCTTATAAGCCATGAACCAAGCCAAAGAGCTACAAGGTAACTCAGAACACTACAAAATTAGATTTGAAGCAAAAAAGTATCTGAAGATGAGACAAAAATACGAGACTGCACAAGACTTGACGGCTTTAGTGAGAGGAAAAAACACATGAAGCATCACAAACTGCAAAAACTGATTAAAAATGAAGGAGAAATATAAAACTACTCGCTTAAAAATGTGGTTAGACTTTAGTTTAGGGTCCAATTCTCACTATTAACTAGCTGTTTATTAGGATGCATATTACTAGGATATTGGCCGTTTATTAGTATAAAGTTTATTAATTATAAAGCGCATATTAATGTCATATCCCTTAATCCTAAACTAGGAATTTATTAAGGCAAAAGTAATACTTAATAGTGAGAATTGGTATTAATATAAATATATTTATATATAGTCTGTATATTGTAATATGCAATATATATATGTATTGAGTCTAATGCAAAATATGCATGTGCTTATGTATTTAATGTAGTTATCGGTGATAATTTTAAAAACAAGAATAATGTGGGCTGACGGCATTGATTTACAACCTTGTAGCTCATAGTATGGTTGTCTTTAAATGTTTACAAGTTATCAAAAAAAGAAAAAAAAATTCCCATGGAGAAAATTAATGGCGTTTTTACTTCCGGAACCCACTCTGCATAGAGATATTCGGCAATACCATATCCTAATAATAGCTGTACCAAAGTAATACAACATATTTCCCTGATAGTCTTTGGAACGCAAAGAGAGGAGGAATGTCCAACTTTGAATGAAACGCAGCATTTCTACACTGGCCATGTTTACATGCACAACTTTCCGATTGATGAATCCGTTTACATGAACGTGTGTTGGGGTTAAAGGGATAGTTCACTTTGAACTTAATTTTTGTTATGTTTTATCTTACCTCAAGGGCATCCAAGATGTAGGTGTCTTTGTTTCCACAGTATTTTCAATTTTGATATTTTTAGGTCAAAACGTTCTTGTCCGTCAGTCATATAATGGAGGTCTATGGTCACCACCTCAAAGAGCATGCACAGAGAAGTCCAAATTAAACATGATTCAATGACTCGTAAATGTAAGTACACATTGATGGCCTAAGACACGAAACGAGCGGTTTGTGAAAGAAAACGACAGTATTTATATTGTTTTACCTCTTGTAACCACAGCCACAAAGCGCCCTCGGCCCTCTGAGGTAAAAAACAAAATAAATCCTGTTCGTTTTCTCACACAAACCGCTCGTTTCGTGTCTTAGGCCATCAATGTGTACTTACATTTACGAGTCATTAAATCATGTTTAATCTGGACTTCTCTGTGCATGCTCTTTGAGGTGGTGACCATAGACCTCCATTATATGACTGACAGACAAGTACTATCAAAATACTACGGAAACAAAGACACCTACATCTTGGATGCCTCTGAGGTAAGATAAAAAACACCAAAAATGTATTTCAAAGTGAACTATCCCTTTAAAATGCGTGTTTATACATGTTTTAACTAGGGCTGTCAAACGATTAATCGCGATTAATAGCATCCAAAATAAAAGTTTGTGTTTCCATAATATATGCGGGTGCACTGTGTATAATTATTTTGTATATATATATATATATTAAGAAAAAAAAGAAAAAGAAAAAAAGTATTTATATATAAAATATTTATATTTATATATAATATAAAGTATATATAAATCTATATACAGTATATACATGAAAATATTTCTTAAATATATACATGCATGCGTGTGTATTTATATATATAAAATAATTATACACAGTGCACCCGCATATATTATGTAAACACAAACTTTTATTTTGGATGCGAATAATCACGATTAATCGTTTGACAGCCCTAGTTTTAACACGTCCTCTCGATCGAATTAGAAAAGGACAGAACCACCCCTTTCAATCGGATCGAAACTTCATTCGGATCCGATTACTAGTAACGGATCATTTGGTTGCATGTAAACGTAGCCAGTGTTGTTTTAATAAGTGCAAGACCAGCCAAAGAGGGTAACCCATAGAGGTGTGAGAGCAGGTGCTGCTGCAGATGGCCATAGACATGAGCGCACAGAGCGAGGGGTGAAGCTGTACCTGCACTGAGCCCCCGTGCCTGTCCGCTGCCAGGTGAGAGGTCAGGTAGGACGAGTTTGTCTGCCGGTTGGGCTGCACCTCCCATGCTCCTCTGCGGTCGGAGATGGCCGTCTGCGCGGGTGGAGGAGGCGCGGGACAGGGACAGGAGGAGGTGTGGTGAGTGAGCGAGAGCGGGCGAGTGAGGGCCAGGTGGCATGCAGCACAATGAAGGAAAGGAAAATCAACAAAAAGAGCCAGTCAAAGCCAGGAAATGGCATTAGTGACTGCGGACGCAATCGTCCAATCAAACCAAGAAGCAAAACACCACAAAATAAACACAGAGACATTAAAACAGAAGAAACTTTCCTTCAAATCAGGCATCCAACACGGAGATCTGACAGCATGAGTTCAAACTATCTACAGCTACATCCAATTCAAACTGATGGGGCATATCCTGACACAGACCCGAGTCAACACAAGGACAAACAAAAATCCAAATTCAATTTCTCAAACCCCTGGAGCATCATAAGTGGTGAGAGTGATATTTCATTAATTTCTTTTCCAGTTTTCAGTTCCATTCAGTTTAAAGGGTCAATATATCTGCACTCCTCTTCCCTCACAAGAACCATAAAAATAAAGACCAACTGTGAACTCGCATCACTAGAAAGGCAAAAATTTAAACAAGTCATCAATTCATTAACTCAACCTGTCACTGCAAAGCCATACGAACAACACTTTTTACTATTACGTTTAGGGAACAAATAGGAAAAGTGTCATTTTTGGATCTTCAATCTTTCAAACTTGAACTGAGTGCACCTCAAATATGAGCCAAAATTAAATGTTTGCTTCAGCTAGATGAGTTTGTGAGATGTGCAAAGCTGATTTGCTCTTGCGAGGCACAATAAGCGATTTACAGAAACGATATTTAAATATTCTTCACATTTTTTAGGAACTTCTATTCCCAGCATGCACTCTGAGCCATGATATGCTAAAGCAGTGCATGCTGTATCGGCCAACCGCTGAGTGGACGGGTCAATGGTTTGCTTTAAAGCTTTATGTGTTGCTGCAGAAACCCAGCTTTAATGAGCTCATGAAAACATGTCTAGGCCATTATTTCACTCCAAAACCAAATCTTTTTTGTTTGCAAGCACCCCTTCCTCCCCCAAATTCTCATTACTATGATTATTATTTTGGTGATGGTAATGCTGGATAGATATTTGTGGGTAATATCTATGATTCTCATTGGGAATTCTCATTATAATTGGATTACAATATAAAAATTGTTGTGTGTGTGTGTGTGTGTGTGTTCAAGTTTGGATACTTATGACAACTAACTAATTGGGGCATTTGACTGGTTCTCTCTAGTTAAAAAGGCCTGTGAATTTTCCAAAACCAGTTTTTATTTAAATCTAGTGTTTTGCACGTGTCTTTGATGGGTAGTAGAGCCCGACCTGTAAAGGATTTTGAAGGCCGATACCGATAAAAAAAATATTTGTTGGTTTTAAAATCCGATATATCGGCCGATATTTTTTTTTTAATATCAGAAACGCGCAACAAAACATTAACACATTTCCCTAAAATTAGTTATTTGTAGTTATTTATGACTTTTAACTAAAATAATATGACAATGCATTTTAAAAAGAAAATTGTTTCTTAAATTTATTGTCACAATAGAACAGACTGATGATAGTGGCATTAGCTAGCTTTGTGGTTAGCTAGTCTATGATGAGCCATAATTTAGCAATGGATTACGTGATTTTCAATATAACAGGCCAAGGAGAGATAAGTCTCATTGCTATAACCGTCACGCGCTATTAAAGAAATACTTCAGTCACATTGTCAAAAGTTGAAAGGACACTCAGTCAACTACGTGAAGTAACTATAACTAGCTAATTCCGCTTCACTCTCGGCTTATTTAACAGCAGCAAAACTGGACATGATAGTCACAAATTTTGTCATGCTTATTTGAGTTAAGAGAACTGATTGTTATTCAAGCAACGTATGTCTCGTGACCAACTCAACGAGTGTTGCCAACAGGAACGGTGTAGAGTGCCCTCTGGTGGACAAACTATACAACTCCAACACTCATGACATGGTTCAAGCGTGTTTCGTCCATTTTTATTAGATTTTTGAAATATTCATTTATCGGCCATTATAACTGCCGATACCGATAGTTTGGAAAATGCCTAATATCGGCCGATGATATCGGTCTGGCTCTAATGGGTAGGTTTGGGGGAATGGTTAATGCCATAAAAAATATGTCAGTAATAAAGTGGAACAAAAGTGTGTGTGTGACTTAAGTTTATAAAATGCTGATAAAAACATTTCCCATTATCATGGTTGATAAGAAAGTTCAAAAGAACAGCATTACATTTAAAATGTATGTTTTATTGTTGTAATGATGTAAAAAAAAAATATTGTTGTAATGATGTAAAAATTTTTACTGTTACTTTTGAACAACTGAATGTGTCCTAGCTGAGTAAAAGCATTACTTTCCATTCAAACCTTGATGGGTATTGCGTCTTTATTTGCAATCCCTTACGAAAATTAACCATAGTTTTTTTGTAGTAACCATGGTTTAACTATGGTTTTTGTAGTAAAACCATAGTAACCATAAAATGAACCATGGTTTTTGTAATAAAACCATGAAAATAACCATGTTTTTTTTATACAGTAACCATTAAAATAAAGTTTTGTATAAGAAAGCCATCCTCTTAATAGAATAATCTTAATCTTATAAATTATTGTATTATTATAGTTACGGCCATGAGAATGTGGGGGTATTTAACTGTCAAACTAAATATCACAATCTTAAATAAGTTTGAGGTGAAATATGACCGAGACCAAGACAAGATTTGGTTGAGGGGAAATATTATCCACCCCTTCTAAATGGACTAAACCTTCTCTTTCTGTAATAAAGACACGTTTTGCCTTGAATCTTAAATTTCCTCAATGAACACTGGAAGATTACCTGATTCCTTAAGGGCTGGTGCTGGGAGGGTCTGTCTCTGTGTGCGTGGCTCTCACGCGTGACGGCAGACGCCCCCGAGTCCACGTGGACCGACCCCACCGGTGTGGGCTGAGAAGACACGCCAAAACACACAGAACATCAGTTTCAAGGCCAAAGATGAACTAGCTGTGTCCCAGTGAATATAGAGGGTATGCGTGTGACGTCACCGTCGGCCGGAGTTACTCGCAGTGAGTGGCAAAAAGACTGAGCGGCTGTATGATTCAAATTGAAGGGTAATGGAAACACAGCTAGTTACATAGTTAAAAACATTGTTTTGATAAAAGTTGAAACTTTAATGAAAACGTGTTGCGTTTGGTGTTATTTTCCCTAGAAAAAAAGAGCTAGAGAGTATTTAGCTAATTATGTGTAGGCCTATAATATTACATATTTATTATATTTTTACTTATATCATTAAACACCGTTGATATGATAAAAAAAATGCATTATATTTAAAAAAAAAATTTTATTACATTTTTACAGTCGACAGTGCCCTTCCAAGTAATTTACTAGCATTGCCATAGGAAACGCTTTGGCTTTTGCCACCCGGAAGAACGTCATGGTGAATTGTCGTATTGAAGATAATATGTGGTAGTGTTGTCAAAAGTACCAAGTCGGTATAGAATTTTTAAAAATGTCACAATACCAGCATTTTCCTGCATTGTCAAAGATGTCTATATATATATTTTTGAATCGTTGATCATTGTAGCCAATCACAGACATATTTGTTGAGCACGTGAGTAGTACAATGGCCAATCAGAGGTGTTTAACAATCCGTTCAACAGAGCTCAAAATGCTGGGGAGTCACATTTTTTAAATTTCACTACCGACTTGGTACCGAAGTCGGTACTTTAAATCAGGTAAAATGATTGGTATGATAATGCCTTAGAAAATAGCTACCTATGTAGGAAGGAGCTGGAACAGAGCTAGCATGAGTGAAATGCAGAAATTCTTTAAAAAGACGACATAATGACTCACAATCTGTCTGCCAACCCAGTCATAAGAGTAATCGAAGGTATATCCTTTTCGTTCAAACAACTCCGTAAACAATGTCCGCAAGTATTCGTAATCTGGCTTCTCAAAGAAATCCAACCGCCGGACATAGCGCAGATAGGTGGCCATCTCCTCTGAAAGCACAAATGAGGACTTTGAATACTTTAAAGTCAACATAAAACAACTTTAAACAACCCATTTTACTTCTGTAAGGTCCAAGTCGGTCGAAAGGGTCATTACATTTACATGAAAATATTGTGTAACATATTTGATTTTAAAATATTATAAAATATAAATTTAAAATATTTTAATGTGTGTAAAATATTTGATTATAAAATATTAATTTAAAATATTTTAATGTGTGTAAAATATTTGATTATAAAATATTAATTTAAAATATTTTAATGTGTGTAAAATATTTGATTATAAAATATTAATTTAAAATATTTTAATGTGTGTAAAATATTGTTAACATAATATTAACAATATTTTAAACACATGAAGAACAAAAAAAACTGAAAAGCGGACATTACATTTGATGAAAGATTACAAAGACAAACATTATATTTCCTTTGTAAAAATCTGCATTTATGAATTGTGGACAAGACCAGGAACGTGCATTGAGACAGAAAATAGGGTCGATTTTAATTCCATGTTGACGCTCCAAGTGAAGCACATGATGTCGTTTAAGGGGGTCTCACCGGGAAAGTTCTCACAGAGAACTTCAATGGGAGTGTTTCGCTTTGTGTCCCCAATCTTCTGGTAGCGTTCTTTTAGTGTGTCAGCCTGCAAAGCACAAAACAACAGCTCATTTTCTAGAACAAATTAGAAACACTTTTAATGGCGTTAACAGGCTGGTTCAACATACTTTAAGTCCCTGCCAAGGGAGACTACCCCGGAGGAAATACATGAACATGTGACCCAAGGCCTCAAGGTCATCCCTCCGACTTTGCTCTGCACAAAAAAGAAAAGGTTCAATTATGTACAAATTAACAAAGTTGGTTGAACAGTAGAGTTGAGAATCATAAGGAATTCTGGTTCTGATTTTATTGCCATTATTTTTTCCTATTTACAAAAAAATAATAATAATAAATACATAATCTCATTTCAAACCCATTCATCTATAGAACAATTCATTTTTGTTTATCCAGTTTAATCTTGATTTGTGTTTTTCAAAGATAACCCAAAGTCTTATGGGTTTAGAATGACATGAGGGTGAGTAAATGATGTATTTTCTTTTTTTGTGATTAAGTATTTTAAATCATATGCATTTTACAACATAACATTAATAATATATTACACACACTGAAAAGCGGACACATTTAGATTTGTGCTGATTCTGCCGAATGAGAGATTTGTGAACCGAAAATAAATGTCTGTTTATCCCCTATTATATTATATTTTTCGTTCCCTTTCTGAATAGCATTACATTTAAAGGATTTGATGTGGAGTGAGGGCAAATAAAATACATTTCAGGATGTGGAATGTGGACACATGGAGTGCTTTAAATGATTAAACTTCAAATAATTTCAGTAATACTTTAATATAAGGTTCATTAATAAACATTAGTTAAACTAAGAAAGTAAAAAGCATTTATTAATCTTAGTTAATATTAATTTCAATATTTATCAATACGTTGTATTTGTTAAAATGAGTTAATGTACAGTGAGCCTGTTAACAAGAACAAACAATGAACAACTGTGTTTTTATTAACTAACATTAATAAAGATATATTACATATATAATGTATACTGTAAGAAATGTATTGCTCATTGTTAGTCCATAAGGTTCATTAGTTAAAGTGTGACAGGTTGTATTGCGATTCCTGTATTTCCATGCCCAAATTTAAGACCTCTTAAAATAATTAATCCTTTTAGGTATTTAAGACTTACGACCCTAAATTTCATCAAACTGAGGACAACATAACCAATATTATAAAGTGATTTTTTTTTTTTTTACCTGCATTATCTTGGGCCACCCATTTTCCCTCTCTCATCACATTCAGTTTAAACAGCACAAAAATTCAACATCCAAAGACCCAAACATGAAAAACCAAACAAGCCCTCAAACCGTATTCACTTCATAGCCCTTAATCCTGTAATTTTGGACAAATATGAGGACTCAGGTGTGATTATTTATCATAAATGTTATATCACTGTCTTCGATAAAGTTTTGTCTATCCATTTATGGTGTTTTTTTTTATTTTGGGAGTATTTTTGAATTTATTTACTTCAAAAAGTACCATATTTTCTATGTAAATGAATTACTATGTAGTATGTAGTTTTATTTTTTTTCCAATTTTTTAACTACATCAAAATATCACTTCAATAAGTTCTTAGAGCTAAAACCCAAAGATGAAGTGACTTTGCTGTCTTATTTTGGCTTATTTTAGAAGACTCTAAATTACAGTTTTTCCCATTCATTTCTACGGGTGCCCATTTTTGACCCAAATACAAGATTAAGGAGGTTTTTTTCACCCACTTAACATTGTAGAATTGAGTCAAAAAAAAAAAATTGTGTGTGTTCAGGTGGCAAACTTAGGAAAAGTAGCCAAGTCTTAGAAGTATTTTTTTTTTTAAATAAATTAAAACTATTTTGCCCACATTTGTCCAGAATACGGTTTTAGGGTTAAAAGAGCTGGATCACGATTCCTAACCCTACTTAACAACAGCCAATCAATTTAATGTTAAGTCTATTTCAGGATCAGACTAGGGAGGTATCCAAAACTCACCTTTCCCTAAGTGTGTATTAATAGACATGTATCGAGCTGTGCCCGTAAGGCTCTTGTGCTCCCGGTAAGGAATGTGTTTTTTGGTTTCTGGGTCAATGTATTCTTTCGCGAGGCCAAAGTCTATGATGTGAATGATGTGCTCCTTCTTGTTTCCTTGCCGACCGATGAGAAAGTTCTCTGGCTTCACGTCCCTATAGATGAGGTTTTTGGAGTGCACATATTCCATGCGGGAAATCTGAGGAATAGAGCAAAGGATGCAAATTACACACTTACACTGCAAAGCACCAGAAGGACGACTTCTCACCCAGGTGACGCACTGCCTGGACACTCACCAGCTGAATGGCGATCATCAGGACGGTCTTGAGGGAGAATGTTCGGTCACACAGGTCAAAGAGATCCTCGAGACTGGGGCCGAGCAGCTCCAGGACCATGGCGTTGTATTTCCCACAGGGCCCGAAATAGAAGACCTGAGGCAGACCCTCGACTATTAAAAAACACAAATAAGAGCATTAATCACACAAGTCACGACATTCTCTCTTTAACTATTTCACCACCGGCGTATTTTTATTTTTTTTAAGCTGCCACCCCCAGCGTTTTTGATCATTTATTATAATTCATGGCCCCCAGAGTTTTTTTTTTTAGCCCGACCGATACCGACCGATACAAATATTTTTGGGTTTTAAAATCCGATATTCCGATATATCGGCCGATATTTTATTTATTTTTATTTTTTTCAGAAATGCGCAACAAAACATTAACAGATTTCCCTAACATAGTTATTTCTAGTTATTTATGAGTTTTAACTAAAATAGTATGATAAAGCATTTTAAAAATAAACTTCTTTTATTGTCACAACAGAACAGACGAACATCAAAATATATTAAAGTTCTGATAAATAAAATAATATTTAGTCCCTACATTGCCTTATAAGCTACCTTATAATTACAATGTCAGCTTGCTTATCCCTTTACCTGCACTTTTTACATTTTTTCCATCAAGCTACATCAAACCATTTTCAATCATCAGTTACGTTTGATACTTTTTCTCTATGTCTAAATGTTCACTCCTCGCAAGTCTAACTTACATTTTACAATGCAGGGACTGTAACTAGAGATATGCTAGTTATAAATACAGTAATCATTACTTTATTTAGGCAGAAAAAGTTCATTGTGGTTTCCAAGCTCATTAATGTTAACGTTAGCGGTCTTCCACTGATGATAGTGGCATTAGCTAGCTTTGTGGTTAGCTAGTCTAAGATGAGCCATAATTTAGCAATAGATAACATCATACTGCAATTTGCAAAACATACATTTTCAATATAACAGGCCAAGGAGAGATGATTGAAGCGTGTTTCGTCCTTTTTTATTTTATTTTTGAAATATTAATTTATCTGCCGATACCGATATTTTGAAAAATCCCTAATATCGGCCGATATATCGGTCTGGCTCTACTAAACATGCAATATATGAAAAGAAAGAACAGAGCCTTTAATAATAATAATAATAATAATAAAAATATTCTAGCTGCATACCTTTTTACTTTTAAATCAACACTTTATTGTGGGAAAGTTTTATTAAAGGGTCATTCCACCTCTGGAATGATTAATGTGTATTTAAAATGGGTAATTTATGTAGAAGAATTGTGAAATTATTTTTGAATAGGCTCTAAGCGCGATCGCTTCCGGGTTAGTCTTAGCACGCCCGGTTACATCCGGTGCTGTGTTAGGTGGAGAGTCTCAAATTACACTCGCTGTTTACAAAAACTTTCTGCGGTTAACGTGAATGATGTTAACAACACTGTGAGGCAGTTAGCCGTCACACATTAGAATAAAAAAACAGAATTAATTTAAATTATATATTACGAGCTACATCAACAACTTCGAGGGCGAGTATCCTCTCATATCGTGGGAAATTCGACAAGCGAATCAGTTTCTAAAATCGTTGACTCCGTTTCTGAGAAAATTAATTTTATTCGAAATTTTTTTATTTCGATTTTTTTCCCAAAGACATCAATGTGCGAGATGCTTTTATTGCTCACTGTCTTTTGATAAGGAGATTCTGTACTCTTTCAGAAGGTGCATAATAGCGCCCCCTACTATAATAATATATTATTTATTTATTATAATACATCACAAACAGTGAAAGCTGGAATATTCTGTCAGCGTTGTCTCAATGTCAAGTGTGCACTTTGTAAATAAAATCAATCATGGATTCATGTATTTTTGCAACAACTGCATACCAGTACTGAGAGAACTATGAAAATGGATGAATACGTAAATAAAACTGACTTTGCCTGAAGAAGTCACTTTGAACCCTTGTGATCTCACATGATTATGCCAAGAGATCAACATCATCAAAACTAGTCAAATTGAGTGCAAAACTGGTCTAGTGTCTGTGTTCAACAGTGTGGCTCAGACAGACCCAAGCAGCTTTCTGTAGGTTAACGTGGCAAATTCAAGTGATCAACTTGAACACGAGCTAAATCTGCGTGGGCAATTATTTCTCCCTCACGCAAAACTCCAGATTGCATGGATCCCTACTGGAATGACTGGGTTTCAGCCTCACAATAATCGAAAAATGGAAGCGGCCGAACCCCCCGTCTGCTATAAAACACAATAATTAACAGCTAACAAATACACGTGTCTGTAAACTGCGTGCTTCTTCAGAGGGTGATGTGGGTAGTTGTAGGACAAGCCTACACTGCTCATTGTGTGGTGGTGTTGTAACACTCCTGAGAATAGAGCGCACTGTTGGCCTGCCGATGACTCATCTTGTGTTCAGACTGCACATAACACGCACTCGGTTGTTGGTTTCCATCTCTACTGATTAACACTTTTACAAGCTAGATGCTACTGGAAAGTGGGAGTGGGAATTCAAAGAGTGGGAGGAAATTCATTTAGAAATGTAAAATATCTCTCAAAAAGTAAACGTTGTATGAAATGTGTAAAAATAAATAAATAAAATGCATGAGGTCAAAATGATTGCTGCGTTGAATAAACCCTCACGGATTTGCCGTCATTCGTAAATCGTATGTTAATTAAATATTTTAGCAAATTTGACCATGTTTTTAGCTACCAATAATCATGATTAAGGCTGCGCATAATTAATGAGTAGAAATGCACAATATGCACAGAAAAAAAATGGTACCAAACATCATGACATTAGCATTGTGCAAATTAGGCAACAAGCTGCTGTTGTTTGTTGCTCATCCCACAATCAAAATGGTCACCAATTATTCACCCTTATGTCAATTAGAATTCTTCTATAACTTAAAAATTATTATTAAAAAGGGTCAAAACAGGGACATCACCAATCTACATTCAAAACATCCAAATTAAAATATGATTCATTAAATTCTGATTAATTTTAGGGGAAATTTATTAACTGAAAATGTATTAACTTTAATAATTACTACTCATAAATTACATTTTAGTAGGTTTTATGAACTAAAAAGTATAGCAAAATATTGTGGTTTCATCTCATGTCATTTAATGAAGGCAGTTTAGTTGGTTGGGTATGGTATCAATGCCATGGTATCAGAGCTTGTGATCAAACCAAAGACAAAACAACTCAAATCCAATTATTTTAATGGGAATCCTTTTTTTCTGGGAATTTTTTTCTTCTTCTATACTTCTAAATAAAAAAAGTAAAAAAAAAAAAAAAAAAAAAAGGGAGATGTCGCAAATTTACATTTAAAATGCCCAAATTAATTCTGATATGGGCATTTTAATAATAATGATTCAAAATGTATCAGTTTTTTGTTAATTACTAATTTTGCTACAACACAGAAAGGGTTGCTCCAATCAATCTAAAAACTCAGATAAGATATCAAAGTTTTCAGAATATTACACTATTTTAACCAAACAGCCATTTTTGTGACGTATACACAATATTTAAGCCAAGTTGGAAAATGCAGTATGCACCAATTTAACAATTCAAAGTAAAAAAAAAAACTGAATTATTTAATGATATTATTGTTTATCTATAAACATTGAGACAATGTCTGGTTATTGTGTGAATACAGTCAGTTTATTATTATTATTATATCATTAATATTGTAATTAATTTTAATCTATCATATTCCTATATTTTGTATTTTACTTTTATATTTTTAATTTTAATAATAATGATTCAAAATTTCTCCATTTTTTGTTAATTAATTACTAATAATAAATTACATTTTAGTAGATTATTTGGTTGGTTACGGTATCAATGCCATGATATCAGAGCTTATGATCACACCAAAGCCAAAACAACTCAAATCCATTTATTTTAATGGGAATGGTGCGAAAAAGCTTCCATGGAGGCCTAGCCTAGGCCAGTGTATTTCTCCCCTTCCGTCTCACTTTGAGTCCACAGTGCTCCAATAAAACACCATCTGCCAGCAGCCAGTTTGAGAGAGCGGCTCAAACACTGACGTCTGACTGGAGAGACGAGAAACCATGTGACTCAAGGGCCTCCAGTTCACAAAAACACACCAGTCTGCACTGACGCATCTCACTTCTGCCACGCTGCACACTTAAACAAACCCCAGTTCAGCCGGAGAATCGAACACAAAGGCTGGGAGAGTCCGGGGCGCTGGATTTATCATGCCTGAGCCGGTTGATCAGTAGCCAAGCCATTCCCAGCCAAACTCAGAGAGTCAAGTCCCGATGCCAAGGCTAGGCGGAGGAGGTGTATCAGAGTTCACCACGACACAGATACACATTAACCACACACAAAAGAGAACTCGACTGTTCTTTCTAGAGGAAGAGACCTTCGTTTGGCCAGCATGATGGGAAATTATGACATGTACAAGCTGTTAAACATTAATAGCTCATATAAGGAAGTGTTTTCTAAAGGAAGCCAGATTAAGGGTCATCTTTATTAAAGATAGTGAGTAATATATTGAGGAGTCATCTCATGCTAAGTAATTTGGTAAATTATTTAGAAAAGAAGATTTGGCGAAATTGTTAACTGAGGATATATCTTCTTGTCAACTATTGTGTCTAGGGGTGTAACGGTACACAAAAATCACGGTTCGGTACGTACCTCGGTTTTAAAGTCACGGTTCGGTACGTTTTCGATACAGCAAAAAGAAAGAAATGCCAGAGAAATTTCCTATTTGTTTAAAGAAAAAATATTTTTAAATAAGTGTGAGTTTTCCTAGATCTTGAAACTTTCAGGTTTATAAATGGGTCATCTTTAAAGGATGAACAAATAATGTTTTGGTCATCACATTAAAAATAACATTTAAATATATATTTATTTATATAATATTTGAATTTTGAAGTGTCAAGTACTTGAAAGCATTTCACCATTCCAGCCAAACTGGTTCCAGTTAGTGTTACTATATTAAATCCATGGTGAATGTTGCTGTGGACGTAAAGTACTAGTTCATTCACGGCACAATGTTTCTCCTGGTTTCCACGACAGCGCTGTTTGATCTAATAGAGATCTACGGTTAATAACGGAGAAATGTGAATGCTTCTCACTAGATCTCGCAGCGATGTTATTACCTCAGTGGCGAATTCAAATGTTTTCTTTACCGGATCTCTTAGCGCTGTGTAGTAACACTGTCACTTGATCGAGATCGGCTCACGCTGCACAGATGTTGCTGGTCCGAACTGATAAACGATCCATGAAGCACATAACGAGGAGCGCAGTTTCGCTCTGCTTTCATTACCCTTGCCATTTGGATGTTGCGCAACGTTGTGTTGGCCGCGTCAGCGCGAATTTTGCCGGCAAGAAAAATAAAATGGTCCAAGCAATCGTTCGGTTTGTATGCGTACCAAACCGGAAGCCTCGAACCGAAACGGTTCAATACGAATACATGTACCGTTACACCCCTAATTGTGTCTAATCCTTATTGGATAACATCATTGGCACCATCTCGTGTGTGAGATTTATGAGGAAAGAAATTTGTATAATGACATGGGTATTTCAATGGAATTACAACGCGAACGTGATTTGAGGACATTTCCGAGTCTTCATTTTTCAAATGGCTTTAAAAACATTAAACAGAATTATATTAAAAATGTAAAAATGCAGAAAGTGTTCTGTGATGCAAGGTTTAGGGGTCGGGTTAGTGTAGGGGAGTATAATATACAGTTTGTACAGTATAAAAACCATGTGTGTGTGTGACCATGTCTGTCCGCCACCACGGTCATTTTTGACCCAGGGAAAACCCTGGGGATGCTGGGTCAATATTAACAGTGTTCATTTAGCATTTAAGTGGACTGAGCTCAACTCATGATACCAGAAAAGCTCATGTTCACAAATCCCTATAGGCATTACACGAGTCTCCATCTAGCCTGAAAAATAGAGAGAGAGACTGAGAGGAGACAAATAAAAACAGAGGATGGACATGGATTACATAAGCGCCTCGGGTGGTGTTATGTCATTCACAAAGCTGCGTTTGAGGATGGAGAGACGGAGGAACAAGACTAACAAATAGCTCACTTAGCAAAAACATTGACGCGAGCATCCCTGGGAAAGCAGACGGGAGAACGAGGCACGACCGGGGAACAGGTTGAAGGGAAGAGTGCTGGCAGACATGGGGGCTGTATATGATTATGGGCAGTTGATATTATCATTCTGCATGTGTGCGGGATACGCCTGGCCACAGCTCACACTTCCCGTCAGCCAACCATGATGCACCGAGAAGACAAGGGGAGGTGGCAAAAACGTGGCGCCATCCGGATCAAACGCAAACCCTCCGTCACAATCTAAGGCAGAGCTACCGCGAGCCTCTGGTCTGAAAAATCCAGCTACAGCAAACCAACACTGTGTGACAGGAATCTGTGCTGTGATATTTGTTCTTCCTGTCCGTCAGCCTAGTCGCTGTAACATG
This sequence comes from Pimephales promelas, assembly GCF_988280905.1. Taxonomy (NCBI): domain Eukaryota; kingdom Metazoa; phylum Chordata; class Actinopteri; order Cypriniformes; family Leuciscidae; genus Pimephales; species Pimephales promelas. The sequence continues at coordinate 3,019,578 of NC_142769.1, read as the reverse complement.
ACCCGAACCACTGTGATGTCCATGAATGTGTACCCACATCAAAGATGTCCCTCGCTCTCTTTTGTACCTGAGCGGATCGGATTAGAAGGGATGATCTCTAGTGCAAACAGAAGAAATAATTACAGCTGAATCAGGTTGACTTCAAGCAGCAGATAAAAAAAAAAAAGCATTCAGAGAAACGACACAGAAAAGGGTTGCTCCAATCAAACTATAATCTCGACATTACTGCTGGGTAATAGATAAGATATCAAACGCTTTCAGACTATTTTAATATTTCTTTTTAACCAAACAGCCATTTTTGTGAAGTATACACAATGTTTACGCCAAGTTGGAAAACGTAGTATGCACCAATTTAACAATTCAAAGTAAAAAAAAACTGCATTATTTAATGATGTTATTTTTTTTTACTTTAACCATAAGACAACCTATAAACATTAAAAGGAGCTGTATGCAAGAAATTTATTTCAATTAGTCATAAATTTTCCCTGATGTCACTAGACATTAAGAAATCATGTTCATTTCAAATACTTATGTCACTGACAACAGTAGCCAGGATATTGTCATTTAAAAAGTGAAGTTGCAGCCCTCGACTGATGTTGATGTTGTCATGTTGTGTTATGTTCTGATGCGTCCCCCTCCACCGATCTACCAATCACGGACTCAGTAGTGTTGCGGCATTCGGGTTGCCAGCTCTTCCAGTGTTGTAGTACTCGAGACTCGGACTCGGTCTCGAGACCATATTTTAATGGTCTTGTTCTTGTCATGGACTCATGTGCGTTTGGACTCGGAATTGACTCGTACTCCAACATTTTTTTGGACTTATTCTCGGACTTATTCCCGAGTCCACTCGAGTTCAATTCAAAATATACTATCTCTGGTCTCGACTCGGACTCGACTCTCGGCTCGGACTCGACTCTCTCTGGTCTCGACTTGGACTCGACTCTCTATGGACTCGGTCTTGGCTCGGACTCGACTCTCTCTGGTCTCGACTCGGACTCGACTCTCTATGGACTCGGTCTTGACTCGGACTCGACTCGCTCTGGTCTCGACTCGGACTCGACTCTCTCTGGTCTCGGTCTCGACTCGGACTCGCCTCTATGGACTCGGCCTTGGCTCGGACTCGACTCTCTCTGGTCTCGACTCGGACTCGACTCTCTATGGACTCGGTCTTGACTCGGACTCGACTCGCTCTGGTCTCGACTCGGACTCGACTCTCTCTGGTCTCGGTCTCGACTCGGACTCGCCTCTATGGACTCGGCCTTGGCTCGGACTCGACTCTCTCTGGTCTCGACTCGGACTCGACTCTCTATGGACTCTGTCTTGACTCGGACTCGACTCGCTCTGGTCTCGACTCGGACTCGACTCTCTATGGACTCGGTCTTGGCTCGGACTCGACTCTCTCTGGTCTCGGTCTCGACTCGGACTCGCCTCTCTCTGTTCTCGACTCGGACTCGACTCTCTATGGACTCGGTCTTTGCTCGGACTCGACTCTCTCTGGTCTCGGTCTCGACTCGGACTCGCCTCTCTCTGGTCTCGACTCGACTCTCTATGGACTCGGTCTTGGCTCGGACTCGACTCTCTCTGGTCTCGACTCGGACTCGACTCTCTATGGACTCGGTCTTGACTCGGACTCGACTCTCTCTGGTCTCGACTCGGACTCGACTCTCTATGGACTCGGTCTTGGCTCGGACTCGACTCTCTCTGATCTCGACTCGGACTCGACTCTCTATGGACTCGGTCTTGGCTCGGACTCGACTCTCTCTGATCTCGACTCGGACTCGACTCTCTATGGACTCGGTCTTGGCTCGGACTCGACTTTCTCTGGTCTCGACTCGGACTCGACGCTCTATGGACTCGGTCTTGGCTCGGACTCGCCTCTCTCTGGTCTCGACTCGGACTCGACTCTCTCTGATCTCGACTCGGACTCGACGCTCTATGGACTCGGTCTTGGCTCGGACTCGACTCTCTCTGGTCTCGGTCTCGACTCGGACTCGCCTCTCTTTGGACTCGGTCTTGGCTCGGACTCGACTCTGTCTGGTCTTGGTCTCGACTCGGACTCGATTCTCTCTGGTCTCGACTCGGACACGACTCTCTATGGACTCGGTCTTGGCTCGGACTCGACTCTCTCTGGTCTTGACTCGGACTCGACTCTCTCTGGTCTCGGTCTCGACTCGGACTCGCCTCTCTTTGGACTCGGTCTTGGCTCGGACTCGACTCTCTCTGGTCTTGGTCTCGACTACAACACTGAGCTCTTCTCTAGGTACCACAGCGGCAGATACAAACGTATCGGAATCTGATAAAAAAATTCTATGAATCCGAAATACCTTGTTACAAAGTTTGAAATAAATAATTAACAGAAAAAAAAAACTCTGTGTAGGACTAGTCACTTGCAATTGGAAGCTTCTTGTAGCAGTCTACATTCATGCTGGAACCTGAAGCACATCTGGCAACCTCGAGTCATGGGGGAAGGCGGGGAAACACCCTAATTTGAAAGCGATTGCAATACCAGTTTTGGCCACAATCTTGCATACAACTCCTTTAAGACAATGTCTGTTTACAATTGTCTGAATACAGTCAGTTTATTATTATTATCATCATCATCATTAATATTGTAATTAATTTTACTCTATCCTATTCCTATTTTGTATTTTACTTTTATATTTTTACTTGAGCTGCTGTAACAAAGGAATTTCCCCAGTGTGGGATTAATAAAGTCTATCTAATCTAATCTAATAAATATATTAGTTTTTTTTTAAAGCTGTATTGAATACAAATCACAATTTTGGCCACATAATGTAGCCCTACAAACAACAGCAAGCCTGGATATTTTTTTTTATTGCATACATACATTTTAAATTCTCCTGATCATGCAGCCCTAATCACAATATCAAAATGAAGCATACCGAATGGAAAGTTAACAGCAAGATAAGCGCATGAAATTAATGTTGATTCATTTAGCTGTATATCCCATATTGTATACGTCGCAGTTATTGATCAATATATCACTCAAAAATCCCACTCAAAAATATATACAGTAAACAGTTTAGAGTTAATTCCTCCCCAAGGAGTAGGTGGTATTACCAAAATAGCATGATATTGATTAAATAGACAACCCTTAAATGGACAATATACACAAACATGTAGCAAAGATTATTAGATAATATAATATCATCAATACTTTTAAAAATGAAAGTGACTTTCCTTTGATTTTGAGCTGCTGAGCTTGAGCATGAGTTAGAAATGCTAAAAGAAATAGACTCTTTATAAGATTAGAAAAGTGTAATGCATCATAAATAGGACTGCATAAAATCATGTGTGAAACCACAGTCAAATATCCTGTATTCTGACACTTGGAAACCACAAATCAGCTGAATACCACTTTAAAGAGGCCGTAAACAACCTAATCAAGCAGTGTTTACATTACAAAACAAATTCGGTTTCATTAAAATCTGTGCTTGAAAGGCCTGTCTGTGACAATTCATGAAGTAGGCTATCATTTCAGCTACTTTTTATTAGTTATTCAGATATACCACAGTCCTGCATGATCACTACCGGCTGTCGAAATGACACTGGTTACATATATACCGTCATAACGCCCAGCCCTGACGTTCAGCAGATCTCTATAAGAGCATTACAAATGGGTTTGAATATCAAGGCTTGTAATCATAATAACACGCTAATCGGAACAGATGGGATTGACCGTGATCTCTGGACCAGTGATGTCACTTCTCTCCTCATTGATAAGAGCTGCGTGCCCAGGCATGAGTTGAGAGAAAGAGAGAATGAATGCACTGATCACACCATCACAGAAGATGAGTAATCATCACGAACACCCTCGTCACCGCCTGTGCTTTCGAACCTGCATTAGAAAATATTCCCATTTACATTTACGGGAAAGAAATGTTTTCTGAAAGCCCCGATAGACCGCTACATTTAACAGCCTGATGTTCCACTACTGCTCATTTATCATCACAGATCTCCTGAAAGGTCATTTAATCTGTCTGAATGCAGGACTGCTCAGAATCCTGCGCAACACGTCCTCTGGACGGATAAGCGTGCGCTGCCTGGGCCGTGACATCACTACATGATATCGAGCTCAGAGCGATGCTGCTGAAAACCTCTCCGAGAATCATGTCTGGGCATGTCCGAGTCCGTCCTTCAGGAGAGTAACCTCCATGCGCAGCCACACACAGACTAATGTTGTGATGTCCAACCGGGTGATAAAAAAAATAATAATAATAATTTTAGCTTAATTACGAATGAGGTTTCCTTTTAGTTAAAGGTCCCGTTCTTCATGATCCCATGTTTCAAACTTTAGTTAGTATGTAATATTGTTGTTAAGAGTATAAATAATTTCTGTAAAATTATAAAGCTCAAAGTTCGAGATATTTTATTCAACAGAATTAGTCTACATCGAACGGCCCATTTGGACTACATCCCTCTACTTTCACCCATTGCAACATTAATCTTTATTGAAAGTGGATCATATATGTAGTCGAAATGTAAAAGAACTTTTTTTAATTTGGTGCCCTCTTGACCAAGAAAAGAGAGAAAATAACCAAGGGGCGTAATAACCATTTGTATTAAAAGACTACAGGTCCCACAATGCACCGCATTGCACAGCTCCGGAAGCCACACCCACTAATCCGGAACAGCGCAAACAGAGAATTCACTCTTCCGTCTACAAAATGTCTGGTTGGCTGTGGTGAGCAGGACGATCGAGGGCGAGGGATGTAAGAGGACGGCATGTTGCACGAAGCGATAATAAAAGAATAAACCACATTGTACATTAGAATTAAACCAACGTAAAAACAAGCAAAACTAACCTAAGAAAACAACGCCGCTATAAACATTGCTATGATGATGCCGATGCACGTAAATGCCGGAGGCGACTGTAGTGTGGGAACGACTTTTTACTTTGTCCACTTGCATCCGTCTTTGTTGACATCCGCCATGTGTGCACAAACAGAGCGGGACTGGTCGGAAATTAACTCGTCTTCTGGCGTGTTGCAACCATAGACTGTAAAAAAAGATGGACGACGCCCCTTCACTCTTTTCCATCAGAGAGAACTGAAGCTGCCAGTGTCTCGATATGACGCTGACATCTTGAAACTTGAGTCTGCGCACTTGCGTGTTTCGGGACCAGTCATGCGCAGTCGTGAGCAGGAAGTAAAGCCGCGAAATCAAGGCCGCGCCCTCATTCTCGCTGAATCAAACGCAAGCACACTTCCATTAAGTGTCCTCTGTCTGCTTCGTTCTTCTCCAATGATGTCTGCTGATTGCAGAACCTCGTTAAAATAAGGTAAATACAACTACTAACCACATAATCGACATTATTAAAAAAAAGTTCGCTGGTGCTTCAGTGACTACCTCGCTCAGAGAACCTGTCAATCACAGCTGTCAACCATGATGTCAGAGCACCGTTATTTTATCATCACATAACTAACTAAAAACAAACTTATTTTAAAAACGAACACTTGAAATTACATCAACGTGATAGAAACTACAGTAAATGACAGAAACTATCTTTGGAAAAAGGATATGTGAAGTGTAATTTAATTGTTTAGTTGGTCTCGCGTCCCATTGAATAACATGGGGAGGCGGGGGTTATGAGCTATACTAGGTCCGGTCACAGGGGGGCGATCGAGACGTTTTGGCTTGACTTTTGAGGGCTTGTGCGGCACGCTTGGTTGCAACCATAAAAGGGCCTAAAACTTAATCGCAATTCATTAATTATTCGGCAAATAACGTTTCCATCAGCTTTTATCGCATTCGCCGTATATCGATCATGACAAAATCCGATGAGACCGAACGTATTTCAATTGAATCGATATTCATGAAATTTAATCGAATTTTACTGTTTCCATAAGGTATTTTTCATTCGATATCACTTAATTCGGATAAAAATGTGTCGATGGAAACATGGCTACTGACTGTTTACTTGTTTTCAGTAAGCCTGAGAGATAAGTCAGTTGTCAGATTTTTTATCATTAAAAGGAAAGAAATTCTGTTGCCAATTCCCAAAAACATTTTAGAGCTTGTGACAGAGACTTGAGCTACCGATATGCAGACTTAAGCAGTTATATAAGAGAGATAAAGACTAGTGCAGTTATTACGGCGAGAGAGAGAGATTTAGCATGTGTGAATTACCTGAGTCTGCGTCTCTCAACAACGTTCAACAGGAGCCTTTCTACAGCAAGTTTAACTGCATCAAGAACAGTGACGTTACTACCTCTACAACAACTGAGAAATGATATCCGGCTTTTCAGTTGCAAAACTATTTTACTAATAAAGTTGAGGTGCAGTGTTAAGTTTGAGTGTGCATTTCTCTCTCTGTGTGTGTGTGTGTACTTTTGTATGACAGAGAGAGCATACTTTCAATAGATAAACATAATTTAGTGAACAGTTTGCCATTTCATATTGTTTGTTATATCCAATATTGCTAGGTCACTGCCTTTGTGGGTTATTATGCTGTTGTAGGCTGCAAGGACCTTTAAAATAAGTCATTTGCAGAAGTGATATGAAACTGTACTGTGGTCAAGACCTGCCTGAAACTACTTTAGCTGTGCCTTTACCAGAATATAATGGTTAGCCAACCGAGCTGAGAATTCTGGGCCGAAAATGGTTTGTAATCCTGCCAGTACCAGTCTAAATTGGAAATAATACCAGTCTATTATTTGAAATAGTACCAGTCTAAATTGGAAATAATGAACCATTCGGTCCAGCGGCGGAAAAGCGGCTTTAGAACGTTTGTCAACCAAGCAGAATCAAACATTCAACAGCCGTGAAACATAAATATAAAGAATTAATTCAAAAGAACATTTGGTTTGGTTTTGAATCAAATATCATCTAAAGGTAAACAAAGCAACGATTTAAAGAATTCTGACTGACAAGGAATGAACCGTATCTCATTTATCTGGAACAATGTGCTCCTGGAAGACAGACATACCTGGGTTTAAACTCAGAGCGATCTGAATCTCTAGGGAAGATATCAAGGCAACTGACAAACCCTGTTATGTAAATAGATTTCGTCATTGCATATACACGGCTGTGTTTGTGCATTATGAGAATTCCTAACAACAGAGAACAAATAATAGAGACTGAATCAGTCTGCTTAAATAATGCACTAATATCATCTCATAACCCGCCACCATGAACCAAACGTCAACGCCAGACTCAACCATCCAAACATGCTGTGCAGGAGGAAGGTGAGAATCACAAAGAGGAGGATGAGACTCTCCACCCCTTCATCACCCCATCCATCCATAAAGCATGAGAGCTCAGCAGGAGGCGCGCACACACACACACACAGCACCAGCTAAGCCTGGGAGAGATGCTCTTTATACTATAGTAGGGGGGGATTTGATTCACCGGGACAGCATGATGCTTTGTCAAACCGAGCTGATCATAAATTTGTACTGAAAGCATAACAGGATCATACAATCACATCATAAATGCTAATCGGCCATATTAAACTCAGGTTTCACACACCTCGAGTAATAAAAGACTTTGCAGTCATTCGTGGATAAATGGGTGGATTAGTGTCGTCACGATACCAAAATTATTGTTTCGATACCGATACCAAGTCAAGTATTGCGATTTCGATACTTTTTCGAATTTTTCGATAATTCTTTGTATTTGAAAGCGGATAACCGATATCCGATATAACCGCAGCCCTCTGAATCGTAATTGAATCGTGAGGTGCCTAGAGATTCCCACCCCTAATTCTCACTGACGGAGGTTCAGCGTGCACAGCATAAAGACTGGACTAATCAATAACGAAACTTGTCAACTATTTTCATTCCGGACTTTTAGCAATTAATCATTGCAGTCCTAATTCTCATTATTTGAAAGAGTGCAAAGGTCAAAATACAAGCACTCCTATGTCACACTGGGAATTACTTTTGTAATTAAACAACAAAAAGGCATACACCTAGGGGTCCACACGGAGACGCGTTTAGCTGTATACGTACAAATTTTTGGTCGTATTGGCGTTTCGTCCAGACGGATCCGGCGTTTTGGGACATTGAAACCGGGTTCCATGTGGATAAATCTGAAAACGACTCCCTTGCGTTTTCGTGTGTACGGCCAATCCGTATATTTTGTGAAACGATGATGTCAATCACCCCACGTGTCGACTAGTCAGACAGTCACTTTACAGCAACAACAACTGCCGAACTGCTTCTATAATAATATAATATAATATAATATGCGAAACTATTGAGCCTCTTGTATTCCTTTATTTATTATTTACTTGAATGTATTTTTATTTAATTTATTATTTTAGGCCTATACTTTCTTTAGTATGCTTTGGTGCTGGTCTGTTGTCATGTCGTATTTTGTAGGGATGGGGATTTAAAGCAAAAATAACATTCGACGATCGATGGGAATTGCAAATTATTATGGGAATTTTAATTATTACGGCTATTAAAAAAATGAACCCCGGTAATGTTCCACTCCGACATTATATTTCTCTGTAGGTTATTATAGGCCCACATGTTGTAGCCATTAAAGAAATTTATTTAGTTTAATATTTATGTTTAAATGTTTTTTTTTAATCTATGTTGATTATGAAAAGTGCAATATATTGGGAGACCTAATTTTGACCACATTAAGTTTTGTTTTGTATAAAGCTTTTCTTTAAAGTGAATTTATTTTTGCATTAAATTGTATCTTAATTTTAATAAATGCATCACCAACCAGTTACCTGAATTTAATAAATAAGAAGCAAATATAGACAATATAATCAGGACATGGATACGCCGGCACGATATAACTTGCATTGCTCGTGAACTGGAGCTCGTCTCATAAATGAACTGAAACTCAGAAATATATAGAAAGCTTGAAATATCTACGTTTAAACAACAAACAACAACTCAAGACGAAAAGAAACAGATAACTCGCTCTTCTAGCCTAATCCCTACAGGCGCGTTCACAATACTGCGGAGTGGCGAGTCAGCATCATCAACTTAATCTTTTCAGTCAAGAATATCAAAGAAAACACTGGTTTACTGATAAACAATTAAAATGTCTATATTTGACACATTCGTTACTTTTGCCAGTTCTTTGTGGTAAGCTTTCTGAGTCGAATTACAGCGCCACATACTGGTCTGGGATGTATACTACATCGTTTTTAGTCAGTTTCAGTGGTTTCGTGTGTACACAGATCATTTTCGAGATGCTGCCGTGTTTATAGACTTTGTTTTTATTTTCCTTGTTTTAAAAAACATCGGATAGGGAAAGCTTTGGCTTCGTGTGGATGTGGCCCTAGTTTCCAGAGTCCTGGAATATGAAGAATCTCTCCCAGGAGCCACGATGGGCCTGACGGCATGTAAGAGCTTGCAGTCGTGCCTGGGGGAGGGTAGACCTCTGGGCTCGGGTTGCACAGTTCAGGACGCGAGGGGAAGCACATCCTCAGGATTTCATATGCTACAGTCACAATAGCATCTCCTTCACCTAAACACCCAGTGCCTCACTACCTTTGGTCCTTTCTTTTCAGGGTCCAGCAAACAAACATGTTCCTCAAGAAATGGACACAACAGCCTGAACTGTAGATTAAATGTGCTTAATTAAATTATAATATATTCCCTTTCATGTAGTGTGCGATAAAGCTGGTTGTGAGAGTAATAGATCTACAAAGTAATAGAACTACAAAGTATCAAAGTTCAAAGTGCATGATAAATAAAGTTATCGTCTCACCAATAAAATAAGCAATTCTGAACTGCCCGAGAAAAGGCGTCAGTAGCCTAATTCCATTCTTACTTCCTGTTCGAACCTACATAGGTTTGTAACTCATTTACATAATGCCCACCTATGGTTTTCATTGACTGTTAAATGTGTCTACTTTGACCCGCCTTAAAACACTGTAGTCTTAAAGCACAAGAATTTGATTCACTCATTTTCTGCGCTGCGAAAGTAAATCCCTTTTGCATGCGCTTCCAAAGGATGAGGACTCGTGCTCAAATCGATACGGTCAAACCGACCCATCGTTATGGTTCGTTTCACTGTGCATCAAGTGATGAGGAAGATCCGGAGGTAAAATTCAGATGTTAATAGGCGATTAGTTTCTGAGTGGTCAAACAATCACAACAGACTGGGCCATCCGACCAATCAGAGCAAAGAATCGGCCATCTGACCAATCAGGGCAAAGTAGACCAATCACAACAGACTGGGTCACGTGACCAATCAGAGCAAAGTAGACCAATCACAACAGACTGGGCCATCGGACCAATCAGAGCAAAGTAGACCAATCACAACAGACTGGGCCATCTGACCAATCAGAGCAAAGTAGACCAATCACAACAGACTGGGCCACCTGACCAATCAGAGCAAAGTAGACCAATCACAACAGACTGGGCCACCTGACCAATCAGAGCAGAGTAGACCAATCACAACAGACTGACCATCTGACCAATCAGAGCAAAGTAGACCAATCACAACAGACTGGGCCATCTGACCAATCAAAGCAAAGTAGACCAATCACAACAGACTGGACCATCTGACCAATCAGAGCAGAGTAGACCAATCACAACAGACTGGGCCACCTGACCAATCAGAGCAGAGTAGACCAATCACAACAGACTGACCATCTGACCAATCAGAGCAGAGTAGACCAATCACAACAGACTGACCATCTGACCAATCAGGGCAAAGTAGACCAATCACAACAGACTGGGCCATCTGACCAATCGGAGCAGAGTAGACCAATCACAACAGACTGACCATCTGACCAATCAGAGCAGAGTAGACCAATCACACCAGACCAATCAGAGCAGAGTAGACCAATCACAACAGACTGGGCCATCTGACCAATCAGAGCAGAGTAGACCAATCACAACAGACTGGGCCATCTGACCAATCAGAGCAGAGTAGACCAATCACAACAGACTGGGCCATCTGACCAATCAGAGCAAAGTAGACCAATCACAACAGACTGGGCCACCTGACCAATCAGAGCAGAGTAGACCAATCACAACAGACTGACCATATGACCAATCAGAGCAGAGTAGACCAATCACAACAGACTGACCATATGACCAATCAGAGCAGAGTAGACCAATCACAACAGACTGGACCATCTGACCAATCAGAGCAGAGTAGACCAATCACAACAGACTGACCATCTGACCAATCAGAGCAGAGTAGACCAATCACAACAGACTGACCATCTGACCAATCAGAGCAGAGTAGACCAATCACAACAGACTGACCATCTGACCAATCAGAGCAGAGTAGACTCTCAGAAAGGAGGGGTTTAGACACTGGATCCACTCAAATGGGTGTTTTTGACCTTGAATGGATTATAGGGGCACTTATAAAGCTCTCTATAAAACAAAGTGTGCTCCTGCATCCCAGCAGCATCGGTGAGGGGTCAGGACATCAGAGTTTATGTGGGACCCTGATGTTACTCCAGCATGGTGCTCAAGGAGCTGAGCAATGCACCGGTGTAGAGTTACATAAGCTCGGCTGCCAGGCATTTTAATCAGCCGACTGCTTTTCAGACGTCATACGATAACAGAGCTAAGTGAACATCCTGGAAACGTTTGTGGTCAGAGTGCCACCTTTCCTGAAGTGCTGATTCATCACCGAGACACAAACCCTGCAGGAGGACATGTGCGGAGAAGCACGGTCTGCATTCTTCTGTCCCAGATACAGCACAGAAAGGAAATGTATACACGGCAAAAAAGATTTGCACACACATCCCTGCATACACCAGCAGAGATATAGGCTTACAGAGAAGCTCGTATAGATGCTTCTGTGCTGTGCTGTGTGCTGAATTATTGATCAGCTGCTGCTGCCACCCTTTTCCTCTCTTTTCTGGCCCCTGAACTACCCATATCATCACAAACACACATACAAAACAGATATGTTACTGTGATACTAATGTAACATCATTTCATGTATTGGTTTAGGACATGGTGGAGCTCACTGTAATACAGATCTCTTCACAGACAATAATGTAATCAGTTGTAATGGCTGTCAAACGAGGCTTTTTTTCAGTTCAGTTGACTGTGAGAAGCATTTGCCTTGATACTAATTTGCAGTCTCCACAGTATATAATCATGTCACTGCAAAGCTTTTCAATCTGCTAGAAGAAATTGAATTATGCAATGTCAAAATTCTAGCCAACATAAAAATATCATCAAAAAACAGTGATTAGCATTTTTCCACTACCGGTCACATGTTTGGAATAATTACGTTTATTTTGACAATAGAAAATTTCGCTATGTCACTTTTTCAATGACGTGCGGTACTACTCGCATTAATTGACAGTAATATCCGATTGGTCCGAAACCAATGAGAGGATATCGGAAGCGTGCTTTTTTTCCCTGCAAACACGTTCATGGGCAACATGACATCATGACTTGTGCGTAAACATATACGCCACTTTCGAGTCAGGTGGCGTGTTCTCTACGCATTTTGAGCTATCCGCGTGTATGCATGCATGTCTACGCCATTAACGTCCACATCATTCCGCGTGTCTGTACACGCAGTCAAATCTCCAGTCATAAATGCCATTATCCCCAGTGACGGTTAGGTTTAGGGACGGGGTTGAGGTAAGTCATATATTTATATAACGTTAAGTCAACGGCGTTCATAAACACGCTGAAAGGCGATTATGCGTCTTGATAGCACGCCAAAAATGGAAATACGAATTGGCGTGTCATACACGCGCTACTTCATGAGATCAGTCTGTCATGGGTCATATCTGATCTGTGCCACATGACAGAAAAAAAAAAAAAAAAATCGGATTTGGGTCACTTGAACCATGCAATGTAAATGCGACTTAATTTAGTAAACATGCACCAAGAATGAACAATACTTCTAAAGCATTTATTAATCTTAGTTCATTTTCATTTCAACATTTACGAATACATTTTTACGTTAAGTGCACTAACGTGAATGAACGAGTGTATTTTTATCAACTAACATTAACAAAGATTTAGCGTGCGCTTTAAAAAAATATATTGTTGTTCCATCCAGCATGTTTTCATGCAATTCATTTTCATAAAAAAGAGACATGGATGGAAACTCCCCCAAAGATTAGTCAGCATATCTTATCCATTTGCGGCTCACAGTCACACCTACTTGAAAATAGTTGGGGGGGGAAGCAGCAGCAAAACAATGAGGTACAAATAGCTTACAAAAGCCATGACAATTATAGGGAACAAAATCACAATGGGTTTGACATTTTGAGAGAGGCGGCACTTCACCGAGACAAATATACAAGGGAAAACCGCTGAAGAATTTCTTTGTTGAAAGCACTAAATATATTTTTAACATGATCTGATCATTGCTAATCTCAATTCATCAGCCATTGGAGGTAAAGAAAAACATTAATTTAGCGATTTTCACTTCAGTTTAATATATACGCCTCGCCTAGGCTGCGTAGTAAAACTAACCGTTCTGTAAGATCAAAACTGAAGCTATGACTCAACATGTCAGATACTCCAGAGGGGAAAATCCTCAATCCAATACAAAGGAAACGTCCTCAGAAAGCTCGGGAAATGCTGGCTTCAAAGCAAGGAAAATAACAGTAAATCCCGCTCACAAAGCCTGACTGCAGTACAAACACAGTCATGCACCTGCATGTGAAGATTCAGGATAGATGTAGATGAGATACAAAGAGCAAACACACAGACTGAACGAAAAATATTATAAAACAAAGCAGATGAAAATGCATTAAAAGAATATTCTCCAGGGAAATAAAGGAGAGAAACACAGGGTACAGCAGTGCTGGTGATGATTATAATCTTACCAGAACTGCCTAATGTTTTGTAGAACCGGTACTCCAAATGAAGCTGTGGGGCCCTCGATTTCACAGGTTCCTTTAGGAGAAAAAAAAAATATATTAAAATTAAAAACCTTTTATTTGTTGATATTGAGGCTCATTCAAAATCAGGGTTGGGATACAGAAATTGATTGCAATTCTGGAATCGGATACTTGTTATTAAAATCGCATTTTGATTCGGCTTATCGATTCCGGTGAGTATTTTATTGTGATTTTAAACAATTCAAGAGCAAGACGGCGTGAAAGAACTCAATTCGGCACTTGTGCGCTGTTTGCTGAGCTGCACACACAATCGAAGCTTGAGCACAGAAAGCTGCCTCTCATATAGCGCGCAAATACTGAGTTGAATTTGATAATACTGACTTCTTGCATTTGAAACGGACAAATACACAAAAAATTGTCAAAATATCCCTGTAAACACAGTTGTTTATGTCTAAAGGCCAATTTATACTTCTGCGTAGGGGTGCGCCCCAGTAGGTACGCGTACCATACCGCATACCCTTCGCCATAGCCTGACGCACACCTCCTCAAAAATGTAACTACACGTCGCGGCGACGCGGACCACGAGATCTGTGATTGGTCGGCTTGGTAGCATCGCATTTCCTCCTACGCATTTCCGCACATACCATCTCCTCCGAAGTCTTCTCTCGTTTCTGCCTTTTAGTTTTAGTAATTTCACTAAATTAGCTGTTTTCCACCTCAATAAGCTCCAACTCGATCCGCTCTCTTTCAGTCGCCATTGCTTGTAGTAACCTAGCCGCGAGGAATCTAAACACAGTTGAACATTAAAACCCTCCGCCACCAACTAGCGTTTCGGAGCAGTACTGCAGAGCAGTATTTCAGTAATCTCACACACACGCGATATTCGCCGACGTTTAACGCCTCGTGACTAAACAAAGGGCACCAATAACGTGAAAAAGCGTCATTTAAAAAAAAAATGCTTTGGATTCGTTTTTTGGTTTGACGTGCCGCATCCAAAAGTATCCGACCAATTAGATTGCCGCTTTTGCTCACGTGTTTGTAGCTTCTGAAGTTACAGTAAGGCCGTGTGTCCACTAGCCAGCTGAAAACGCTAGACGCTCTACTGAAGACGCCGTGCTTTGGGAGCATCAGAGCGTTTTTTCCGTTGAGACGTTTCGTTGCTATGATACAGAATATCCGCAGCGGTTTGAATGTTGTGACAGTTGGTCGGTGTGGTATTAGTCCCGCCCCTCCTCCACTGTGATTGGACGGCTGGGTAAAAAGTGACAGTGATGAGCGCTGCGTTTTATCAAACGTTGAACATTTTTCAACTCCCAGCGGCCAGTAAAAAACGCTGGGCGGTCGCCGCTTCAGCATGAAAAAAAAAACGCTCAGCGCCTCGGTACGCTCATGGCGTTTAAAAAACGCGGCTCTCTCATTGAAAATAATTGAAAACATACGCCAGGCGCGTGGAAAAACGCTTTGGTGGACACACGGCCTTAAACACAACTTGAGGGCGCTCGAACACAAAACGGTCTTGGCGAGCACACACACGTAACGGCGAAGAAGATCTACTACGCCAAGTAGCGTCTACACTGCCGGAAGAAATAAGACGAGGAAGATGCAAGGCAAGATGAATGTAGAGCTGCTGGTCTCGGTGTGAGAACAAAGAACCATTGGCGCTTCTCGGCTCGACACGGCACGGCTCAGTTCGCTTTAGCTCGGTAGCTTTTCCACTGCAGTTAGTACCGCTTTAAAGTGGGCGGGATTATAGACTGTTCGATAACAGCGGTGGCTGTTACTAGCTATTTAAATCTAGCGGGTTTGGTTTCCTTTGTCTGTCTATTGGTCGCAAATACAATGATGCTTGTAGTGATGATTCTGTCTGACCAATCAGTGAGCTGCAGTGTTTCACACCACATTTACTACCGGTACGGTACGCTTGGAACCGCAAAAGACCAGGTACCATTTAAAGCGAGCCGAGCCGTACCGTACCATACCATGCAGTAGAAATGCTCTTCTGAGTGACAAGCGAGTGTCAGAAGCGTCAAGTTGCGCAGCGCCACCTTGTGTCCCAGGGTATTTCTGTTTTACATTAAGCGCCATCTAACGTCAGGGAATGAATTTGCATTCACTCGACTCGTCGTCAGCTAAAATCGCTTGGGTGTGAACACAAAAAAACACGTCGAAAAACGCTGGGGAATAGCGTGCGCCGATATTCGTCCTGGTGTGTACGGCCCTTTAAAGTGACAGCAGCCTAATATTCCCACTGCCGTGACGTCTGTGTCATTGTTAAAAAAAAAAAAAAGAGAAAATCACTTATTAATCTTGACTGATTAACTTTTGTAACTTTAATAAGGGAGGATTCATCTATATTTTAGACATTTATAATTAATTGTAATACATTATTGTGAAAAAATTATAATAATCATAATATTATATTGTAGTACAATATTAAAAACATTGAGAGTGCTTAAGTGCTGAGTGGTTTAAACAATGGAAAGACTTATAATATAATAATGCAAATTATATACTTTAGTGATGATGCGACACTGCCTCGATTGTGCATATGACAATTGTGTGTCAATGTGCAGCTCACTTACAGTGCAGATGTGAAGGAAAGGGATGGGAGGGAAAGATGATTCACTCACTCTGTTTGGGAAATTACGTCTCTCAGAAAGTTCAAATTACTCTGCAGATTATTTAATAAAGAAATATGAACAGAGATGGAAAGAGATTGAGACGGTGCCGCTGCATGTCATGCCTCTCACGGACGGCCCGTGTCTCTGTCGCAAGCATGAGATCGGCCTTTATAGAGACCACCGATTAAACTTCCTAAAGCAATTATCGGCTGATAGCGATCGGTAAATCAGAATACAGTAAATGGTACAGTACATGGTGTTTAGTTGCAGCCAAATTGATTTTTGAAATCAATAAACAAGGAATCGATAAGCAGAATCAGAATGACTAAAATTCAAACAATACCAGCCCTATTCACAATATACAACAAACACTTGAACCAGCAAAACGCTTTTATTCCCGTACATCTGAGGAACATATCCACGTTGTCACTTCATATATTCTTTTAGTTTCAGGTTCCTAAATTGTCTATCTAAAATACATTATGCTTTCTTGCTTATAACGTGACTTCCACGACTTTATAACAATCCATGTCTGCATCACCTGATATAATCGATTGACATTAAATAATAATTATAAATGTACTTACCAACTTTATTGCAACGTACTCATTGGTATAGAGATTCTTTCCTATAAAAACAAAAACCAAGGGTGAGCAAGTGAAACTGAACATGGATGCAACAGTATGGACTTTTCGGCCAATAATACTATTTTAATGATTGGAATTCTGCCTTTATTAGATGTAAAATCTTGATTTTGACAGGAAAGTGAAGGTATAGAGAGAGGGGTAGGGCTGGTATGGGACATGACCTAGGTCGGATTTGAACTCGGGTCCCATTAGGACAACAGCGACAGCTAGATGTACAATTATGAGGTAATTGGTTTTTGGTCAGACAACAAAAGTAGTAGCCAAGTTCTGTTTTTTGTCACCAATTTTGTCATCAGTTCTATAAGAGAATTTAAAGCGGGTTCACAAATTCTTTTAGAAAACCAAGGCACTTCTTCCAGTCCAAAAAAGCTAAAAAGACTATTTACATCACGGCTATTACAATAGAAATATTAAAAATGGCTAAAACTCTGCACACTGATCCATTTCGGCCTTCAGCCGTCTTCAGAGTGTGTGTCGACGTGAATAAAGGCTTTGTAATTTTTTGGACTGAAAGCAAAAGTATATGTTTGAAACCCAACCAAAGAGCACCTTCTGGGATTACTTCACAAGGTCCTTCTAGCAAATAGCGTTCCAAGTGCTTTCTTTAAAGGGTTTACAAATTGTCAGCAATTATTTGCATTACATAATAGCCAATGGCCCTCTAAAACTGACTGGTCAATCAGTAGGCAGTGTGTGTGTGTGTGTGTATATATATATATATATATATATATATATATACACACACACATAAGGGCTGTCAGTTAAACGCGTTATTTACGCAAAACCATTTTAACAGCGTTAATTTTTTTATCGTGCGATGAACAGTCTTTTTGGCCTAGCAAACTTTGTAGTTTTTTCACATGCTTTTGCAACAGACGTCATGTGCGACGCAGCGCTATGAAACCCATTCGTGCGAGGACGTTTTCAATAAAAAAAACATTTGCACAAAGCAAGCCAATCCACTTTTCCATGTTGATAAGAAGAAAAAAAGAATGGGGAAAAAAAGAAATTAAGAGACATTTAGAAAAGATAAAAATGTGCGATTAATTGCGATTAATCGCGAGTTAACTATGACATTATAATGCGATTAAATATTCTAATCATTTGACAGCACTAATATATATATATATATATATATATATATATTATGGGCCAGATTTATTAACAACGTTTTAGACGCACACTGAAAAATTAGCACTGAAAAATCATGGAGAGGGTTATTTTTGCGGACGACCTTATTGCATATGCATTTTTAGGAGTTTTCCTTTCAGACGCAATCTATTGGAGGAGAGTATTTAGATGAATCATTCAATGTGATTTACTAAGGTTTGTACTACAAATGATGCGCCGTTAGCATGCTACGACTAGATAGTTAGCAAACAACAGCCAATCGTGTGCCTCATTCACAATTATGTTCACGTATACATAAATACAATCGGAAATATATATATATAAATAAAAGGTCCTGGCTCTTCAAAGCTTTATAATGGGAGTCAATGGGTATATTTTTTTGTGCCAGAGCCATTTCGAGCACTTTTATCATGGATAGATGCACTTTGATGGACTTCCAAAAAAAAAATTATACTCATTGACCATTATAAAGCTTGGAGGATCCAGGACCTTTTTTTTTTTCAATATCTCTGATTGTATTCGTCTGAAAGAAAAATGTCAGACACCTAGGATGGCTTCAGGAGGAGTAAATCATGGGCTAATGTTAGGGATGCACCGATATGAACATTTTGGCCGATACCGATAACCGATAATTCTTTATATTTGAAAGCCGATAACCGATATATCGGCCGATAAATCTAAATCCAATTTTTATATAATTTTTGAAAACCTGATTGCAAAAACAAAAGTCTCACAATTAAAATCCGTCCCCTAACACAATTGTAATGTTCTCATTATAATTTCATGTAGCCGATATGACAGCACATTTTGCACTTAACTATATTTTCCTTTTGATTCCAATCATATTTCAAGCAATTAAGATCAATCATGTTAAACAGTGCGCATCTTAAGTGTCTCAGGTGTCAAGTGTTGAAGGAAATAATTCAATATTTATCAGCTTTAATATATCAGCCAAATTTTATTATCGGGCCGATAACGATGACATAAAAATGAGCAAATATCGGCCGATACCGATATGGTGGCCGATATATCGTACACCCCTAGCTAATGTTCATTTTTGGGTGAACTATCCCTCACTAATTGCTTTCCTTACCGAGCTTCAGCTCTCCAAAGTTGCCACAGCCGATCTTCTTGCCAACTCTGAAGTTCGGTCCCACCATGAGGACCCCCGAGGACGCGGAGCTGGAGGGCCGCGAGTGCCCGCTGCGCCCCTGGGCTACTTTACTGCTCCTCACCGGCCTCTCACCCTCCTTCTCTCTGGGGTGATCCATGACTGCGGCGCCGGAGGCACAGAGATCCAGACGAACCCGGCCGGAGCCCAAAGCAGACAGCTCAGGCCAAAAGAAAACTCATGGGACGACGGCTGTTGGCACCGCTGCCGCTGAACCGTTCACTGCTGCCAGCGCACTGAGGGGGGAAACATTCAATCGTTTGAGCACCATTACACCTCTGAAACAACTCAAAGGTGTAATTATTGACTAAATCATGTTCAACATCATGAAATGACCACTGTATTCAAGTGCACAAAAGCTGAAATATTTAACAGTGAAAGTCAAAATTCAACAGATTTACTTACTAGTTAAATGTTTCCTGCACTGCTAAAGCTAAATAAATTATATTTTACCAGGGGGTATTCTGGTATAACACATTTGAGTTTCTTTCACCAAGGGGTGGAATAATTGGTCAGCTGTAGATACAAATCAGCCAATTTTCATTCTAATAATCATGCATTCAGCCAACAGCACATTTGGCAGTGAGAGCAAATGTATAATGCTAAATATGTGGCAAAATTTAAACTTTACTTAGGATAGAAAAGTGCCTGTTTAGTTGCATTTATCACCCTTAAAAGCGGACACATATTGTGTATATAATAACTGTAATATTTGTTACATGCTATCCGAAAATCACAAAAAGCTTTGCTACATTTAATATGAAGCAAAGTCTTAACTTTCTGTCGATTTTATAATGAAATATGTTACATAAAGTAATGCATAATGTACATAACTTGTTGTTAAATAAAACATACTAGCTTTTGGTTAGTATACTTTAATATATTATTAATAATTACAACAATATACTAGGGCTGTCAAACGATTAATCGCAATTAATCGCATCCAAAATAAAAGTCTGTGTTTACATAATATATGTGGGTGCACTGTGTATAATTATTTTATATATATATATATATATATATATATATACACACACATGCTTGTATATATTTAAGAAATATTTTCATGTATATACTATTTATATATATAATTTATATTATATATAAATAATATTTTTTTCTTAAATGCACCCACATATATTACGTAAACACAAACTTTTATTTTGGATGCGATTAATCGAGATTAATCATTTGACAGCCCTGCGATATATTAATACTACACTGAAAAAAAATAATATGCTTTATCTAATCAATAAAATTGTGTCAACATATTACAAGCAAGATTATTAATTAAATTGTACAAACTAGAATGTTAATTTGATTAACTATTACTCAATTCTAATTTGTTCAATTTAATAAATAATATTGCTTGTAATTTGTTGCCACAATTTCATTGATTAGATAAAGCATATTCATTTTTACAGTGTAATATTTAATAATATACTTTATTTGAACCAATTATTATTGCCTTGTTGTTGTTAAACATATTTTAAGTCATTTTAATGGCTATTGTTCATATACCCTAGGTCTATTTTTATTACCACGAAAAGAAAAAAAAAATCCGATCGAATCAATTGTCAAAATAATCGACCGATAACTCGATTACAAAAATAATCATTCGAGACAACCCAAATTCCTTATCCGATTTGCATTTTGGGTGAACTACGACAAGTAAACAAAAAGATGCTGGTGTAGGAATATCTAAAATCTGTTTAGATCATATATATAGAGTCGGCTTGTTGCTCAAGATGATTTTCGAAACCCTAAACAGCATTCAGAGTTTATTTATTCAATTACCAAATTTGATTTGGTGGTTTTGGTCTAACCCTACATGAGGGACTTTCCAGCAAATGCAGTGCTTTTTGTTATGCAAGCATGCAAAGCACATGATGATGTTGCTTTTATAAATGTGGGCATGCAGGTCTGCTCACGGATGACAGATATGGGTCACTTACAAACATCTGAGAAATAACAAACATCTGACACATACAAGCATTCACACAATCAAAGGCAGACCTGGCTACATAAAACCCAGCAAAACAAGACTAGACCTACAAGAAGCCTCAAAGTAAACAAGTACAATTCAAATATTTGTATGAATATAGCAAAGGTAAAGGCCTAAATCCTTTAGTAATTGACCTATATCACATTCACATACAGATCTATTGTTACTCATGTCTGCATCATAGCCATGAGAGATAAACAATGGACAATATTGGTTGAGTTTAAACAAAAGATAAGCCCGTGAGTGTGCATATGTTGACGTATTCCTAATGCCCAAGCGCAGCATCATTATTGGTGATTATCGGTGATGCAGCACTAATGCAATATGCTGTATCCATTAGAAGACTCATCTCAAATCATTAACCTTTTGAAAAGAGATTAGCTCAGGAGGAAGCCGGGCATCAGGGAGGGATTCCTATTGTGACACAAGCAGTGAGGAAACGCTTCCCTGAACCCCCGAGTACGACTCTGTGCTTTATGGGTAAAATCTTCAATATCGAAATTCAAAACCAATGGTTGAGACAGAAGACAGACAAGACAGAAACCTGTTCACATGCACATAGACTGATTTAAGGCCAGTTCACACTAAGAATAATAGTATAATGTGAAAAAAAAAGCGTATAAAAAAACAATACGTTTATTAGCGGTAAACTTGTTTATTACCGTTTGATGCCTCAAATGCTTTAAAGGTGCCATGTGTAAGAATTGAAGTTAAAATATCCAAAAAAATGAGCTACCAAAAGAATGATAAGAAATAAGG
The DNA here is from genome assembly GCF_988280905.1 of Pimephales promelas. NCBI lineage: Eukaryota > Metazoa > Chordata > Actinopteri > Cypriniformes > Leuciscidae > Pimephales > Pimephales promelas. The sequence goes on along the minus strand of NC_142769.1, from coordinate 2,997,470 downwards.
TTGATGTCATTTTTTTAGTTATAGTGCTGTCGAGATATTAACCTGAATTAGCATGCTAAATTACTAGCCCCGGCCCGGCAGGTGTCGTAATACCAGTTTCGACCATGAGAGGCGCTATGCGGGCGGGCAACATAACCACCAGCCAAACTGCAATCCACGAGTAACACACACGGCTTGTGGGCGTACTTGAACCTGATGTCAATTGTGTGGAAAGTACAGCCCACTACTACATTTCAGTTCAGGGAAGAGTTCAAATAATGATTGGTCGATATTATGTATGAGGAATGCATTTTGGTAAGTTAGTTTTAGCATACTGTATCTTTCAACTGTGTTCGTGCTCTTTTACCATTAGCTAGTAGAGATTATCGGTTCACGTGCGCTAGGGATCTGTCGTGTAACATTTACAAGCGCCAAAATGGTATTTATTGTTTGAATTGTGTAAGAAAATTGACAGAATCTGAGAGATTTTTTTATATGTATCATAACTAACCTGCTTCATCTAGTCTGTCGTGTCCTTTTCTGCGCGTGACAAAATTGATGTGTGGCGTGAGAGCGTGTGAAAAGTGTCAATTGCGTGTCTCGCGGTGAATTCGTGAGAGTTGACAGCTCTGAATGGCGCTAGCTTGGTCAACATCTGTCAAATTAATTCAAACTAACAATAAAAATGTAATATGGACAAAATGAATACCATAAAACTTTTATTTTCCCATATCGTCGAAATGCGCCGGCTTGTATTTGAGACAGGCGTCTATGAGACGGCCTTTATAATTTAGTGTTCAGATGTTGAGAGTCTCGAATCTCTAAAAATCTCCACGTGAAACTGCGGTCTTCCAACCTTTAACTATCGTGTCAATTGATTTGATTAATATGCGCGAGGGAGAGAGAGCAAAACAGCGTTCGCTCGTTTTGTTTGAAGACGTGAGAATGCGCACGCCGCACGCAGCACAACTCACTTTCTGGAGGTATACTGCCCCCATCTGGTATGGAGTATGATTTGATTTTTTTTTTTTCACACAAGGCACCTTTAAAAGTTTCATCAGCGATTTCAGGCCCAAACATAAATGATCACATTCATCTAATCTTTGCTTTTTACCGGAATGATATATTTGATAATAATCTATAAACCGTTTCTAATCACCTCTATATGTTACACATGTTGCGTGCCAATAAATAAACAATTGTCAATTCACAACACTCAAATACATTGCTGTTAAGAATAGCCTAATTGGCCTATTATTTATTTTGGTGATCGGTAATATAGTTATCATTATAGTTTTGAGTGAACATTGAACAAGCCTGGATTCTGATTCGGTCAGTGATTTTATTATTCATAAGACAGAAGAAAAATAGTTCTGAAAGTGATTCTAATGATATTGTGCCATTATCATTATAGCCGTGGTGCGAAATTCCCTATTCTCATAAACATTTAAGTTGTTTGCCTAATCATTAGAAATCTGCATGCAATTAATGACTGTAGTCAAGCTACAAGTGCCATCTATTAAAAACTAAATATACATATTCAGGGAAAAGTCTCATAATCTGATAATACTGACTGAAGAACCGGGATTGTATTAACAAAATAAGATTAACAATCCTAAACAAGGCCTCAAATAAATGTCCAATGAATGCAATGAGTGGTAACATGGCCATTGACATTCAAGCTCAGTCAAAAAGCATAATTTAATCCATTTTAGCATTATGTTGATCAAAACATGTATGACTTGATTTCTACAGTGAAAAACACAAAGATGTGTTATGTTAGGAATTGGCAGCCACAAAAGTACTAAATAAGATGCAGCAATGAAAGTGAATAGGAACTAAGGACGTAATTCTGGCATTAAGCTCTACAGAAAAACGAATAAAAAAGGAATTGTATCATTTTTGGGGGGGGGGGGGTGAACTAGCCCTTTAAGTTCGCATCTTTCCCCAGAGTCTCAGACCTCTGATGTGTGTATATGTGTGTGTGTAATGGATTCTCCATAATGGTCCCTCAGTAAAGACAAAAGCCTACAAAAATATAGTAATAATAATAAACGAAAACTTTTAATTAAACACCTGTCTCCGTAACTTATATGTAACGTTAATCTAATAAAATAAACGTAAGCCAAAATAGAAAGTAAATAAATCAATAAAGCCGTCTTACGACATTGAATGAGCTCTTCCTCCTGCTGCGGGCCAGAAACCTTAGTGTTCACTGTTGAGTCCTTCAACAGGAATGAGGAACACGATATTACACAAATCACCTGCCAGCCTGTCTCCAGCACCAATATATTTAACTGATTCCTTGATAATCAATCGAGCTGGTCAGATATCGATCCATAACATCCAAAGGGCGACCAGAGAGATGGAGTTATTCATTTCTGTCGCTAATAATATGAGCCACGGGGCGAGTCGTGATGCGCAGTTATTGCTCAAACACTGAATCCAGATCACAACCTCAATCGATCAATCAAGATTCCCGTTAATTAGAAACGGGATTAGCAAACCAATATGAACTAATGGAGCTAACAACAGCCTGACAAACACCTTTAGCTCGTTAGCTATAGCAGCCTTATTATTTCTTTCACTCACTTCCACGATGAACTTCGCCAGAGGCTTCAGAGGGGAGATGAATAGTGAGATACCAGCGTATGTAGATAATATGACGCCTTTTCTGAATAAATTCAGTGTTGATATCCCGCTACCCGCTTTTCCTCCTTTCTTTAGTGTTCCTCAAGTAACGTGAACCTTTCGCTGCTGTCGCCAATGACTTCCGCTCTCGGACTCTAAGGAGATTTCAAAACAAAAGCCCCATCACCAGGGTAATTTCTGTTTTCATTTTGAATTTACGACTGATTTGCCAGTGTTGTCGTTTCTACAAAGAAAAGGGTATAAAAAAAGAAATATGCTCTGTTAGAGCTCGGGTACTTAAGCTTAATTAAACATAGCTTGATTATTTACACTGTGTCAATGAACAGGATGTTAGCAGCCATGCTGCTGTGGATGCCAACATGAAATCATCGAACATCTTATACAATTTTTAAAAAATATAATTTCTCCACGATTTTTGTAATTTTGTGAGGATGAGATTTGTTTTTAATTGAGCAGGATAAGATAAAATAATAAAAAGCGATACAAACTAACGTGACAAAACATTACACAAATGATACAAATCTGTTTCTAACTTCTTCTTCTGGCTTTCCGGCAGACTAGATGCCTTACGGCATATTCTGTTTCTAAATAACCATTGTTTGCCTTGCCAAAAACCAATTCTAATTTCGACCTGTATTTTGCTAATTAAAGGGATAATACAAAAGACACAAGGATGAAACTACTTGATACCATAGACTGTAAAAAAATATGGACGTAGTATCCATCCGTGACGTCATCCGTAGGTTTCTGAAGAGCGTTTTTGAACATAGACAGTAAAAGAAATGGACACAGCGACCCCGTTGATTTCAACGGAGAGAGTTGAAGCTCAACATGGGCACTCACTTCCTGATAGCCAAGCGTTCTGCGCAGGCTCAAACTGAGCTTGACGACGTAGATGTCACGTGAGCAAACTGACTGACAGTAAATCTTATAGTAGCTTTGACAAGCCAAATTTTAATCGTGCACAGAGACCGCGAAGCGCGACCTGGAGCAACGTTTGGTAAGTATTCTGATTAATTATTTTGTCATTTTGCTTCTATCTATGCCATGGGCTGACTTTAGACAGTAAAAGTTTGCCTGCAAGGCTGTGCGAGCTTCTCCTCCTGTCTATACGGTAACGTCTCAAGAACGGCTTCTACGTGGCCATAACGTAACATACAAAGTAATGGAGCCTTTTATACATTGTCGTGTTTCTTTAGAAATAAATAATGGATAAATGGAGTCTTTGGACGCCTCAGATGTAAAGTTATTCGCTGTCAAAGTGACGCCAAAATGAATGGGTCTCAATGGGATGCTAACAGCAGGTGATAGCCCGCTACAATGGCGGCCTCCGGAGGCAGCTTCAACTTCCGGCTGATGGATTACCCCCTTGGTAGTGAATTTATAAGCTGACGTTAGCTTTAGATCGACAGATTCCAGACTTCCTGCTAACTGTTAGTAATTAAAGGATAATGTTAGACTGATTCTCACCTTTGATCAATCGGTACTTTGGTGGCTTCGTGACTTGGTGTGGTCGTCTTGGTCCGGGCCATAAACGTGGTGAGACTTTGTGTGGTATGCAGTGACCAGACGACGATGCTTTTTACCTAGCATATGGCTTACAATTGCCGCCTCCCCCATGTTGGAGATGTCAAATGATTGACACAAAGTTTGCAAATAGCTTTCTTTGTAAATACAGATGTTAAACTCCGAAGCTGTTCAGTTCAGCTAAAAAACTGCATAGTTCCCCTTTAAATATGGTCGGAAAAATCTGTAGTGAGGTCTGGAAATTTGAGTCTGGAAAAGTATGGAATTTTTAAATGTTCAGGATAAGATAAAAACACGGATTCATGATGAACATGATGACATTTTGAATAGAATAAAGTAAGTTAAGGACTTGTATTTAATGCTCAAAACTCTCAAAAAAATTCTCAAAACTTTTCAAATTATGACGCTACCCCCCACAGAGCTCGCTGAGGCCCTCTTGTGGACCCCTGTTGGAAACCGATGGCCTCTACAAAATATTTTAGTTATGAATATCTGAACATGCCGAAATAACTAAAAAAAACCCACCATATTCTAGCTTCATGCTTTTTTTAATCAACACTTGAATGTGGGTGTGCAAATTGTAAAATAAAACCTGAGGAAATTGTGTCTTTGTCAAAGATGGCTGGATCTTATTCAAAATGATGTTAAAATCACGGAGTAGATCGAGTCCATCAACTCCCCAAAGCTTCAGTCCTACAGCTCGTCCTGGGTCGACTAACATTACACGATTTTGTTTGAATCTGTATAGTTGTATAGCGCCCCCTACCGTATAACAGTGATTGCCCCAAAATTCAAAATGGCAGGGAAAGAGTTCAAAGTCCTCATTCGGTAATCGTGTCATACTGTAAAATGAAGAGGATCCATATAAATAAACAGCCAAAGGCAATGTTTTTAGAATATTTTTTTTTAAAAAGCCACAGAGTATTTCTAGAGACAGCGAGAAGATCTTTGTACAGAAATAAGCAACAACATAATTCTGCATATGCAATACAGTAAAACCTGCCGCTCAAATAATATTCCAGAGGCAAAAGAACAAATAAGACCAGCTGCCTATGCTAACCTATGACACTACATTACACAAATAGAGCTTTATATTCAAAACACAGGATATGTAAAAGTTCTTGAAATTGTTGAAAAAGTGCAATAAAGGTTTGACTGTCTACAACTTGATCGGTTATCCCAAATAGGTTGTGTTGTTTTTACCACGCTTTTTAACATGCTCCTATATTACCCAGAATTTCTTACAGGAGACATTAGATTCATAAAACAAAATTATGATTGCTGTTACATATTTTCTTTGGGTATAAGTACAGAACAAAACCATATCCAGCTGGGTAGGAACAGTTGGGTTTTTTTTTTTTGTTTTTGCCTCGCAGGTTGAGATTTTATACAAGTTCTTCATATGAAACGAATATAATGGAAAATAAAAGATGAGCACTGGGAGTTCTGCATAAAAGTCTTGTTGCATCAAATGCCAAGAATGTGGCCTGTAAAATCTCACAGTGAATGTCATTCATTCATTGAGTTTGTCTAAGCTCTGATAGAAGAGTTCAGACCAATGCAGCAAGAGGAAATCAACCATATAAAGCACTTTCAAATGTACCAAATTCATTCATTTATCATCATGTGAGAACCTGAAGTTTTGGAGTTTCAGCACCGAGTCCAGCATGTGTGACGGAGGTCTACGTTGTCAGCATTACAGAATAAATATCACAGTGTTGTGTGATAAACATTTCCCAGTTGAACTGATTTCTGCCATTCCACACAAATTTTAATAAGGCATATCTGAAGGGAACTCCCATTTAAAACAGGCAAAATGTTGAAGGGGAATTGCAGACTGCAAAAATTAAAATTGCAAAGAGAGGTCAGAAACATTACTGTGGTGACAACATGAGTCCGTATTAAACATATATACAAACTGATAAGTGTATATGCATATAAAACAATACAAAACATGTTTAAGAAAATAATAAGACATGGCACGTTATATGACATACAAAAGAGAGAGAGACATCAATCAAAATGCTTAATACAAAATGCCTTGCAGAAATAAAAAGGACGTTGTCCAACGTTCACCTCACTGGAACGGGGGGCAATATATATATATCGATACAAAAAAAAGACACAAATGAAACACTGTAAAGTGTGCCTTACAAGCACCAACACGTACACCAGCATATTGTAGCTTTCCTTTTTTTCGTAGGATATTAAAATGGTGTCTTTTGAAACGGTCTCCACTAAAATAAAAGGAAACATTTACGTAGGATGCCGAGAGAAAAATCGCAATCATCTCAATGAAGTAACCGCATGTCCGCTGTCCTCGTTTGATGGGTTTCTCCTTCCTGAGAGCAAGCAAGGTATCCCAAACGTTATTGTTTTTTCCTATCTCACTCTCCCGTCTCTCTCCGTTTAGCGAATGATTGAGAACTCCTCCGTGCCGAGCGTCCTCCCCGTGGCGGGGAAGGTCTAGTGTTATTGTGAGGATTGTGCTCAGGCTGTCGTGATGGCGTTTAGGTCCTTCATTAAGCCCTCCAGATGGGCCATTTCCTCCGTCAACTCATCCGTCTCGTAATTCTGAAGGAGATGAAGAAGGTTACTGCGGGGGGGTGGGGTTGGGGTGAGCTGGGGTCAAAGGGAACTGGGTTTTATAGGGGAAGGTCAATGGTACTGCAGAAGAAAAGCAGGAAATCAAATAGCACAGTTACATGCGTGGGGATGGATGAAGGGGTGTATGGTAGTACGGTGCATTATATCGGTCAGCATTCATTTATACAAGCAAAGTTTCCAAAATTAATTGTAATAAATACAGCCGTTAAAAGGGGAGAGCAGGTAAAGGTTTGAGAGAAAAGAAAAAAAACACGTTAAAATGGTATCATTGTATTGTACATTTACAATATTTAACAGTTTATTTGATATGTAACAGTGCATGGAACATTATAGTATGTATGCACTTGAAACTCCCAGGCCATTGGATTTGATGCATAATGATGAAATGTAGACTTTGAACGCAATGTCAAATGTAGATGGCTAACTTTTAACTCTTCATTATTCATTTTTTTAGATTAATTTTATTGCCACTGTATAAATAATCAAACTGGATTTATTATAATTTAATCTCCCAGACTTGACCAGAGATAATTACGGAGCCCCCCCCTAGTCCCACTTTGGCAAAAAAAAAAAATATTATATCTTGTGGCCTCAAGATAGTAACTCATGGCCTCAGTCAAGATACTAACTCGTGGCCTCAAGATAGTAACTCGTGGCCTCAAGATACTAACTCGTGGCCTCAAGATACTAACTCGTGGCCTCAAGATACTAACTCGTGGCCTCAAGATACTAACTCGTGGCCTCAAGATACTATCTCGTGGCCTCAAGATAGTAACTCGTGGCCTCAAGATAGTAACTCGTGGCCTCAAGATACTAACTCGTGGCCTCAAGATAGTAACTCGTGGCCTCAAGATAGTAACTCGTGGCCTCAAGATAGTAACTCGTGGCCTCAAGATACTAACTCGTGGCCTCAAGATAGTAACTCGTGGCCTCAAGATACTATCTCGTGGCCTCAAGATAGTAACTTGTGGCCTCAAGATACTAACTCGTGGCCTCAAGATAGTAACTTGTGGCCTCAAGATACTAACTCGTGGCCTCAAGATAGTAACTCGTGGCCTCAAGATAGTAACTCATGGCCTCAAGATACTATCTCGTGGCCTCAAGATAGTAACTCGTGGCCTCAAGATAGTAACTCGTGGCCTCAGGATAGTAACTCGTGCCCTCAAGATAGTAACTCATGGCCTCAACATAGTAACTCGTGGCCTCAAGATACTATCTCGTGGCCTCAAGATACTAACTCATGGACTCAAGATACTATCTCGTGGCCTCAAGATAGTAACTCATGGCCTCAAGATACTATCTCGTGGCCTCAAGATAGTAACTCATGGCCTCAAGATACTATCTCGTGGCCTCAAGATAGTAACTCATGGCCTCAAGATACTAACTCGTGGCCTCAAGATAGTAACTCGTGGCCTCAAGATAGTAACTCGTGGCCTCAAGATAGTAACTTGTGGCCTCAAGATAGTAACTCATGGCCTCAGGATAGTAACTCGTGCCCTCAAGATAGTAACTCATGGCCTCAACATAGTAACTCGTGGCCTCAAGTTACTATCTCGTGGCCTCAAGATACTAACTCATGGACTCAAGATAAAGTTAGTATCTTGAGGCTACGAGATAGTATCTTGAGGCCACGAGATAATATCTTCAGGCCACGGGTTAATATCTTGAGGCCATGAGTTACTATCTTGAGGCCACGAGATAGTATCTTGAGGCCACAAGATAGTTATATATATTTTTTTTAGCCAAAGTGGGACTAGGGGGGCTCCGAAGATAATTATAACACAAGCATATTCAAAAGTAACAGAAATGACTCAAGTGTACATGGTTTTGTTGTACACATACATGGAAGTTTGTATAGTGAGTGATATTCCCGATGTTTTCTAACCTCTGTAGTACAGAGCATTATAGAAGCAAAAGTACTCACACTCCCTGCATCTTCATGAAGTCTGATGCCTTCTGAACCATCCGGTGCACTTGGAACTATGACAGGCATAGGAGTTCTCGTCCTTCCCAATGTACCGATAGAGGCTGTTTTAACTGAGTGAGGCCCGGAAACAATCACAAGTCAGTGTCTGTCTATCTCCTTTTTTACCATTAAACTTTATACTATATACTATTCATAATAAAGATGTACAAATTGCATTTTTTCAGAGCATTTGGAGTGTGACAACTATTGGAACTGTACAAAGAACTGGTATAAATTAGTTTTCTATTTAAAAGACAAAACCTTTTCCATCAGTATTGGTAATTTGCCCTCCTATTCAGCAACTCTAAACTGTGGCGTCCCACAAGGTTCTATTCTAGGTCCTATTATATTCTCACTGTGTATGTTTAGGCTCATTTGGAGTGTGACAACTATCGGTACTTGCAACTGTACAAGGTACTGGCACACATTAGTTTTCCATTTAAAGGGGTGGTTGATTATGATTTCACTTTTCTAACTTTAGTTAGTGTGTAATGTTGCTGTTTGAGCATGAACAACATCTGCAAAGTTACAATGCTCAAAGTTCAAAGCAAAGGGAGATATTTGCTTTTAAAGAAATTGCTTTTTAAGGACTACAACAAACAGCTGGTCGGGACTACAAAACATTGCTCTCGGGTTAGTGACATCACTAACCTTAAAATTTACATAAATCCCAGCCCCGGGAAGGCGATTTATAGATTATCATGACAGAATATGCTAATCAATTACTAGAATATAGGCACATAAGATGCATAAATTCATCAACTAACCATACAGAATTATTGTCTGACTCCAGTTTGAACATAAAAGACTAAAAGTTTCTGAAATTTTCAGTGCATGTCTATGTGAGGTAAAAGGACACAAGCTCAAGAAGCTCCGCCCTCTGTTCCAGAGCAGCAGATCATTTGCATTTAAAGGGACGGACACAAAAACGGTGCGTTTTTGCTCACCCTCAAAAAGTGACAATTTTAACATGCTTTATAAAAAATATCAGTGGGGTATTTTGAGCTAAAACCTCACATACACACTCTCTCTTGGGACATCAAATATTATACCACCCCTTGAAAAGACAGAACATTTTCCATCAGTATTCAGCAACTCTAAACGGTGGGTCCCACAAGGTTCTCTTCTAGGTCCATTTATATTCACACTGTATACCTTTAGGCTCATTTGGAGTGTGACAACTATTGGTACTTGCAAGTGTACAAGGTATACATTAGTTTTCTATTTAAAGACAGAATTTTTCCATCATTATTGGGAATTTGCCTTCCTATTCAGCAACTCTAAACTGTGGGTTCCACAAGGTTCTATTCTAGGTCCTATTATATTCACACTGTATACGTTTAGGCTCATTTGGAGTGTGACAATTGGCACTTGCAACTGTAAAAGGTACTGGCATTAATTAGTTTTCTATTTAAAGACCGAACTTTTCCATCAGTATTGGGAATTTGCCTTCCTATTCAGCAACTTTAAACTGTGGCGTCCCACAAGGTTCTATTCTAGGTCCTATTATTTTCTTACTTTATATGTTTAGGCTCAATATTCCACAAACATTACTTATGCTACACATGCTCTCATTTTATAGCTTGGAATAGGGTAAATCCTGGTTGGCAATATACTCTGCCAATGAGATTACTAATACGATTAGCTTTCATTTAATTGAATGTGCCTGACTATGTTAAACATCTTTTATATGTTAAATGCCATTATTTCAGACACTGCAGTGCAGATTGGATCACCCAAGATAGATGTACATATCTAGTGTAAAAAAGGGTAGTTACCTGTCTGAGACAGCAATGGAGTGCTAGGCAATGCCGAGTCATACATGGGGTGAGCTGGGACGGCCGGCACTGCAAAACTCTTGAGAGGGTGTGTGGGACGAACGTGTGCTGTGGGCGTACCGAAAGCTGGCTCCTCCTCAGTGACTGAGCTGTGGTAGCTAATGTCTGTCTCTGAAAGGTCAGTGGTACAGGAGGGCTGCCCAGACGGAGGGAGCAGGTCGGCACTAGGGGTGTTCCTTACAGACTCTGTAATTACAACAGCACCTGGGTCAGCACATGTGAGGTTCTGCATGTGAGCAACCTTAAAGGGTTAGTTCACCCAAAAATGAAAATTAAGTCATTAATTACTCACCCCCATGCTGTACCAACCCCGTAAGACCTTCGTTCGTCTTCGGAACACAAATGAAGATATTTTTGATTAAATTTGAGAGCTGTAACTACCACATTGGCTCCTGACGGCCCAGAAAGTCAATGAAGAAAATGTTTAAATATCCCAAGTGACTACCGTGGCTCAACTATATGTTTATCAAGCGACGCGAATACTTTTTGTGCGAAAAAACAAACAAAAATAACGAGTTTATTCGACTATTTCTTTTCTTCCTTGTAGGCCAGAACGAGAATTCCTTAGATTTCCACGACGCATGCGCGAGATTTGCGATCTGCTTACACCAGCTTAGATCGCAATTCTCGCGCATGCGTCGTGGAAATCTAAGGAAGTCTCGTTCTGGCCTACAAGGAAGAAAAGAAATAGTCGAATAAACTTGTTATTTTTGTTTGTTTTTTCGCACAAAAAGTATTCGCGTCGCTTGATAAACATATAGTTGAGCCACGGTAGTCACTTGGGATATTTAAACATTTTCTTCATTGACCTTCTGGGCCGTCAAGAGGCAGTCCCTTAGGAGCCAATGTGGTAGTTATACAGCTCTCAAATTTAATCAAAAATATCTTCATTTGTGTTCCGAAGACGAACGAAGGTCTTACGGGGTTGGTACAGCATGGGGGTGAGTAATTAATGACTTAATTTTCATTTTTGGGTGAACTAACCCTTTAAAGACTGACCTAATTAAAAAGCCTGCTTAAAGTCAAGATGAATCCGTAATACATTTAACGTATATCTGAGTGAAACACGAAGTGAAAAGAGGCCTTTCCTTGGTGGACAAAATGATTTGATAAGTATGGTATGCGTCACCAGAAAGAAGTCTGCAATTTGACCAATTCGAAACAGATCAGAATCTTCATTCCATGTAGACTTCAAGAAAGTAAATAGGGTAACTTTTAATTTCATGTTGCCTTCAAATTGGTTAACCATCTAGAATGCCTTAAACCAGCTAAAAACCATGTAATACCAGCTACCACTTTAAGTTGGTTTCAGCTGGAGGGAATATGCGAAGTGATACAAGTGTTATGAGGCTTTTACTCGTCTAAAGCAAGTGCTGAAGAAAGAGGCATATTCATACAGAAAGATAATACAGTTTCACTACAATCCCTGGGTCACCAACCAAGTATACCTCCATTTTGAGAAGAAAGGAGAACATATCCCAGCTTCATCTGGAGAGACTCAACGTGGACGTAGGGCGTTAACAAAGGCCCACTAATGCACTCTCACCTGTGGACTCTGCCCTGTCTAGATGAGAGATGGGGGTGGCGATGGACCGTGTGCTGCTCTGGTGGTGGAGATAGCCGCGTGTCGGCGAGGCCAGGCTGCCCAAGTGATAATGATGGTGATGGTTATCGAGGGAATGGATGGGGTGAGCACTAATCACAGCTGCGAACGGACACACATAACAGAGCGCCATGGTTTAGACCTTGCACACAAGGCTATGAGATTATGGAGAGCATGGTGCATCTATAACATCTGCTCATGCAAACAAAGAACTACAGAGACCGAAAGACATGCTATGTTGCTAGGTTAAAGAATTATTGTAAGACTAGAAACATACTCTAGACAAATGCAGACGTAAATGCTTGTGGTGCTAGGAAACCTCTGTGATCAATAGATGTGATAGTTACCCGTTTTTATTTAGGTAGTAAACTATAAACATGTAGAAAGTTAAAATAACTTTAATTTGGTGGGCAATAAACCAAATAGCCATAGTTGACCTGAACATTTTGATGCATTTAGAAATGCAACAACAGCAAAAGACATTAGCATCCATGTACTTGAGTAGAGTATGTTTTTTGGCCTACAACTCCAATAATGAACTCAGGGAACCTTGTTTGAGGACTATATGTTATTCTAAAGAGCATAGACTGTTTAATATCCTAACTGAAAGAAAAGGGGTCCGGTCCCTGGTTCAGGATAATACACTTACGCTGAGGGGGTTGTACATCAAAGGGCATCATCATTTTAGGTCTCATTCCCCGACGGCCTGCCAGTGTAGACATGCTGTCCTCTGATTCATGGCCTGCAAATCAGACAGCGACCAGCTAATCAGATTGAGACAGGCTCCCAATACAAGAGCCCTGTGAAGACTACCAGCTGACGTCCTAGAGTAAGTTGCCAAGATCATGTGGTGTTTTTACTAATGCAGTGAGATTCTATTGATTGTCCATTAGAGGGCAGTGTAAATGCACACATCAGAGAGCTGTAGGAGTAGGCAGCAGCAGATGGATATCACCATTCATGCCACGAAAACAAAAGAAACAAGGCTGTGCGTTTTGTTTTTCCATTTTAAGCAAGGAACATGCCAATCTCAAGCAACAATGACAAATAGACGACATGACATTGAAGCATCCATCAGAAGCAGCAGCTGGAATGGTGTCATGGATGATGCAGCAGGTGTAGGTGGTTTAAAGACCCCATGAAATTGTTATCCATTTCTTTACTGTGTTGATGTATTTCCAAATGAAATTGGAAGTTGGATCTTTTTTTAAGTAGGTAATATCCTTAAGTTTACATCATAGCGTGGCAAAACAATGATTTACAACTTGGTGTTGTTTGGCTACGCCAAAAATACGCCAAAATATCTAGGAGTTTACTAGTACAGACCTTATGTAGCCCCGCCCCTTTTCAGCGAAAAGCTCATCGTGTTCAGTCTTCCGGTTTGTATTTCCACAGCATGAAGGTAAGATCTTACAAATTTTCTGTAAGATTACTGCGTTTACACCGCCAACATGACATCATGACTTTTGCGTAAACATACACACCACTTTCGAGTCAAGTGCCGCGTTATCTCTACGCATTTTGAGCTATCCGCGTGTACCCGCGTGTATGCGTACATGTCTACGCCATTAACGTCCGAGTGATTCCGCGTGTCTGTACACGCCGTCAAATGTCCGCGCGAAACGAATCTGGGGAGCGATCTTTTTTTTTTCCTAGGATGGTAAGGGAACAGTCATAAATGCCATTAACCCCAGTGACGGTTAGGTTTAGGGACGGGGTTGAGGTAAGTCATATATTTATATATACAGTAATAACGTTAAGTCAACGGCGTTCATAAACACGCTGAAAAGCGATTATGCGTGTTGATAGCACGCCAAAAATGGAAATACGAATTGGCTTGTCATACACACGCTACTTCATGAGCTCAGTCTGACACCGCGGACTAAAGTACCGGTCCGGTGCGGGAACATTATGTAGCGACGTTGAACTGCGTGCGACTGTTCCTCCCAGTCTGCGCGTTTGTTTTGAGTTTTGTATGGAGGAGATTCAAGCTGTGCTGCTTTTGTGTGCGATTGGTTTACTAACGAGGTAATTAACAAAACGGCAGAAAAGAAACGAGCACCCAAAGCGTATTCAGAAAGCTCGTAAGGCTAGATATAAAAGTAGTCGTTTGTTATCAGCGGACATTGACCGTGAGATGGATGGGACGAACGCACGCCATCGGGCAGAAAGAACAAGTGGTAAGAACCAATCAGCATGTTCAGCGCACAAGTCCCACCCCGAAAGTTCCCGAACTCTGCAAAAAAAGGGGGGGGGGGGGGGGTTGTGCAAACTGAGACGCAAAAGTATGTGAAATTCAATGTGGTATGCACTTCAGGCGGCTAGGAGTGCATACTACAACAACACCAAGTCCACGCGCCTGCGTACAACTTTCACCGTCAAGCAGACTTTTGCGTTTTTAACGTTTACACGGGAACGCGGCGGTGGAGCGTTTTAAAGATTTCCACTCTGGAGGGTGGTTTCACTTTTTTTGCGTTTTTGAGCCTCAAAAACGCCGTTGCCGTGTAAACGAAAGGTACATCCGATAAAATATTTTTACGTTTTCACCCGCGATCGTTCTCGTGTAACCTAGGCCTTAGACCCTGGTTCCTGCCATGTAAACACACCAAGTACCACCCCAAAGTTCCTGGGGAAAGTTCCTGATGTGGAAACACGGCTATAGATGGCCTTAACAGACTAAACTTTTTGGTTTCATGGGGTCTTTAAATCACAGTTCTTACCGCGGTACGAGTTACGTCTCTGGAGCATAGGATCCATTGAACCGTCAACGGGGGTGATGTCTTGGGAGGATCGGGGGATTGGCGTGTCGGTCATTACTGGATTGGTTTCGGGCGATTTGTCAATAGGCTTTAGCTCCAAACGTTCGTGGTGGATCCAGAGGTCTGGTGGCTTCAGATCTTTGGAGTTGCCCTTATACTTGTGGGATCCATTGGTGGACTTGCAGGCTGCACGTTTCCTGGAGATCATATCAAAAGAGGTTGAGGTAAGGTTGTGGCAAACACATTTACCCTTACGCCAGGACTTAGGACTGCTCATCATTAGGAGATCTGAACTTGAACTTACTTCTTCTGCTGTGTTGTGGTACGGCGTGTACACAGGAAGGCGCCAACAACCACCACAATGATGGTAAATGCTCCCACGGACACAATGATGACAATAACCAGGATGTGGTTATCACCAGTGCCAGACATGTCTGGTTTCCCTGAATCGTGGAATGTGGTTACAATGTTACAAGGAAAGGAAAATGTATCAAGACAAACTGTTGCTTTGTCAAATTCTTGCCTGAGAGTTTTTAAAGGCTTTAATGTTTATGACAGAACGACCTGACAGACAGAAAATGAGAGGGAGTTGGTTGAGTACTATGTGGTTGCTAAGGCGTTGGTAAGCTATTTTTAAGTGTTTACAAAGGGTGGTAAAATGTAGTTGATAAGGTGGTTGCAAGGCACTGCTAAGGTGTTGCTAAGTGGTTGCTAGGGTTGATGTTAGGGACTAGTGTAACCTTGTTTGGTGATTGGTGGGGCACTTCGAAGCTAAGTGTTTTCTAGGTTATTGATATACTGTTGATGAGCATTGCTAGGTGCTAGCATTACCAGGTGCTAGCATTACCATGGCATTGTTATGGTGTTACTAAGGTGTTGCTAGGGGTAAGGGATGACTAAGGGATGGAGTCGCTAAATTGTAGCAACGTGTTTGCTAGGGTGTTAATATGCTGTTGATAGGGCATTGCTAGGTACTAGCTAGGTTGTTATTAAGGTGTTGCTAGGTTGTTGAACTAATCTGTGATTTCTATGGAATTGCAAAGCTGCTATGCTATGCTAAATTGATTATGTTCTTTTTCGGGCGATAAGGACTATTGGGTGGTAGTTATCCCAGACAGCAAACTGACATTGAATCAACGTGGAAACGACGTCTCTCATGACATTGAAACAACGTTGATTTGCTCATCGAATTAACGTTGAACCAACGTCAGACGCGGCATTCGTCAAAGCTAAATGAAATCGAAAATTGGTTTGCTTTCATAACGTTGAAACAACGCGTTGATTTCAAGTTGATTTTCCGTTAGTTTTGAAAGAATGACGCGTCTGACGTTGGTTCAACGTTAATTCGATGAGCAAAACAATGTCAGATCAACGTTGTTTTCGATGTCATATTTCCACGTTGATTCAATGTCAGTTTGCTATCTGGGTTGCTAGGTGCTAGCATTACCAGGTGCTAGCATTACCATGGCATTGCTATGGTGTTACTAAGGTGTTGTTGTGGGTGGTTGATAAAGACTAAGGGATGGAGTCGCTAAACTGTAGCAACGTGTTTGCTAGGGTGTTAATATGCTGTTGATATGGGAATTGCTAGGTACTAGCTAGGTTGTTATTAAGGTGTTGCTAGGTTGTTGGACTAATCTGTGATTTCTATGGAATTGCAAAGCTGCTATGCTATGCTAAATTGCTATATGTTTTTTTTTTCGGGCGATAAGGACTATTGGGTGGTAGTTATGGCATTGCTAGGTGATTGGTAGGGCACTGTTAATCAATAATATACTGTTGATGAGCTTTGTTTGGTGGTTGTACGCCATTGCTAGGGTGTTATTAAGTGCTATTACGGTGTTTCTAGGCTGTTGGGGGCTACCGAGTGGTTGCTAGTGTGTTAGCATGTTGTTAGTAGGGCATTGCTAGGTGGTAGCTAGGTTGTTATAAAGGAGTTGCTAGGTTGTTGGGGGCAACTAAGTGGTTGCTAGTGTGTTAGTATGTTGTTGGTAGGCAATCGTAAGATGCTGCTATGGTGTTGCTATGTGCTTGTTACCTTATAAATATGTTGCTAGGTTATTGAGGAGGTTGCTAGGGGATACCAAGAGGTTTATATGGTATTTGCTTGATGATTGGTGTGGCAATGCTAAGCTGGAGATAGGCGTTTTCTGAGCAATGGTAGATGGTTACAAGGTGCTGCTAGAGTGTTAATACGTTGTTGATAATGTGTAGATGATTGCAAGATGTTGTTGCTAGGTCATTATTAAGGTGTAGCCAGGTTGTTTTGGGTGGTTGCTAGGGACTGGATGGAGTTTGCTAAGGCATTGCTAAGCTGTTGTTCAGTGTTTATATGTTGTTGATAAGGTGGTTGAAAGTGAAAGATAAGGTGGTTGCTTGGTTATTATTAAGGTGTTGCCATGTTGTTGTGGGTGGTTGCTAGGGATTACTGGGCAGGTGTTATGCCATTGTTCAGTGGTTGCTTGGTGTTTGCTCGGATGTTAATATGATGTTGCTAGGTAATTGCAAGGGCGTTGTTAAGGGACTAGTGTGTGGTTGTTTTAGTATTACTAGGTGATACTAGGTATTAGTACAAAGTCGTATTTTTGATTGTTGCTATCCTACATCATTGTTAAGCCATTGCTAGGTTACTTGCAGTGTGTCTTTTGGAAACTTACCACCTGGTCCAAAGCCTTGATCTGGTGACAAGGGTCTTCCTACTTTCACTGGTCCTGAAGCTACAAGAGTTCAAATTAGAAGAATTGGCAAATGGCACAGGAATCTACAACTCTCGTGTAAAGTTTAAAGTGGTGTTCAATCCATTGGTAAAATAACATGCAGCTTAAAAAGATAAACTACCAGCTGCACTTCTGAGAGGAGCATGACGCTCATCTTTTGAGAAAGACTGTTAGTAGTATGAAGGTGTAGCCACGTGCATCCTACTGATAAACTCTTAAGGCAAATAAGATGTTTTCCAGCTATACATTAACTGGATCTTTCTGCGACTGCTGATGAATTTCAGTGCGCAGGGAAAACAAGCTGCTCACTTCTATTTGAGGACATTAGTGGAATAAGAGAAGAGAGAGCAATTACCTTGGTCATTAGCCATTTTGTCAGAGGGTTCGGCTAGCATGGCAAAGCAGGAGAAGAGACAAGTTAGAGGGAGAGAGGCGTGCAGTCAGAGCTAAGCATGAAAGATCAGTGATGTCAGGGTAAACGCAAAAGGTTAAGCTTGAGATTAGGTAAAAAATAGAGTATATGTTAACTCTTTCCCCGCCATTGATGGAAATTTTTCCATGTTTTCATTTTTATATGGTAGGGGGCGCTATTACGCATCTTCTAAAAGAGTATTGAATCTCGTGCAAAGAAGATGCAGAAACGAGCGATAGATGCATCTGTAAAATAACGTGATTATCAACATTAAACAGCATATTATTCAAAACTGCCTGTTATTGAATTAAATGTCGACCCCAGGACGAGCTACAGGACTGTGAAGCTTTGAGGTGTTGATGGATTTGAATCGATCTACTGTGTTTTTGAGCATCAATCCAGACGTAGTTTTTGACAAACACACAATTTTCTCAGCTTTTTGCTCAAAATGTTTTTTTTTTTTTTAATGAAACGTACCCAAATGCATGAAGCTAAAAAAAAACAGGGTTTTTGTTTTTAAAAAAGCTTTTAAAAAAACGCCGGCAGGGAAAGAGTTAATATAATTAAAGAACAGCATGCTAGTTGGTCTCTTCTGGCGGTTACACCAGTATCCCATCGTATCTTGGGATTCATTTCCCTTCATATACTGGTCTTTTCATCAGGAAGAAGTGATTGTTCTCATTCATCAGATGAAAACTGTCTCAGTAAATCAGCCCGTTTACCTTTAGGAGTGCGAAACTGGACAGCTTCAGACATGGGACCCATCCCCTTGGAGTTGCGCGCCTGGATCTTGAAGTAGTAGGTGGTATCAAGGGTCAGATCCTGAATTTGATGGGTTAGCCTGTTTCCCACTACTGGTTCAATGACCCAATCATGAACCACTGCATTCACATCAGTGCTGTAATAAATTATGTATCCTGGGAAGGGAGAGAAAGTGATACGGAGGCACGTTGTAGACGATTATATGAGGTTGCCACAAAATACAACCACCGACTTCCATTCACGGGATGAAAATGCAGACGTGAAACACACATTTATTTTAAAGTTGGTGAATTTTGCATCATGTGAAGACGTGTGACCAATAAAAGACAGTGACCTCTTTGCTGAAGCAAACTGTAAATCTGCAGGACTGCAGTAATTTGGAGTAGATTGTATATTTTTACATATTGGATGTTTTATGTGTTGAATAATGGTTTTAAAAGAGACACTTTTGCGTGTTCAAAGTCTAGTGTGACTGGTTAAGGCAAAATAAACCATCACTGTCTATAACCGGCGCTAAATTTTTAATAACATTGTCACCTGTGATCTTGCCATTGGCTTCTGAAGGCGGCTGCCAGTTGACGATGATGGTTCGTGGTCGTCCCTCTTTGCTCACTACAGTCACATCTTTAGGTGCAGAACTTGGGACTAGAGAGAAAGACAAAATGATTCAAGACTACAAATAGAGAAAATCCCTCATACATGATGTTTATTTCAAAGTTGAATGCTCAAAACAGCCAAAAATCTGCTTATTGTCATTACTTTTTACATGATGGGTTATTAAACTGAATCTTCTCTTGAAAATGGCATGCGCGTTTTTCAAAACGATATAAAATTAAAATGAACGCAGAGTTCATTTCTAAAGCCCAAAGTAAACTTTTGACCGCGTGACGTAATTTTCATAATGGTGCGTTCACACCAAACGCGAATAGAGCGTCTGGCGCCAGTGATTTCAATGTTAAGTCAATGTAAAGACTCGTTTAGCTTATTTTCATTACTTTTTACTAAATGGCATGCGCGTTTTTCAAAACGATATAAAATTAAAATGAACGCAGAGTTCATTTCTAAAGCCCAAAGTAAACTCCGACCATCCTGACCGCGTGACGTAATTTTCATAATGGTGCGTTCAACACCAAACACGAATAGAGCGTCTGGCGCGAGTGATTTTAATGTTAAATCACTGTAAAGACTCATTTACGTGCGTCTAGAGGTCCTGCGGCGCGAATGAGGCGTTTAGCACAGTATTCGCCTCATTCGGGCGTCAATTTCTTTTTACAATGCGGCAATTTCACTTTAGACGCGCGAATGGATTTAAAATGTTCAAGCGTCCAACTAGACGCAGTAGACGTGAATTTGACGATCTCTTCGCATTTGGTGTGAACGTGCAAGATGGAGCGGAACGTGTAAAATGAATTATAACCGGGCCTTAAAGGGATAGCTCACCCAAAAATGGAAATTCGGTAATTAATTACTCGCCGTTCCAAACCTGTACGACTTTCGTTCATCTTCGGAACACAAATGAAGATCTTTTTGATGAAATCTGAGAGCTTTCCGTCCGTCCATTGACAGCTACGCAACTACCACTTTGACTCTTCAAAAAGTTAATAAAACTAATCATACGAATTGAGCTGTTTAGTCCAATTTTTCTATTCTTCTAGAAAAATTGGACTAAACTTATTTCTTATTCAAGACCCTTATTCATCGTCTGGTGTCGTTTAAAGCCCTTTGAAGCTGCACTGAAACTCTCATTTGGACCTTGAACCGTTTGGACCCCATTGAAGGCCATTATATGGAGAAAAATCCGAAAACCTTCATTTCTTTTCGACTGAAATGTAGAGTACTTACTTGTTTCAAAAGTTGTCCCATGTGCAGTCATGCTCCAGGTGCTGGTCCTCCGGGCCTTCGTCACCATGACCGAGAACTCATACAAAGTGTTGGGCTTAAGACCCACCACCGTGTGAGAAAGTGTGGTGGTATTAGCCACCTAAAACGAACAAATCAATGTCAGGGGTGTACCAACCAAAAATGATCCACCTAATCCCGTGAGCAGCCTGGCTTCTGTTCACCATACCTTAAACTTTGTGTTTGCAGGTATGTTGGTCTTCCAGCGCACCGTGTAATAGCGTGCATCTGTGATCTTCTGGTTCTTGGGCAGCGAGTTGTCCGCCCATGTGACTTTGATGTTGTCGTGGCCCAGAACGGACGCCTGAACGCCCACAGGAGGCAGCATGGGTAAAGGTTCTGGTACTGGAGTGTATGGAGCATGGAAAAGTTCGTACAAATCAACATCAGGGTCTATGGGGTCTGCAAGCAAATTACACAACGTCCCATGGAAAAAATAAAAAGGTGAAAGGCGAAAAAAGGGAGCACGATTACGTGGGTTTTAGGACGGGAGACACGTAACGAACCGGGAGAACGGGTTAATGAGTTAAAATGGGAGTGAGGAGGGGGGGAATGTGGAGGTGGGATTGGGAAAGGGAGAAAGAGAGAAAATATTGTATTAGAACAGGATATCCAGAGCTACAGAGAACTACATCTACAATGAGTCAAGGAACTACATCACTGGCGTCTACATTACATACAGAAGGATAACGACCAATCTTAACAGGCTGTGAGGGATAGACTTAGTGTTTGGATAAAGGTCCTTGTACACATGTAACTTTCAAAACTGTTTAATGGTTTTGTCTACTAATATTTTTAATTTTTATCTCATTCTAAACCTAAACCTGTACGATTGCCTTTTTTCCATAAACCCATATGTGCTGTTGTGGCTGTTTTCAGCCACTATGGGGTATTTTGAGTCTTAATTTGGCCATAACTTTTTCTGTGTTTCAGCAAATGGAATGATTTTTGGTGACAAATCTTATTTTTACACATATTTTGGGAAAATGCTTTGACATTTTTCAAAAACTCAACAGTACACTCTGGGCAAATTCACTACCCTTTCATTATCTACTACTTTAAACTGCTGTAAAAATGTCAGATAAATTTTTTTTTTCAATTTTTTTTTTTTTTTTGCATAAATCTATTAATCAACCTCAGTACAGATCAAAACTACTAAATGTTTTAAAAAAATTCAGGATTTTAACTCTTTAATTGCCAAATTCATAAATTATGTCACTGAGTTGGGGAAAAAAACACACAAAATGACTTATTTTCAATATAAATTATGATTGTGGACTGGATTTTTTTAACCTTTTATCACAGTATTGGACATGTCAAAGATTAGAAACAACATTGGTTTTGATGCATTGTAAATTTTTGTGCAGCTCCAATTTTTATCTTTTTCTCCCTCATTTACTGTTCGTGGCTGTTTTTGCCCCCTTGACTTCCATAAACCAAATTTTTTGATTGCAAAGCCATGACACCATATAATCATGCATTTTTGATGATTGGTGGTTTTCCCTGTTGGGAAGAGGTAAAATTTGTCATTTTTACTGTTGATAACCAGGTGGCACCATTAACCCTTTTGAATCTTAATTTGGCCATAACTTTTTCTGTGTTTCAGCAAATGGAATGATTTTTGGTGACAAATCTTATTTTTACACATATTTTGGGAAAATGCTTTGACATTTTTCAAAAACTCAACAGTACACTCTGGGCAAATTCACTACCCTTTCATTATCTACTACTTTAAACTGCTGTAAAAATGTCAGATACATTTTTTTTTTGCATAAATCTATTAATCAACCTTAGTCTTGATCAAAATGACTAAATGTTTAAAGAAAATTCAGGATTTTAACTCTTTAATTGCCAAATTCATAAATGATGTCACTGAGTTGGGGGAAAAAAACACACAAAATGACTTATTTTCAATATAAAATATGATTGTGGGCTGGATTTTTTTTTTAACCTTTTATCACAGTCTTGGGCATTAATCAAAGATTAGAAACAACATTGGTTTTGATGCATTGTAAGTTTTTCTCCCTCATTAACTGTTCTTGGCTGTTTTTGCCCCATTGACTTCCATTATAACCACATTTTTTTGATTGCAAAGCCATGACCCCATATAATCATGCATTTTTGATGATTGGTGGTTTTCCCTGTTGGAAAGAGGTAAAATGTGTCATTTTTACTGTTGATAACCATGTGGCACCATTAACCCTTTAGACAGCCCTGTGGAAAAAAAAAAGCTTAGTTTCTGGCTTTTACATGGAGTTATATGGAGTATAAAAGTATATTAAAGTGTGTGTATGTGTCATTGTCATTTTAATGACAAATTAAATTAGTACCACTGTAGTTGAGGTCAAGAAAAATATTCATGACAGTCATAATATCATCATCACAGCCAATGCACATGCAGTTTAAAGTAATGTTAACCCATAAAGCTAAGTGGTTTCTTGAGTTTAATAATTAATCTGCTATGTCATGTTTATGACATATTTATGTTATCATAGTTATCATAATCTTAAACAATGTCATATTTGCATTAAAAATGTCATAATTGAGCAAAGTTGTCACAAACATGCATAAAACTTCCTTCATATTCAAGACAATGTCATAATTATGATGGTGTCATGTCAGTCTTCAAGTAAAGTGTTACCAACTTGTTTATAAAGCACAAGTTTGTATCGTAACAAAATGTATTACACCTTAAGTTTGGAAAATCTATTGAATTATCAGGATTAAATTAAACTCAGATCTGCTGCTCTAACGAATAATAACGCTTATACTACAATTTGACCAAATGTTTCCCAGGAGGAAAGGATTTTATTTTTCTTTCATGTCTTTTCATTTTAATTCGAGGTGCGGAAACAACGACCTTGTCTAGGTCAAGGCACTGGAGATGCACGTTTTTCTCCACAGCAATGTGCGGTGCTGCCCGGGTTTGCTGATATGAGACTGTCAAATACAAATATAGGGAATGAATCTGGAAGTCTGATCCTTTTATAGATTTAAAGCTGTTTGGCACCTGTTTTCCTCAACGCTCCCTCCAAGAATAACAATTCGCAGAGGGAAAATATTACATGAGAACACATTCTTTCTAGCTTGTTTTCAAATGGAAAAGAGGAGAAAAATCCGGTTATTTTCCAGAGTGATGAAGCGGACCTCTTTCACACAGCACTGTAAGTGTGTGAGGTTGATCTTTGAGGAACTCACAGTCAAACATAAAACATTGCATATATATAGAGAGCAAATTGCACAGTATTTCACACATATGAAATATTAAAATCTCCTTTTCTATGCTAAACATGTCTGTATATCCTGGAAGAGGGAAAATCGTCGCCTTTACCCTTTTACTAAACATTCCTACATTCTCTCTAATGGTGGAAGAGATGCTTGTGTGTGAAGGAACGGGTGAAGATTCCCTTGAGTTCAGTTAAAGGTAAACCAGGAGAAATGAGAAATACCGTGTACCACATTGCATGCTGGGAGGTAATAAGAGCGCACCATTGATCAAAACGGCAGGTGAGAAATCATCCAGTTTTTCAGAAAGTGGCCAGCTTTAGTTTTTCTCTCTTTCATTACTTGTCCAGTGTGAATCAAGTTTTCTAATTATTATTAAATAGCCATATTAATATATAAATCACAAAAATGTTGCCACATTATTCATAGTACAACAAACCTGTAATTTTTGTTTTTGACACAAAAAAAAAAATGTTTTTGAATTTTGAAATTGAAATTTAAGAAATACAAAATTAAAAAGTAATGATTAAAATCAAATTTAGTTTTTATAATACCAAAGTTTATTTTTTTTTTGTATAATATGTATGAATTTGGTTAATGTATGTGAATGACTGATGTGTTGCCACTTGACGTCTTCCGCTGCCTTTATAAGGGACCACAATGGAAATAAGTCTTCGGGCTTTATTGTGTTATCCGTGACTACTTTTGTATTTGATTTTAATGTATGAAATATTTCATATTTTTATATTTAAGTGGTCAAATAAAATCAGTCAATCAATCAATCAAATAATGCAGACTACGTTGTCTATCACTCTAGATAAAACATGTTGTGTGCCAAATTTGAAGTTGATATAAGTTCAGGTTTATTCCAAAAAATGTCCACCGGGTGACACACATTTCATTGATTTTTGAAAAAATAAAAAATGCATTATGTGTTCTCCTGTAACAAATTAATACATTTCTGTCACAATATCACTCGTATCACAAAACAGCCACCAAATATGGAGCCTTATGACCTTTCCGACGATGGGTTTTGTCAAGATTATTTATTATAAAATAGTTCATGAATTTAGCAATGTGAAACATGACCCCGCCCACTAGGGGGAGGAGCCTGCTAAAAGGTTTTAAAGGAGTACTCACCCCCATGTCATCCAAGATGTCCATGTCTTTCTTTCTTCAGTCGAAAAAAGAAATTAAGGTTTTTGATGAAAACATTCCAGGATTTTCTCAATATAATGGACTTCAATGGGAACCAAACGTTCAAGGTCCAAATGAGAGTTTCAGTGCAGCTTCAAAGGGCTTTAAACGACTCCAGACGATGAATAAGGGTCTTATCAAGCGAAACGGGCGGT
Organism: Pimephales promelas; assembly: GCF_988280905.1. Lineage (NCBI taxonomy): Eukaryota > Metazoa > Chordata > Actinopteri > Cypriniformes > Leuciscidae > Pimephales > Pimephales promelas. The sequence continues at coordinate 2,972,172 of NC_142769.1, read as the reverse complement.
CATCAAAATGAACGAATCTTTTTTCAAGTCATTTGGTTCATTCAACAAACGAAATGACTCGAAAAAAGATTTGTTCATTTTGATGAACGAGTTCAAACGGGAAAGTCACGAACGCTCATCACAGAACAGAGAAAGGCGACCATTTGAGCTTATAAAACTTAAACTTTGTTATTTATTTATTAAATGAGCGATCGTTTCGCTTGATAAGACCCTTATTCATCGTCTGGAATCGTTTAAAGCCCTTTGAATCTGCACTGAAACTCTCATTTGGACCTTGAACCGTTTGGTCCCCATTGAAGTCCATTATATGGAGAAAAATCCTGGAATGTTTTCATCAAAAACCTTCATTTCTTTTCGACTGAGGAAAGAAAGACGTGGACATCTTGGATGACATGGGGACGAGTAAATTATCAGCAGGATGTTGAGAGTTAAGGGGTTAAATCTAATTTTGCACAAAAATGTTTCTAGTTGCTCAAGAAAAACTGCACTTTTAGCACACATTTAGCACTTCAGTTGATAAAAATGTCAACAACGAGATCACCAGTGTTTTATAATGTTAATTATAATCATGTCAGCAAAGTGACTCATTTCCTCTTAAGATGTTCCTGTATGTCAGTGTTTAATCAAAGCTCTGCATCTCCATCATGCTCAGCGCTATTAAGCAGCCCTTCAGTTGTGAAGCGCAGATGGCTTTATCTGCATCTCATCATCATGACAATTCCTCGGGTTGCTAGGAAGAAAAGCACTGGAGACCACCAGACGGCCTCTAATGAGAGAACCATGCATAACCGTAGCATCACATAGAAATTCAACAGAAACTTAAGAGACTTCATGACATGGCTTAGACTCCATGAAGTTTCTTGAGCTAAATAAATGTGTCATCATCATCCATAAGGATTGTCAATTTACATACAATCCCATTATCGATCGCTGTTAAAATTAACAATAATTTAATCAAATAATTGCCATAACCTCAACATGTTACTCAACAACCCAACACACAAAAGGAGTTGTTTAAGCGTAGAAGCCAAGTTGGCTTTAAAGTGAATCACTTAACAAGTGCTTTTAAATTCACAAGACATATTAGAAGTGCTCTATTTTCATAGTGTGAAAAATCTTAATGAAATTTAGAAAATGAAAATGTGATCCGTAAAATCATACATATCTTGTGTCATACATCACTGAAAACTAGCATTTACTTCAATTAAAGACAAACTATTCCAAGTTTTTGTTTGAAAAAGTGCATCTTAATGATCCTTTTGCGCCACTTTTGGTTTGTAAGTTATCTTTGCGAAACGTTAGTAAACGTTTATTTCGAGCGGGTGATCTGGAACGAGCCCGAAAACAACATAAGACTGTGTGCAGATCACGGAGTGACGTTGACATGATGCTTCGCTAAAGCAATACGACTTCTAGGAAGTGAATTGAATTGTTGTTTTCCAACGTCAATTGAAAGTTAAACCAATGGAAACTGGACCAGTATAGTGGTTAGGATGATGTGTAGAGACCAATCAAACACTGTTTTACAGCTTGGGTTGGTTTGATCGCACGGATCGACAGGTCTTGGTTTATCATGTGACATAGAATTGTTTATTCAATGCACTTCTATTGTGGCGTTTACACTAGGAAGTAGTTCTTATGTTCCATAAAATTACTTGTTAGGAGTTTTTTTTTTTTGGACACTTGTTTAATTACACAACTACGGTGTGATCACACACCTCACACCTCAAAACTACACACTCTAATGATGAACTTGCTTAATCAATCATTTATAAGTTTTGTCAATTAAATTATTTTCGACAATTAGGGGTGTGCGATTTATGTGGAAGCTTGCTTTCGCCACTTAATGAAAAAAAAGGTAATTGCGACTTTTTAATCTCACAATTCTGACTTTTTCCTCACAATTACGAGTTTACATCTCGCAATTCTGACTTTATTCTCTGAATAAAGTCGCAACTGCGTGTTATAAAGTCAGAATTGCGAGATATAAAGTATCTCACAATTTGAGATTATATCTTTTTTGAATTTTGAGATATAAACTCACAATTATGTTATAAAGTCAGAAATGCGAGATGTAAATTCGCAATTGGGAGAAAAAAAGTCAGAATTGTGAGATAAAGTCTCAATTCAGTCTTTTTTTCTCACAATTGCGACTATTTCTCACAAAATTTTGCGACTTTATATCTCAGAATTGCAACTTTATTTCTCACAATTGGAACTTCATCTCTCAGAATTGTGACTATTTCTTACAATTCTGACTTCATATCTCGCAATTGCGACTTTATATCTCAGAATTGCGACTTTATATCTCAGAGACTTGCGACTTTATATCTCGCAATTGCGAATTTGTCTCAGAATTGTGACTTTATTTCTCAGAATTGCGATTTGCGACTTTTTATCTCGCAATTGCAACTTTATCTCTCAGAATTGCGACTTTATTTCTCAGAATTGTGACTTTATTTCTCAGAATTGTCACTTTATGTCTTGCAATTGCAACTTTATCTCTCAGAATTGTGAGTTTATATCTTGCAATTGCGACTTTATTTCTCAGAATTGCCACTTTATATCTCGCAATTGCGACTTAATTTCTCAGAATTGTGACTATGTCTTACAATTCTGACTTCATATCTCGCAAATGCGACTTTATATCTCAGAATTGCGACTTTATATCTCAGAATTGCGACTTTATATCTCGCAATTGCGAATTTGTCTCTCAGAATTGTGACTTTATTTCTCAGAATTGTGACTTTATATCTTGCAATTGCGACTTTATCTCTCAGAATTGTGACTTTATATCTCACAATTGCGAATTTATTTCTTACAATTCTGACTTCATATCTCGCAATTGTGAGATAAAAAGTCGCAAATTTTTTATATTTTTTTTTATTCAGTGGCGTAAACAAGCTTCCATAGATATATATCATCTACGATTATGTTGTGATTTTTATTTTAACGATGTGTCATTTGACATTATCGAATATCTCTTACTTTACAAAAACACACACATAAACTATGCGATTTAGTCTATTAAAATGCGTTTATAATGCCTCTAATATTCAAGATAAGAGGGAAAAAATACCTCTGTATGTCTTTTATACTTATATAATTTAATATAGTCAATTAATATCACGTTTTTTTCTCTCCAAATATCCACATGATTACAAATGTGATATTGATTTTAGACACCACCACACAGAATATGCAATTTATACTGTTTTAGATTGAGTATATTGAAGCTGTGTGTGTGTGTGTTGTATGACCTACCTGACTGGGGTCGTGTGATGGCGCTCTCGTACACAGGGATTCCCTCCCCCACGTTGTTGTAGGCCTTCAGTGTGATGACGTAGTGTGAACTGGGATCTGGCAGGAGGAATACAATCATTTAGATAATCAAACCCACGGCTCCACTGAGAGCTTCACACACATTCATCATCCTAGCAGGGGTGCAGATTTAAACACCATTATTGATTCTCGCTCGTGTAATTAGATGATTTGCGAAAACTGAAATTACGCCGTTTCTTCTGATGAATATTTTTTCTCTTTTCTTTAAATGTAATTAAAACGCGGTGAAGAGAGAAGGGTAAATCTCCCGCTCTCGAGTCCCACAATCCTTCATGGTTCCTTTCATTCACTTTTATAGACAACAGAGCTGTTTAATGAGTGCTACAGCACGTCATGTTTGTCTGATAACGATCATAAATCATAAATTAAACATGTTACCAAAAAGGGCAGTGGTATTATTGCAGGTTTAGGGATATAGCGGTAACATTATTTAACTTCTATAGCATCTCTTAATCTTAATTAATGTTAATTTCAGCATTTCCTAATACATTATTAAAAATAAATGTTGTAAGCCATGTCCAAGTGATCTGAGGGCGCGGGCGCTTTGTGGCTGAGGTTATACAAAACGATATAAATACTGTTAGTTTTCTCACACAAACTGCTCGTTTCGTGTCTTAGGCCATCAGTGTGTACTTACATTTACGAGTCATTAAATAATGTTTAATTTGGACTTCTCTGTGCATGCTCTTTGAGGTGGTGACCATAGACCTCCATTATATGACTGAGAGACAAGAACGGTTTGACCTAAAACTATCAAAATTGAAAACAAAGACACCTACATCTTGGATGCCCTTGAGGTAAGATAAAACATACCAAAAATTAATTTTAAAGTGAACTATCCCTTTAATCTGTGCTGTTTTACATTCAGTTGAAATCATACTGGGTGCAAACCAAGCGTCATTATTATAATGAGGGGTCTTACTCAAGTTCTCGATGGTGTAGTATCTCTGTTTGTAGTCCACTTTAATGGTCTGTGCGTGAGGGCTGCCGATCCCATAGCCGATAGTGTAACCCCTCACCACGATGTCCTGGTTCTCCGGGGGCGTCCAACTCACTACGATGCTGTTCACCAGAGGCCGCACATGTAAGGAGCTGGGGGCGTCCGGCACTCTTGTCTCTGAAACCAGAGAACGAGACATATTACACTCTGTCATCCTAATCGAGCAGCAGTTCTCACAGGAGTCCGCCTGTGTTTACCGTCCAGATCGCTCTCGAACGTCTCAGCCGTGACCCAATCTGTGGCGGGACCCGTGCCATTCACCGAAATGGCCGCCACTCGCAACATGTATTCAGTGCCTCGCTGCAGACCTGGAAAATATAGAAAAAAAACTTTAAAATTCTAATATTCAACAATAATATTGATCTGCCTGCATTGACACCCTTATATGAGAACTGAACTGAGATGGACGATGGCATCACTGTTGACATCTTCTCCGGAACAGCTATATATATAAATGAACTAAATTAATAATTTGTTTACAACAAAAATGAAACAAAACTGAGCTGGACTGTGACGCTATTTTCTTCTGGAAACAAACTGTGTTGCATTATTATTACAATCATTATTGAAACAATCTGTATTGGAAAAAGCGCTACACTGTAAAAATGAATATGCTTTATCTAATCAAAAAAATTGTGGCAACAGATTATAAGTAATATTATTAATTAGAATTGAGTAATAATTAACCCTCTGGGGTTGTTCGTTTCAGAGTCACACTCGGGGTGTTCGGGTCCAAATGGTCCAAATATTAAAAAAAAAAAAAAAAAAAAATCACAATTTTTTTTTTTACTCGTTTTTTATATAATATTTTTTCTTTTCTTTTTTGGTGTTTTGAAAATTAAAAAAAAAGAAAGAAATTATAATTAGTATTAATGCAATAATTATGACAAAATTTCCCCCAATTGAACATAATAGAAAAAATATTTTATTTTTTTATTTTTTTTATTTTATTTTAAAGCTGTATTTCATTTTAGAGTCAAGCCTAGGCCTCATAAAAGCAATTTTTGAAATGAGATGGATGCCATCTGGTGGACAAACTGAGCATTTTAAAAATGCAAAACGCATATAATCTGAATTTTTTTGGTGTGTTTGTGTATAAAAGTGTGTTTGTGTGTGTCTGTTTTGCACTCTTGATGTTTTATAGATTCACCCCTTCACTGTTGTGTCCTTTTTTAAGATCGTGGCTGATTTGTAGATTGTACGCACAAAAAAAGCTCAGTATTTTCACATTTTTGCCAATTTCCCATTCATTTTCCATGCGGGTTCATTTGGACCCGAACACCCCAAGTGTGACTATTTTTTATACAACCACTTAGACTATTCACATCCTGTCCCCAATTTTTTTGGGTGTTCAAATACCAAATACCAACAAAGTCACCATTCGGGTCCATTTGGGCCGAAAAACCCCAGAGGGTTAATCAAATTAATTCCTTAAAAGTTAACCATTTAAAATGAGTAAAACTTACAACAACAATCAAAAAAACATAAATTGAAGTCACCATTATGGTGATCAGTGTTTGTTTTAAAATGCCGGTTTTCTCCTTCAGTGATTCTGCTTGTTAACATCAGGTGTCTTCAATGTTGGCAATATAAAATAAAGACTTCTTAATTAATCTTTGATGTCTGTCTGTTAGTGAGATTAGCTTACTACTAGATTACTAAGTATTAGCAATAGTAAAAGTGAAGTACTTCTGTACATCTCAATCAACCAGTCAGCTCATTTCTCGGAAACAAACAGTAATGTGTGTTTCTCAAGCCATTTACTGAGACAAAATCGATAACCACACCCACATCATCATCATCATAGTCCGTGCGACACACTGACCTGCAAGCTATACAGCTTTGCCTCGAGGGCTGATTTATACACTAGACTGGCATGCTGTCTTTAAATAAGCCAGAGGTTGTAATTGCTTTAAAATGTTAATAAGCGTCTGCTTAAAGCGTCGAATGCAAAAGACAGAGCTGTTCCCACGGCCTTGTGGGATATAGAAACCCATGTCTTCTTTTAACACTCCACTTCAAGCCTTTGAATTCAGAAATATCTGCTTTGATGCCAAACACAACGTGACACCCATGAAGCTGTTGATGTCTATTTGGGATTTCATTTTCACTTTTTGTTTTATTAATGGATAGAGTTTGTCACTTGAGGCTCTATATTATAAATATGTCTGTCTGAAAAATTAGTTTTTCTAGAGACGGTAACATTACATGGGTAAGGACAAAATTTAACTGGTGCCTTCTAAAAATAAAATTAGTCAGCCAATATGTAGAGGATCAATCATGTAATTAATTTGGTTAACAAAATCAACCAATTTAATTACATGACACACTAATTAATTATTCAAATAGGATCAGGGCGCATGAATAAATGAGTAATTTTGTATTAATTGTGCTAAATTACCTCAAGATAACTAAGCTGACATGTTTTTTTTTATAATTTTTGAGTTATTAAAGGAGTAGTTCACTTTTCAAAAAACTTTTGCTGATAATTTCCTCACCCCCATGTCATCCAAGATGTCCATGTCTTTCTTTCTTCAGTCGAAAAGAAATTAAGGTTTTTGATGAAAACATTCCAGGATTTTTCTCCATATAATGGACTTCAATGGGAACCAAACGGTTAAAGTTCCAAAAGAAACTTTAAGTACAAACTGCAAACTTGTTCAAAGGACTTTAAATGATTCCAGGCGATAAATAAGGGTCTTATCAAGCGAAACGATCACTCATTTAATAAATAAATAACAAAGTTTAAGTTTTATTAGCTCAAACGCTCGCCTTGCTCTGTTCTGTAACAAAATGAACAAATCTTTTTCTGAATCAATTCAGTCGTTTCTTTCGCAGAATCAACCAAATGACTCGGGAAAAGATTTGTTCATTTTGATGAACGAGTTCGAACAGGAGTGCGTTACAGAACAGAGCAAGGCGAGCGTTTGAGCTTATAAAACTTAAACTTTGTTATTTATTTATAAAATGAGCGATTGTTTCGCTTGATAAGACCCTTATTCATCGCCTGGAATCGTTTAAAGTCCTATGAACAAGTTTGCAGTTTGTACTTAAAGTTTCTTTTGGAACTTTAACCGTTTGGTCCCCATTGAAGTCCATTATATGGAGAAAAATCCTGGAATGTTTTCATCAAAAACCTTAATTTCTTTTTGACTGAAGAACTAAAATAGTTATAGACATCTTGGATGACATGGGGGTGAGTAAATCATCAGCAAAAGTTTTTTTTTTAAAGTGAACTACTCCTTTAATAGGCCCAAGCGGCACAGTTATTAGTGACGAGGTCGACGATAACTTCAAAATAACCAAGTATCGCTTCGTCCTTCTGAGTTTGACATGAGCTTACCATCTATGAGCTGATAGAGCTGCGATCCGGAAGTGATCTCCGCCACCTCGCTCTTTCTCGTCCCCTTCCTGTAGCGGATCTTGTAGCCGATGATCTCGCCGTTCTGAGCCTCTGCCGGCGGAGGTTGCCATCTGATCATGATGCTCTATAACGTTAACAGTCCGGAAAACCAAAAGATATCCTCAGTATCACACGTTCTGATTTCATTCGACAGCAGTAAACACAGTCAATGCATCCGAAAACGAAAACTTCCTGACTATATCGTAACAGTACGCCAACTGAGTAAGTTAGTAGATCTACACTATTAAAAGATTACGACTTCGATTCAAACACCAACATGATCTCGTTCGTAAACGACAGCGATTCGGTTATGTCTGTTAAACCAAATCTGCGTTTGCACTGCCGCTGATCCAGATAGCGCAGTTGTTGTGTATATATATATATATATATATGAAACAGCTTCGCAAACAGTCTTTTAAACCTTTTATTTCCGTGTTACAAATATTCAAATGATCACAGAAGAACTGGGATAAAAGTTTATAGTTCACACTGATGTCTACGGTAGCGATCAAAAAACAACAAATCACCTTTTGAAATGTACCTAACGCTTCAAATAAAGATTGTATCGATAACATCGTTACACCAGTAGGTGGCGACATGTGACTGTTAAGAAAAAAATCATTGTATCATTCATTTAAGAGATTCGTTCAAAAACGCTGATTCATCCAGCAATGAAACAAGTCTTTATGAGTCGTTGAATCATTCACTCAAACTGATTAAAAAAAAATTTTCAATTTAATTAAATATTTGAAATAGATTGTTGCAATTAACACTTTTCTAGAACCTCAACGTAAATTATTTTGTTTAGTTGTCTATTCAGAATCATGATCTCCATTAGAAACCAAAAAAAAAAAAATCATGATTCTCAATTTATCCAGAATCGTGCAGCTCTACTGAATAAAATGAGCGAATACAAAATAATCGAAAAACAGTAGGCGAAAAGTCACCTACTACTTATAGTGAGATTCTGAAGTGCACATTCAATGACACTTTACTATCCCATGATGGACACTTTATGCCTGGTTCAGATTACACGATTTTAGCCGGATTTTGACACGAACCGTTTGACGTAGGGTGTCATGGGGATTCGTAAACGACAACGGGCGTCGGGACGCAAGATTCGATCGTATCATCTAGTATAGTTTGTCATAGTGGGCGACAACCAACGTCTCGTCTGCGATGCTTCACGACTTCACGACAAAAAGACTAGCATGTTTATTTTTTTTTTAACGGTCGTACACGACGGTTCCGTCACATGTATGAGGTTGACCAATAGGAGGACAGAAGCTTTTCCGTGTACAACTTTCAAAAAGACAAACGAAAGAGAGACGACGGTGCTAACGTTAAAACTAGAAGTAAAAATATATAAGAACACAATATTTAACCTCAAGTTCTCTTTGGAGGATTGACAGCCCATACTGTCCACTTCGAGCAGGGTTCTCAAGTCTCACGCAATGGCCGTGAGACACACGCAATTGAACCAGTTCACGCTGAAAAGGCAATGCCGAGCAATCCAGGAAGTCAGTCACTACGAGTTTCGCCTTCTCGATGACATCACGCGCGCCATTAAACACGGCATGTGATGACTGGTCAGGAAGTAACGTGTAACGTCATGTCTTGTGCACGACACGACAAGATTTTAGTCGTAATCTGACTATCGTAACAGACAAAAAAAAATCGTGTAATTGTAACCCCTACACCCGGATCCCACTCGACCCGCTCCGAGCCGGCCTCGAACCCGGGTCTCTGGCATGAGAGTCGGGCGTGCTAACAAGGAGGCTAAAGACTGCAGCCCCTAGAGTCTGTCGCTAGAGCGCCTATTGAGATCAGGGGAGTGAGGTTTACTAGCTGGCCTCCGTTACATAATCTGAACCAGGCATTACTATCCCATAAGGCCGTGAGGCGACGCAACTGACGGTGTAGGTCACATGACAACGACAAAATGGCGAATGTAGTACGTCCGAATTTCATTCACACAACCCAATACTACAGAACATACTTTTTTAACGGTCGCAATCCAAATTTAGTACCAGTATGAGATTTCTAACAACAGGGAGTATATTAACACTGCCATTGATTCATCAGCTCCTCCGGGCTTCTACATGCAAAGCCACCATATAGTAACAAGCCATCTAACCCTAAGTCATCGTCTCCCCGAGGCATCCATTACAGAACGTGATCGTCTTCCACGTAAAGCATGTGCAAGTATATCAGGCCTGCAACAGAGGGCATCGGGAGAGCAGTGGAGGCCGGCCTGAACCAAACCCATGAATAATAGATAAAGCTGTGAAGTGTAGAGGAGCCTGAGGGATTGAAGCTCGGGATAGATGGAGGAGGCCTGCGGTGCATGCTGGGATAATGAAGGCCGCCCAGCGTGGGTGGGGAATTAATTAATAGTATCCACAGTTGCCGTGTTCACGGGGCATGAGGGAATCAACCAAATTAAATCTGCACCAAGTATGCAATTACTGTATTTCAATTTTCTACCAATTCCAGTTTACCTCGCTAACCGCGGCTTGTGTTTTCAGCAAAAACAAACTGCCTTATGGGTCACAGGGGTGTGTGAGGTTGCACCAGTGTGGGTCACAGTGTTCATTACACACACACACACACACACGGATAACCCGAAACAGTCCGCAGGATCCCACTAATTAACCATCTTCTCATCCGATGTACAAAACTGAGTCTACATGGGATGTAAAGCCTTCATAATTATTCAGTGCTAATTACTGAGCCATAAAACCCATTACAGGCTTGAAAGTGTGTGGATCTGTGTGTAACCATAATGCAAATTGACTGGATTGTTACAGTTTTGCGGTTCTGAACAGTTGCTAGTGTTTAAGTCATGACCTATTGATGGGTTTGAAGTATTTGTTGAATGTTGAATGGATACATAGTACACTCACGATAGGTGCTATGGTGGCCTGATCCACATGTAGCCTACACACTATGTACTTATTACAATAACTGGGTACGAACCCTGAACCTAACCGTAACCCCAGTAAGTAAAAATTCTTTAACTATAATTTTGGCCAGCGATATATATTAACTCTTTCCCCACCATTGGCTTTCTGTGTTATCGCTGTTATACAGTAGGGGGCGCTATTACACACCTGAAAGAGTCCTGAATCTCCAATGCTGACTAGACACCTTTTTTTTTTTTTAAACGCTGGCAAGGCAAGAGTTAAAAGTTATATATATATACAGTATATATATATATATATATATATATATATATATATATGAAGAGTTCAGATGCAAAAGCCTCTAAATGCCATTTGAAATTTTCATCTTTAATGATGATTTTTATCAAACTTGTATATTTAAGTTCAGTAATTTCACTTAAATAACAATTAATAGGTAATTATCATTGCCATTTAAGTGAAATTAAATATAAATATACAAAATACTATAAATATAAAAAAATACTTAAATATACAAGTTTGATAAAAATCATCATTAAAGAAGAAAATTTCAAATGGCATTTAGAGGCTTTTGCATCTGAACTCTTCATATATATATATATATATATATATATATATATATATATATATATATATATATATATATATTAGGGATGGGCAACGATTAATCACGATTAATCGCATCCAAAATAAAAGTTTGTGTTTACATAATATATGTGTGTGTAGTGTGTATAATTAATTTGTATATAAATACACACACATGAATGTATATATTTAAGAAATATTTGCATGTATATACTTTATATATATTTATACATAATTAATATTATATATAAATATAAATATTTGATATATTAATCACACATTTTTCTTAAATATATACATGCATGTGTGAGTATTTATATATACAAATTAATTAATTATACACACTACACACACGTATATTATGTAAACACATACTTTTATTTTGGATGCGATTAATCGTTGCCCATCCCTAATATATATATATATCTTCACATAAAATAGGTTAATTATATCATCGCACAGCTCTAATTTGCTAAACGCAACTATAAGGCATGAACACATTATAAACATAAACTATGTCTATAATAAATAAAAAAATACTAATATTACTTTTTTAGTGGTTACTTAAAAAAAAAAACATTCCTCACAAATGTATTTAAATGCATTCTTTATCACTGGCATATTTTGGCCAATAGTGATTTTTGTTTTATTTATTTATTCATTATTGTTGTTGTATATTGATGCTTTGGGGATGCTGTTTCTAAAATAGTCATTGCAATAAATAAATAAATCTATAATGTTGTGGTCCTTAAATATGGCTTATGTTCTTCATCCTAAATCTTCAAGCAAACCGTTATCAGACACTTTGAGAACTGAGGTGCAATTATATTACGATGCATTTAAACCTATTGTACGCGATTACAATTATGAACTATTAAAATACCATAATAGGGGCACTTCATTCATTCTTGCCTTAGCAAACGCCATGAAATAATAGTGCTAAATGCATTTTTCCAGCAAAAGACGCTAGCTTGACTAGAACAATAAACACACTCATGAATAAAAACAACAGGAGGAAGACTCATATTCCCCGGCAGCTAAACAAATATAAATTGTATCTTGAGAAAGAGGGGGAGGAGAACACAGAGGAAGAATAAATGAGGATGTGACGCTTTGTGACAGTGCACAGATGTGCAGTTAAATCTCCATCAGAGCTACTGTTCACTGTCACACAGCCTTCCTTACCTTCGAGTTCAGCACTTCAACCGTCATGTTCTGTGGTGGAGCGCTGGGGACTGAACACAGGGAGGACAGGGTTACTCAACATTTATTACATGGGTCCACTGCATTCTGATTGGTTAAAGGGTACATATCATGCTTTTAAATCATTCATTTTTACTTATAAATCATACATTTGGGGTCTATATAAAGAATAACTGCAATGCTTGGGTCTGAATTCCTCATTATTATAGCTCCACAGGCCCCTTTTCTGATGTGCGTCTGTGAGCGACCCGTTTCAAAGCGGCCCCTTTAAATAAAAAGGAGATGCGTCTTTCCCCGCCCGCTCTCCAGGTCGATGAGTTCACGGTCGGTTCAACTCCCCACGTTCGGCCATTATTGTAGTTTGATTAGAGATATACGATTACTATAGCTTTAATGAACATTTTTAGTCACTCGTTAACAAAATGTCAATAACGGAAGACTTGTCCATCAAGCCTTACATATTCAAGCCAGAGCGAGCGAATTGATAAAGACGACGACAAACCTGCAGAACAACGTCTTCATATGGATGTATTGGTATGTAAGTTAACTATGTTGTGTTATTAGTGAAAGTCGACTATTTCTGTTAAAACAAGCACACTGACAAGATAAATGACTGCGGTCTGATCTTACCACTAAAAATCTGTATTGATAATAATATGATAACTTGCGTTTCGAAAGCGTCAGAAAACACAGTTAAATGATAGAAGGAATTGACCCCTCATTCAGACGAAGTCGATCGGCAAACCCTTCTTTATACTAGCGGAGGTTGTTAAAGTGGGAATCCTTGAAGTGCTTCAGGTCACCAACAACCGAACATTTTGACTTGCCCTCTCGTAACTTCTGCATCATTGAGCTCGGACTACAAAATCGGAGCGAGAAATAATAATGGCGGATTGCTCGAAGTGTTGGACCGGTAGTCGATGTCATTATTTGTCAGTTCTGCTGCAAATACTGTGAGGTAATTGTTCAAAAAAAACGTAATAGAGAACAGAAAAATCTGAACAGGTTGAAAAATATGACCAAAACAGAATATAAAGATATAAACGAAGCACCTGAAGAGAATAATTTCATCTTTTCTGTACTTATAAACACCCCAAATATACAACAAACTGCATTTAAGGACTAAAAAAGTGGATTTTGCATGATATGTCCCCTTTAATGCCAGTACTGAGCAGTCAAATCGTTTTATATGATGACCACTAAACTATATATTTAACTATTGTCAATGGCTACTTTCATGTTTCTCAAAGCACTATGGGCTTGACATTCAATTTGTTCCTCACCAGCCACTGCGCAACTCAACATTTTCACAAGCCGTAATTTTGACTTTTGGGGAAAAAATTGCATGAATATACAGTATTTGTAATATTATCTCATAATTTGGCAGCAGGTTTATTAGGCTGCTGTCACTTTAAGACCAGATGCACGGATCCCTTATACTGTTACACATGCGTTTTCTTTCTCAACGGTTTACGTTCACTTAAACGACTGTGTTTACGTGAATACTGATAAAGACCGTCATTTTGACATAATTTTGTGTGTATTTGACCATTTAAGCAGCGGATAAGAACTCAATTTAGTCCTGAGAAGCGGCTTTATGTGCGCGCACAAATTAGTAAAATTCTGCGCAATACGTGCAATTCAAGCCCTGTAACAGCAACAATATTCATCAAATGAAACGAGTGAGTGAGGAGAGGCGGGTCTGTGTGTCACTCGCTGTTGGAGAGATGAGAGAGAGAGAAAGAGCAGCTGGTATCGTGTATCTATTCTGCGGAAAATTAGTATTGTAAGCGTTTCAGACTTTTTGAGTATCGATATGTAACGTAAAATGTATTTTTGACAACACTACATTACACTTAGTTTATAATTTCAGATAGCTTTTTAAAAGACTACAATTGATCATCCCTCATTTTGAAATTTATCCCACCAAAGTGGCTAGAAGGAGTGACTGCGTTATACGCCACTGATGAAATCCGGTGTTAATGTCAAGCCCTGCCTTTGTTCATAATAACACAATTTAGAAAAGGACTCCATTTCACAGCAACCTTCAGAAAAATGGCCTAATTTTACAGAGAGCATAAAAAATGTAAGTGTCTAGAAGCTTGCGAGTCCCAGTTGAAGTATATAGTAATAACACCATAACATAGTTTCACTATAATTCACTCAACATTGAAAGGTATGGCATTAAGTTATTTTTGGAGCCTGCTGATATTGCTCTGTTGACGCAGCTACAAGAGGGATATAGATGAGAGCTGGTTTATTGCCTAGTAAGGCTATACCCCTTATCATGGTTGTTTTGAGGAGCAAAATTAGTGGAGGAGTGGTGGAAACTGACTAGCAAGTCGAAGCAAAAAGAGAAGATTTACTGTACCATCCGAGTATGTGCGCACAGAAAGGTCCTCAGTGGAGACTCCAGGTCCATGTTTGTTGTAGGCCACCACTCTGAAACTGTACTCCGTGAACTTCTTCAGTCCAGTCATGGTGTAGGACAGTGTGTTCACGTCCAGATCCTGGTGAGAGAGATATAGGCAGCAAATAGCGGAGTTGTTATACACAGAGACTGCACAGATATAGAAATGTTCTATATAAATGCAAATATTTAGAAAGATACTAACAATTAGACATATTTTATGATATAAATATACATGTGTATAATACATGAATGATATTACAGAGGCTGGGTGAAGGTGGAGGTGAAGGAGGAGGTGAAAGAGGAGGTGAAGGTGGAAGTGGAGGTGAAGAAGGAGGTGGAGGAGGAGGTGAAGATGAAGGAGGAGGTGAAGAAGGAGGTGGAGCTGAAGGGGGAGGTGGAGGTGAAGGTGGAATTGGAGATGGAGGAGGCGGATGTGGAGGTGAAGGAGGCGATGGATGAGGTGGAGGTGAAGGAGGAGGTGGAGGTGAAGGTGGAATTGGAGATGGAGGAGGTGGATGTGGAGGTGAAGGAGGAGGTGAAGGTGGAAGTGGATGTGGAGGTGATGGAGGAGGTGAAGGTGGAAGTGGAAATGAAGGAGGAGGTGAAGGTGGAAGTGGAGATGAAGGAGGTGGAGGTAAAGGAGGAGGTGGAGGAGGAGGTGAAGGAGGTGAAGGTGGAGTTGGAGGTGAAGGAGGAGGTCAAGGTGGAGGTGGAGGAAGAGGTGAAGGGGGAGATGGAGGTGAATGAGGTGGAGGAGGAGGTGAAGGGGAAGGAGGAGGTGGCGGTGGAGGGGGAGGTGGATGAGATGGAGGTGAAGGAGGAGGTGGAGGTGAAGGTGGAATTGGTGATGAAGGAGGAGCTGGATGTGGAGGTGAAGGAGGAGGTGGATGAGGTGGAGGTGGATGTGGAGGTGAAGGAGGAGGTGAAGGTGGAAGTGGATGTGGAGGTGAAGGAGGAGGTGAAGGTGGAAGTGGAAATGAAGGAGGAGGTGAAGGGGGAGGTGGAGGTGGAGGAGGAGGGGAAGGTGGAAGTGGAGGTGAAGGAGGTGAAGGTGGATGTGGAGGTGAAGGAGGAGGTGGAAGAGGAGGTGAAGGGGGAGAAGGAGGTGGCGGTGGAGGGGGAGGTGGATGAGATGGAGGTGAAGGAGGAGGTGGAGGTGAAGGTGGAATTGGAGATGAAGGAGGAGGTGGATGAGGTGGAGGTGAAGGAGGAGGTGGAGGTGGAGGAGGTGAAGGAGGAGGTGGAGGTGAAGGTGGAGGTGAAGGTGGAGGTGAAGGAGGAGGTGGAGGAGGTGGAGGTGGAATTGGAGATGGAGGAGGAGGTGGATGAGGTGGAGGTGAAGGAGGAGGTGGAGGAGGTGAAGGTGGAATTGGAGATGGAGGAGGTGGATGTGGAGGTGAAGGTGAAAGTGGATTTGGAGGTGAAGGATGAAGTGGAAATGAAGGAGGAGGTGAAGGGGAGGTGGAGGAGGAGGTGAAGGTGGAAGTGGTGGAGGTGATGGAGGAGGTGGAGGTGAAGGAGGAGGTGGATGTGGAGGTGAAGGAGGTGGACGAGGAGGTGAAAGAGGAGGTAGAGGTGGAAGGGAGGAGGAGGTGGCGGGGGAGGTGGAGGAGGAGGTGGATGTGAAGGTGGAGGAAAAGGTGAAGGTGGAGGTGAAGGTAGAGGAGGAGGTGGAGGGGGAAAAGGAGGTGAAGGTGGATGTGAAGGTGGATGTGGAGGTGGAGTTATAAGAGGAGGTGGCGGAGGTGAAGGATGAGGTGGAGGTGAAGGAGGAGGTGGACTCTAGTTTTACCTGCTCAGTGTCCATGCCCTTCTCCATGTGGTAGATCTTGTAGTTTAGGATCTCTCCATTGCCTATGAGGGGCACGTCCCAGCTGAGACTCACTGTGGTGGGGGACGTGACCACTGCATGAAGGTTAGGAGCAGGACCAGGAACCTGGACTATTACATAGAGAGACAAAAACAACATGTTTTTGTATCGTTTAATTAATGTAATTTTTTATTCATTTAATTTAATTCAATTCAATTCATTTAATTTCATCAGGGTTTTTTATTTAATTATTTTCAATTAATTTAATTTATTTTACTTCACTTCATTTCATTATTTCATCAATTTAATTGAATGTATTTTCATTTAATTTTCGGCACCTTTTGCCTGTCACTGTTTTTCTCTGATATGTCCATTTCTGCTTTGTCAACCTTGTTTGTAAACCAGTCACACCGATAAAGCACATTGAAATGGACTTGAATAGAGAGAGTGAGATCTCTCATGACAGTGGTGTGTGTCGACAGACAACTCTATAACACACACACCAGCTCAGGCTGCAGGATTGGCGTGATTTCATTTGCTCAGCAGAGCGGAGGGGATGGAAATGAGATTCTATGTTGCTTAACTTTTGTTTACTTGTCAGGGTCATGAATCATTACGATCAATTATAGGCTCCGACGAGTGTCCGTTAAATCTGTTGTTTTCCAACACGCTCACGACTGACATGCCTTCGGGGACTCACCATGAAGAGCCAATCCAAGCTGAGCTCTACATTACATGAAATATAATATAATATAATATAATAGCATGGACATTAAACAACTGAAAGATGGCCAGTGGTTATTGAGCCAACACTTTTATCCAAAGCAACCCACAATACACTTATTAAAGGGACAATCCCACTGGAGAAACATCAATTGTTCACCAAAAAAAAAAATGTAATATTCTTTACTTCCCTAATATGGACATTTAGGTGCTAATATGTGCATTTTAGGTGCAAATATGTTCATTTTAGGTGCTAATATGTGCATTTTATGTGCTAATATGGACATTTAGGTGCTAATATGTGCATTTTATGTGCTAATATGGACATTTAGGTGCTAATATGTGCATTTTAGGTGTAATATGTACATTTTAGGTACTAATATGGACATTTAGGTGCTAATATGGACTTTTAGGTGCTAATATGTGCATTTTAGGTGCTAATATGTACATTTTAGGTGCTAGTATGAACATTGTAGGTGCTAATATGTACCATTAAAGTACCAATATGCAGCCTTTAGGTACAAAAGTGTACCTGGTCACCGCCACAGTGACCGCTTTTGTACCTTTTTTTCTGAGAGTTTAGTAGACTTAAATATTATGGACTACTGCTACTTTATGATGCCTTTATGAAACATGGCGGTCTCCGGTCACTTCAGTAAACACACACTTTCACTGTAATGTGAAGAGCACCATGAACGGCCCACACGTCTGCAATAACTCTACGACTACATTCATCCGGTTGTGTTTACACTGAACCATCTGTCATATTCAAGCACTATATAAACTGCATTCCATGTCTTACATGAATCATTTTGCGAACTTTGATTGCGCGTTTCTGGCATCTGAGCGAGAAATCGCTTTATCTCAGTTCCACAGGCATTCGTTCTGTCCAACATCAACGGCTGCCTCTGATACCGGGATGGGATTAAGTGCGTTCGACGAGCGTGTGAGTGTGTGTAGATGACTTCATGATCTCCACGCAGCAGGATTCCCGAGAGCGCCAGATTCCCGCTAACACACATTATAAAAGTGTCAGAGCCAAGGACACACAGAGGAGCACGACTGACCCAGAAACAGCGTCTCCTGCGCTGAGAATGTTTCAGGTTGATGGAGTGAGGCCATACACCTTCAAGAGGCATGTTTGCTTAAAAGTCAGCCGGTGTTTACCATGTGTGCTTACCTCTATAATGAGATTTTAAACTGAGAAAATGTTCGGCATAATCTCTAAGGCCCAAAACACACTCCAGACATGTGCGTGAGCGTAACACTACGTCAGATTGATTTCATGCATTGATGCCCACTTAAATTTATCAGAGAGTAATTCGTAACACAAATGTGTTAAAAGTCCCCCTGTGGTGAAAATCAAGCTTTTAGTGTTGTTTATATGTCTATGTGGTGTGTTTAATATGCTTTAAGACAAACCATGTGCAAAGTCTAAGATTATAAGAGTGTCTTCTCCTTAAAACTGCAGTGAACCAAAAACATTGTTGGTGTTTCCCAGATAGCAAACTGACATTGAATCAACGTGGAAAAATGACATTGAAACAACGTTGATCTGACATTGTTTTGCTCATCGAATTAACGTTGAACCAACGTCAGACGCGTCATTCTTTCAAAACTAACGGAAAATCAACCTGAAATCAACGTTGTTTCAACGTTATGAAAGAAAACCAATTTCCGATTTTCATTTAGCTTTGAAGAATGCCGCGTCTGACGTTGGTTCAACGTTAATTCGATGAGCAAAATCAACGTTGTTTCGATGTCATGAGAGACGTCGTTTCCACGTTGATTCAATGTCAGTTTGCTGTCTGGGTTCTGACGTCACAAACGACCTTGAAACCAATCAGATCAACGTGTGATCGTCAGAGCGTGAGTGGAGGCGGGGCTCATTTGCATATTCATAGACCAGCGTATACTAAATGAGGCAGTGGTGTCGAGTTACATTCAAGCTATTTTAAGCCGTATATCAATTTTTTTTTCAAGGAACTCTATAACCGCCAAAACCGTGTTATTAGCATATCTTGCAGATAAAGTTATACTAATATCAGTGTTGGGGAGTAACGGAATACATGTACCGAAGTTACGTATTCAGAATGTAAATTATGAGTAACAGTAGTCTCCACAGAACATAAAATATTTAATTTATTTTATGTTTCGTGTACGCATTTATGAGGAAAAAACAACGTTACGGATGTGAAAGCGCCACTAAAAGACGTGACATTTAATCACGTCCCACAGAGTAAAACGTTCACAGAGACCTCAAACAGAAAGCACAAAAAAGTGAATTTCGTTTTGTATTATTTGTATCTTAGTTTTAATCAATGTTTCATCAACCAATTGGCTGGATTTAATAAATAAGTAGTAAATATAGATAATCACGACACGGAGGCGCCCGTCTCATAAATGAACCGAAACTAAGCGTAGCCTCTATTTTAAACAGAACAATTCAAACAAAGAAAACAGACTACAGACTGCTCTTATGTGATCCGTATGAAATGTGCGCGTTTACTACTGCGAAGATCGCGAGTCAGCATCGTCAACTTCATCTTTGCAGCCGACACTGACAAAGAAAGGCCTGTTTTTTTGTTAGTTTTTTGGATTTGTTTACTGTGTGTGATTCATTTAATGGAAAGCACATTCACTGCTAGTTGTCTTGCTGTTAATTTAAAATGAACGTAGAGCAAGTAGCTAATCCGTGTCGGCTCGTTTAATCAAACTAAGTTGTCCTATAACAGACGAACGTCAAACAAACCGTCACATTTGACTCACATCATCACCGTCACCACCAATTCTGAAACCGGCACACCCCTAGTACGAACCCTTAATTGAATTAAAACAATTGACTATTTCTGCCACAATACCATGGTTACAGTTAACGTTACTGCTTTAAAGGGATAGTTCACTTTGAAATTAATTTTTGATATGTTTTAGCTTACCTCAAGGGCATCCAAGACAGTATTTTTCAATTTTGACATTTTTCAGTCAAACCGTTGTTGTCTATCAGACACGAAACGAGCGTTTTTTTGTGAGAAAACGAACAGTATTTATATCGTTTTTACCTTGTGTAATCACAGTGACGTCCAAGTGATCTGAATCAGTTGTTCAATGTCCAACTGAACCGAACTGAATCAGTTCAATGTTACGCCGGAAGTGATCGCTTGCGTGTGACGTCACTCAATATTTACACGGAGATTTCGGAAGTTTTACCTTTTACTAAACATATTTAAATATACCGAAATCGTCTTCCAATATGTTTAGTGAAAGGTAAAACTTCCGAAATCTCTGTATAAACAAAGAGTGACGTAGGCAGCAAGCCATCACTTCCGGCGCATCGCCCATGCTGTCAGATCATTTTGTCATGGCTATGATTACAAGAGGTAAAAACGATATAAATACTGTTCGTTTTCTCACACAAACCGCTCGTTTCGTGTCTTAGGCCATCGATGTGTACTTACATTTACGAGTCATTAAATCATGTTTAATTTGGACTTCTCTGTGCATGCTTTTTGGTGGACCCCCTTAACCTCCAGTGTATGACTGATAGACAAGAACGGTTTGACTGAAAAATGTCAAAATTGAAAATATTGTGGAAACAAAGACATCTTGGATGCCCTTGTGGTAAGCTAAAACATATCAAAAATTAATTTCAAAGTGAACTATCCCTTTAAATCCATGGTGAATGTTGTTGATTTGTTGATTGAAAAGCCTCCTATAACTTGTTCTCACCTTCAGGCTGGGTGGCCACTCTCAGCGGCGCTGAACTCTCTCCAGGGCCGTTTCTGTTGTGCGCCACCACACGAAAGGCATACGTGGAGTCTGGCATGAGGTTCTGGATGGTGACCTGCATCTCTCCTGGACGACTGGTGTTCACCATCCTCTCCCTGTACAGGAGCAGAAGCGGCATATGAGACTGAAACAGGAGATGACTGCTGATTTGGTGGTTTAAAGCTTCTCATATTGTTCTGCCGTCAAAAGCAGCTCATACAGAACGGCGTTATAAATATGAATAAGAACAACATGTGACTTATAATAGCAACAAAAGAACAGAATAAAATAATCGATAGCATCCATTATTAAAGGCTTCTCGGACACGGAAACATGCCTGGGTCACATTTCACTTCATAGTCAAAATGCAAATAAAATATTAATATGATATTTTAAATATAATATTCATTTATTTATTATTATTATTTTAACGAAAGGAATGATGTATTGGTTTATGTCAAGTTGTCATAACAAAGACATCTCAAACATATTTGCATTAGAGATGTCATAATTGAGCGAATGACGCTTGCCACAAACATGCATAGTGTCATGTCATGATTATGAAGGTGTCATGTCAGTCTTATGCACACCCCTTTAAGTAAAGTGTTACCCAAAAATTTCCCTAACCATAAGGCATTTAAATGTTTTTTATATAATGTTTTTTTGTAATTGCTGCTCAAAAAATATTTCTGATTATTATCAATGCTTCAGATTCATATTTTTATGGAAACATTTTTCCAGATTCTTTGATCAATAGTATGGAAGCTTGTTTCTGCCACTGAATTAAAACAAATATATAATAATAATTGCGACTTTTTATCTCACAATTGCGAGATATGAAGTCAGAAATGTGAGAAATAAAGTCGCAATTGCGAGATATAAAGTTGCAATTCTGAGAAATAAAGTCGCAATCGTGAGATATAAAAGTCGCAATTCTGAGAATTAGAGTCGCTATTGCGAGATATAAAGTTGCAATTCTGAGAAATAAAGTCGCAGTTACGAGATATTAAGTTGCAATTCTGAGAAATAAAGTCGCAATTGCGAGATATAAAGTTGCAATTATGAGAAATAAAGTCGCAGTTACAAGATATAAAGTTGCAATTCTGAGAAATAAAGTCGCAGTTACGAGATTTTAAGTTGCAATTCTGAGAAATAAAGTCGCAATTGCGAGATATAAAGTTGCAATTCTGAGAAATAAAGTCGCAATTACGAGATATAAAGTTGCAATTGTGAGATATAAAGTTGCAGTTACGAGATATAAAGTTGCAATTCTGAGAAATAAAGTCGCAATTGCGAGATATAAAGTTGCAATTCTGAGAAATAAAGTCGCAATTGCAAGATATAAAGTTGCAATTCTGAGAAATAAAGTCGCAGTTACGAGATTTTAAGTTGCAATTCTGAGAAATAAAGTCGCAATTGCGAGATATAAAGTTGCAATTCTGAGAAATAAAGTCGCAATTACGAGATATAAAGTTGCAATTGTGAGATATAAAGTTGCAGTTACGAGATATAAAGTTGCAATTCTGAGAAATAAAGTCGCAATTGCAAGATATAAAGTTGCAATTCTGAGAAATAAAGTCGCAATTACGAGATATAAAGTTGCAATTCTGAGAAATAAAGTAGCAGTTACGAGATATAAAGTTGAAATTCTGAGAAATAGAGTTGCAATTGTGAGATATAAAGTTGCAATTCTGAGAAATAAAGTCGCAGTTACGAGATATAAAGTTGCAATTCTGAGAAATAAAGTTGCAGTTACGAGATATTAAGTTGCAATTCTGAGAAATAAAGTCGCAATTGCGAGATATAAAGTTGCAACTCTGAGAAATAAAGTAGCAGTTACGAGATATAAAGTTGAAATTCTGAGAAATAGAGTTGCAATTGTGAGATATAAAGTTGCAATTCTGAGAAATAAAATCGCAGTTACGAGATATTAAGTTGCAATTCTGAGAAATAAAGTCGCAATTGTGAGAAAAAAGACAGAATTGAGAATTTTTCATCTCACAATTCTGATCTTTTTCTCACAATTTCAGTTTAAATCTCGAAATTCTGACATCTTTTCTCAGAATTGTGAGATATAAACTCGCAATTGTGAGCTATCAGGCCAATTCTAAGAGAAAAAAAGACTAACTTTCTTTCCCCCACAGAACAGTTTATATCTCACAATTCATACAATTTATAACACGCATTTCTGACTTTATAACACGCAATTGCGAATTTATATCAATCAATTCTGACTTTATATCTTGCAATTGCGACCTTAATTCACGCAATTCTGACTTTATATCTCGCAATTCTGACTTTACAACACGCAATTTTGACTTTATATCAATCAATTCTGACTTTATATCTCGCAATTCTGACTTTATAACACGCAATTGCGAGTTTATATCACACAATTCTGACTGTATAATATGCAATTGCGACTCGTAATTGTGAGAAAAAAAAGGTTAGAATTGTGAGATAAAAAGTCGCAATTACCTTTTTTATTTTTCATTCCGTGGCGGAAACAAGCTTCCATAGAATAGAATGTTGAGAAGAACAGAAATAAATCTTTTTGCAACATTACAAAAGTTTACTCTAACTTTTGATTAATTTCATGGATCCTTGCAGAATAAATGTGCATGTACACAGCTTTGATACAGTAGTAGTGTGTTTATAACATATAAATGGCGTGCCTGTTGGTGCCCTCCAGGCTGTAGTAGACGGAGTAGGTGACGTCCTCTCCGTGTGGTTCGGCGGGAACACGCCAGGTCAGTTTGATGAAGCGAGTGGACACCAGCGAGGCCACGACGTCCCGCGGGCCGGAGGGTTTGGGACCAGCGCCGACTCGGGACCCTGGCATTAGATGGTCAGTAGTGGCACGGGTCAGTGAGGTGGGAGGGGGGGAGGGCAGGGCTACATCTTTCAGTGTGTGAGTCAAAGCAGGAATAAAGGGTGGAGGAGGGCGGATAGTGAAGTCACACAGAAATACAGGGAGGGAGGGATGGATGGATGGACGGAGAGCAAAACACAGGAGAACACATAAAAAGAAAAACAAAGAAAGAAAGAAAAACATAACACAATGGCTTTTCCGTGACAGGAAATCAACAAAACAGTGAAATAAATCACAAAGAAACATGAAAAATGCAATCATAATGGAAGAATGTCAAGCATGTAGTTGGAGAAAAACAGCTGAAGTGGGAAAAATGACAATATTTTTCACTTTTAGAAAATTCAAATATTGTTGTTTGCTAAAAATATGTCAAACACCTGAGATGGCAATTTTTTTATTGCCATGTATATTTGATTGTCGGGAAGAAAAAGACGTGAATGGGTTTGGTTGTGAGTAGACATACTTTTTTTTTTTTTTTTTTTTTTGTGGATTATTCTTTTAAGTGAAGTTGGGACAAATCCAAGCATTCACAGCTTATACTGACATACTGTATGTCAAAAATGTCTCTATTTTAGGTTCTCTAGGAGACTTGATCTAACTGATGATTAGATAATACTTTATTGTCTTAAAAGTCTGAAATGTTTCTTGCATGACAGTATCCATATTTACGACAATCAACATCGACATATCTTGACCCACACAAACATTTCAGACATTATGCATTACACTCCAATACTACACTATTACATCCGAAGTCTCTTGAGCGAGTGTAAAAGCACCTTATAAAGGCTTGAGAGATGCATTGTGTTGAGATGTGCTCTTCATGTCTTATTCTGAACACACAATAGGAGAAGAGACTGAAAATACACACTCATAGCAGAACTCATTAGCTTAGCTTCCCCTAAATGACAAAATCCATTAGACGGAGAACAAATTAAACATTAGTTGTAGCAATTACAGTTTCCCCACAAAGACGAGCCATCAATGTTCATCTGTCTAGCCTCAGGGAGAAAGAAATGATATCACTCAGCATTTATCTCTCGTCCAGCTTTGTGTGGTGCGTGACAATCTCTCTAGCTTTTCTTCTTCCTCTGGCAAACTAAACTATTTAAACTATATAGCTACAGCAATCTATTGCCTTAACATATTATGAATTCGACAACTAGTTACGTTAAAATCGACCACAATAAATACAATATAACTTGACCAATTCTGGTCACTTGATTTACCCTCTTTTCATACCCTCTTTGTCTTTTTAGTTGATGAATCTGTTTTAGATCATGTTTGATTTTCTCCATAGTGTTTTAAAGTGGAACATTCTCAATACGAATTCAAAATGAGTTTTTATCGTGAACGTGCCTACGGTGATCCGCGCCACTCACGCAAAATTAAACTACGGATGCACAATATATCTGCTACTATATCGGTACCAGCCGAATACCAGAACACCGTTGCAACACCCTAGCAACCACCCAGAACACCCAAGCAACCACCTAGCAACACCCTAGAAACAATCCAGAACAGCCTAGCAATGCCCTAGCAACCACCTGAACAACATGAATAAGCCATATCTCAGCTCCACAATACGTGTTTGTTGGCTCATATGCAATCATGTACTACACCCTAGCAACCACACAGAACCCCTTAGCAACCACCTAGTAACAACCTAAAACACCCTAGCAACACCCTAGCAACTACCTGAACAACATGAATAAGCCATATCTCACCTCCACAATATCGTACAGACGTGTTTGTTGGCTCTTATGTAATCATATACAATACCCTAGCAACTTCCTAGCAACAACCCAGAAAACCCTCGCAACGCCCTAGCAACCACCTGAACAACATGAACAAGCCATATCTCAGCTCCGCAATATCGTACGTGTTTTTTGGCTCGTATGCAATCATGTACAACACCCTAACAACCACACAGAACACCAAAGCAACCACCTAGCAACAACCCAGAACACCCTAGCAACGCCCTAGCAACCACCTGAACAACATGAATAAGCCATATCTCAGCTCCACAATATCGTACTGACGTGTTTGTTGGCTTGTATGCAATCATGTACAACACCCTAGCAACCACCCAGAACACCCTAGCAACCGCCTAGCAACAACCCAGAACACCCTAGCAACCACCCGAACAACATGAATAAGCCATATCTCAGCTCCACAATATCGTATAGGTTATCGGCGTTCAAATATAACGAGTTATCGTATCGGCCAAAACGTTCAAATTGGTGCATCCCTAAATTAAACAATAGGGATTAAATCCTTTTGCGCTCTCTGTTCAGTTCGTACGGCTTTTTAAAATCTCATTATTCTGATTGTATAATGGCCTGATTTGATGTTTCGGTGTGAGCGCTCAGCGACAGAGGTGCCGATAGGCAAGAAAAAGTGAGTGCGCTACAGATATAAAGTGTTTGGACAACATCAATTTGTCAACTATGTCATCAGGATCATCAGCCGGTGCGATGATGAATGCAGTCATGTGACGTACGGTGGTTAGCCGAGGAAAGATTAATATCGGTTCTGTTCATAGCAGAGAGCAATAGCTGGTGCCACTGGAACAGATGGTGACTTCGCTTATTAATGATACACACTGGAGCTAAGCAAAAAGTTCAAAAGGCCTTTGATGTAAAAATGAATCGTAAACGAATTATTCTTAACTCACTTTTGCTTAAAATCGATGTAATTATGCATTTAATACTCAGCAAATGTTATTTCGAGAGAATGCAGATTAGTTTCTCCTTTTAAACAGAAACGGTTGCTCAGAGCAAATGCAATGATGTCTATACTATGTAGGTCACCAAGACTCATATTAATATCCTAAATGGGTAATTGTCCTACATGAGGACATGGGAAAAACAGCCTCATTCACCTCCATGTATTTATGACGTGGCTGTCGGAGAGAGTGTGCTAATAAGCAGTTATTGAGCTCCTTCTTTCATCTTACACAGACGGGTAAATGACCACGGTACAGGAGATGTGACACAAAAAGACTTCATTCATTGGCAAATGAATCGAACACGTCTCTGCTATTGATCTGAGGGAACATGCTATTATCGTGACGGGTCTGGAAGGGGGTTTCAAATTGTGTGAAGGCATAAAAAGTGGGTTATATCATTCTTTCGTGCTAGGGTTCATGTTCTTTACCGGCACTCATGTCCTGAGATCAGACAGGTTTGACTAATGCTCTTGATCTATAGACACTGGCTAAAACCTCTATAGGAGTGATTGAGGAGGAGAAACGGGCAGCTAAATCACACAGATCTCCAGGGTTTTACTTTCTTATATATTTCTCTCATTAAAAAAAATGGTAATTGATCATTTATCTCACAATTCGGACTATTTTTCACTACTGCGAGTTTTTATATTACAATTCATATCCCGCAATTCTGTGAAAAACTTGAAGATATAAATTCGCAATTGTTAGAAGAAAGTCTAAATTTATATCCTGTAATTTTACCCCCGGTTTATAACTCACACTTCTGACTTTTTTTTATATATCTCGAAATTCAGACTTTATAACTCACAATTTACGAGTTTGTATCTCACAATTACGACTTTATTTATCTTTATTCCAAGTTTATAACTCTCAATTATCTCATTTAAACTCAGAAATTTGAGCTCACAATTCTGAATTGTGATATTAACTCAGAAATGTGAGAAAATGTAAAAAAATCCTGAGATATAAACTCTCAATTAAAAAGGCAATTGCAACTTTTCATCTTACAAGTCTGTAATCTCACAATTCTGACTTTCTCACAACTGTGAGTTTTTATCTTACAATTTGGGCTTTATTCTGTGAGAAAAAAGTCAGAACTTATATACTGTACTTATAACTGTATTTCATCCAATTCCCAGTTTATATCTCACAATTTAGACTTTATTTTTTTGTAATTCCAAGTTCATAACTCACAATTATCTCAGAATTGATATAAACCGATATAAACCTAAATTCTGAGGTTTTTTTCTCATCATTCCAATTTTATAGCTCACAATTCTGAATTGTGTGATATTAAAAGATATATTATTAAATTAAAAAGACAATTACAACTTTTCATCTCGCAATTCTGACTTTTTTTTCTTAGAATTTCTTTCTCTTTTTTCTGAGATATAAGCTAAAAATTACAAATTACAAAATGAGAATTTAGAGATAAAAAGTCTCAATGCCTTTTTTTAGTACTGGGCAACGATTAATCGCGATTAATCACATCCAAAATAAAAGTTTGTGTTTACATAATATATTTGTGTGTACTGTGTATAATTATTTTATATATATATATATATATATATATATATATATATACACATTCATGTATATATTTAAGAAATATTTCATGTATATATATATATATATTATATGTTAACACATTTTTTTATATTCACAAACTTTTATTTTTATGTAAACACAAACTTTTATTTTGGATGCGATTAATCGTGACTAATTGCGATTAATCGTTGCCCAGCTCGACTTTTTTATTTTCAATTCATAGACTGAGACGATATTCAGAGACGATAACAGCATAGTTTTCAAAAGTTTGAGTTTTCAGCCTAGTTTTTCGTAAACGCCCCCTTAAAAAGATCAGATCTTTTATTTCTTTTTTAAATAAAATAAAACATTCATTAGATATTTCCTGAAACAGGCCATTAAAATATCTTCATCCTTTTCTTGGAAATTCAATCCATTTTGTTTCCCCAAAACAAGAGAAGGACACAAAATGAAGCATTTTTTTTTAATAAGCAGCACATACGATATTCAAGCCAAATAGTCCAATTTTTCATTGGAGATACAGCTGGCCCGCAGCGATTGTGCATCGGATCTGAAGCCTGAACCAATGCAGAGGCGACAGCAGTCTATCTCTTCAAAGTAAACACCATGAATATGAGAGGATGATGGATTAAAGGCCATCAACACCCCTGATGAGATTAAACAGGTCTCTCACGTGATGCAGAGCAGCGTTTCGTCTCCCGAGACGTCTCGCTTCCATAGTCTAAAGAGATGAAAGCGCAGATCTAGGGGGAGGAACGGGCACCTCGACGGGACGTCCCGCCCAGCACCAAAGCGCAGGATTACAGGCCTCAGCGTGAAGCTGGCAGGGGACATCCTATGTGTTCACTGGGAAGGCAGACGCCCATCTGGCACGTCATTACTGTATGTCTATACCCAGTTACACCAGCCCTCGGGGTCAGGAAAGCACCGGCCCCATTCCCTCCTGCACCTGCTAAACCTCCATCAGACAGCGCCAATCGCTCACGCTCAAGTCCCACAGCGAAATCTGTTCTTTTCTGACATGCACTTCAGTCCCATTTGTCATGCTCAGTCCCAATACCAAAAATATCACTGTGCTCCTTTGAGAAGCTTGGGCTCGGGGTGTTGGTAGACTAGACACAAAAAAGTGCCATGATGGCTCTTTGTGTCAATGCCGAGCAAACGTGAGATTATTAAATCAAACTGAATCACTGGGAGTTCAGGATCAGAATTTGTGAAGTACAAATTTGCATTTCACAATGTACTTCAGCAACATACAGACCTTTTATATCTGAGTTGTTAATACCACAGAGAACCCCTTTCCTAAAATGCAGAAATGTTGGTAGAAGCTATTTACACTGACTCCGCCCACCAATGTCTGGTTGGACTAGACAAACGTACAATAACACGTAGCAGATCGTTTTAACGCGAGTTCGAATCTGCCCATTTCCGCTTGTTTCTGCCACTGAATAAAAAAAATAAGAACAAAATTTTATCTCGCAATTGTTATTGTCAGAATTGCGAGGTATTAAGTCAGAATTGTGAGAAATAAAATCACAATTGCGAGATATAAAGTCGCAATTATGAGACAAAATCGCAATTGCGAGAAAAAAGGACAGAATCTGACTTTTTTCTCACAATTGCAAGTTTATTTCTCAAAATTCTGACATCTTTTCTCTGAATTGCGAGTTATCAGGCCAATCCTAAGAAGAAAAAAAGACTAACTTTTTTCCCCTCAGAATAGTTTATATCTCACAATTTCGACTTTATTTCATGAATTTCTGACGTTATGCTGACTTTATATTAATCAATGAGTTTATATCACGCAATTGTGACTTTATATCAATCAATTTTGACTTTATATCACACATTCTGACTTTATATCTCGTAATTCTGACTTTATATCTTACAATTCTGACTTTATATCTCACAATTCTGACTTTATATTTCGCATTTCTGACTTTATAACACGCAATTCTGACTTTATATCTCACAATTCTGGCTTTATAACACGCAATTGCGACTTTATATCTCGCAATTCTGACTTTATAACATGCAATTCTGACTTTATATCTCAAAATTTTGACTTTATATCTCGCAATTCTGACTTAATATCTCGAAATTCTGACTTTATATCTCGCAATTCTGACTTTATATCTCGCAATTCTGACTTTATATCTCGCAATTCTGACTTTATAACACAAAATTGCGACTTTATATCACGCAATTCTGACTTTATAACATGCAGTTGTGACTTTATATCACACAATTCTGACTTTATAACATGCAGTTGTGACTTTATATCACACAATTCTGACTTTATATCTTGCAATTCTGACTTTATAACACGTAATTGTGACTTTATACAGTATCACGCAATTCTGACTATATCTTGCAATTCTGACTTTATATCTTGCAATTCTGACTTTATATCACGCAATTCTGACTTTACAGTATATCTTGCAATTCTGACTTTATATCTTGCAATTCTGACTTTATATCACGCAATTGCGACTTTATATCACGCAATACTGACTTTACAGTATATCTCGCAATTGTGAGAAATAAAGTGCGGATTGCGAGATGTAAACTCGCAATTGTGAGAAAAAAAGTCAGAATTACCTTTTTTATTTTTCATTCTGTGGCGGAAACAAGCTTCCATACATATCAGATTGGGAAGGCAATTATTTTAAATAAATATGAAGAAAATATACGAAAAGAACGGTTCTTTAATAATACGTGTTTATCGGGTAGGGTTAGGGGGAGGTGAAGGCAGGGCTTTATGTCCTTATAAGGCAGCATTAATTTAATAAATAATTGTAATTTACACTCAATACGTTATTATTCCACACTGTTTTTACTGAGGTGCAAAAATAACTACTATTTACACGTTGCAAAGAAAAACTATTTTTACACAGTAAATATCTATTTGTTCAATTGTTCCATGACACAGAAAATGAATAAAGATTATTTTCACCCAATAATAATCGCAATGGTTTAAGTCGCTCTTTCTTTTTTTTATATTTTATAGTCATATTTTAACCTGTAATAAGTTTATAGATGGATTTTCAGATTCATGATTGTAAGTTTCTGTAAGTGTCTGGGATGAGTATTCACAACACTATCTCACGACCAATTCGTACGAATTCGACGCATGATTAAAAAGTGTCTAATTCAAACTAATTCGTACGATTTGTCTAAACCCACGTGACGGTTATGTTTAGGGGCGGGGTCAGGGGTAGCTCATTCGTACGAATTCATACAAATTGGCCAATTCGTAAAATATGTACGATTTAGCAAAATCGCATTAATTCGTACGAGTGAGGTCGTATGAATTGTTACGAATTAGCCACTTTTTAATCATTCGTCGAATTCGTACGACTTGGTCGTGAGATCGGGTTGGTATTCAACATGTAGCCATTTTAAAACTAGCAAACAAAAGAATAGTTCAAATCAGTGTGATTTATAAGCTATTTTAATAACAAAATCAACTGCTGGGAAATATAGAAGTGTCTGAAGTTGAAGAAACTAGTATTGCATTCAAACACGGTCATCTGGTGCATCATAAAACTCGTTTATTTTTTATTTGGGTGAAATTACATTTCTTCATTCCCAAACAGAACAAATCCGTTGAGTTTAGCAACAGCTACAGGCTTCGCAATGTCAACTAAATCACATCAATATTCCAACCATTGAGTGATGAATCTTATAAACAAAGCAGAGATGTTGGAAAGCAGCTTGAGGGCTCTTTCTGAGGCCATAAATAAGCCGAGTGTGTTTGCTCTGCTGTCTGGCACAGAGGCCTAGTTAAAGTGTCACATGAACACAGTGAGAGGCCTCGGCGGAGACATACTATTTATGTTTTATGGTTCCACAGGCTCCTCAGCTGAGATATAAACACAAATATAGCCCAAATCAGCACTGTATGCTCTCAGATCCATCACCTTTTCTGTGCTCGGACTCGCATTGTATCTTCATCTATCATTTTTCTACACACATACCTGGAGCTGGAGCCCACTTGCAAGGTCCAGTAACAACTATAGTCAAGCATCCATCAACCCCCATGAGGGACATCTACTGTGTGTCCAAACTCTCGCCCGACTTTTCTTCACTCCATCACTTTTACACACACACACAACCTGCAGATTACCAGCACTCAAAAAAAAAATGCAGCTCTGTCTAGAAACAGATGCTGGGAAATTGTTTGGGTGTTTGTGCCATTCAAGGTTTTTTGGAAGAGAAAGAAAAAACGGAATGAAAAATTGAGGATTTTTTTCAGTTGCCATGAATCCTTAATAATAATGTCCCTGCCAGGAAAAACAAGCATTCACATGCAAATATATGGAATTAAAATTAATCTAGGGAAAGTAAACAAGCTGAAACAGTGAGACGGCATCCAACTGTCGGGTCACGTCCTGATCTCACACCAGCTCTTTTAATGCTTGAAGGTTTGATGGGGACGGGGACATCAACATATATAAATATATTTCAAGTTTTGATCAAAATTGTTGCTATGTAACAGTGTCACTCACTGGATATTGTTAATGACCCTAGCGTCCCTACTAAATTCTGCGACCCAAATATCACTTTGTGGTGCTGCACAAAGTCTTCACAAATATTCAAATCGATGAGTTTATCAATTACAATGTAGTTTTAATGATGAAGGAATGCTTGCTTGAATGTGTTAAAGACTAATCTGAACACCCTAGCCACTGCATAGCAACACCCCATAACACCTTAGCAACACAAAGTTTTCAGAATTTTTTGGGTGACTATAAAAATGTCTTTTAAAAGCTTAAAAACTTTTTATACTTATTTTAACTTGAGCGCCACATTTTTTAGTACTTTCATGGGTGGTTACCATGCCAAGGTGTTGCAATGTGGTTAGCCATTAGTACATTGTTGCTAAGGTGTAATGGGTGGTTGCCAGGGTGTTTTTATGCAGTTGCTAGGCTGTTCCAATTAGTCTTTAGCACATTGTTCTGTTGTTGCAAGGGTTCTATGGGTGTTGCGATGCAGTCGCTCTTATTAATCTTTATTGCAGTGTTGTTAAGGTGTTATGGGTCATCACCAAGGTGTTGCTATGCAGTTGCTAGGGTTTTGAGAGTAGTCTTTAGCACATTGTTTGTTATTGCAAGGGTTTTATGGGTGGTTGCCATGCAAGGGTTTTGCAATGTGGTTTCTAAGGTGTTCTTAATAGAATTTAGTGCATTGTTGCTAAGGTGTTATGGGTGGTCACCAGGGTGTTGCTATGCAGTTGCTAGGGGTTTCGAGTAGCACGTTGTTTTGTTGTTGCAAGGGTTTTATGGGTGGTTGCCATGCCAGCATGTTGCAATGTAGTTTCTAAGGTATTCTTAATACAATTTAGAGCATTGTTGCTAAGGTGTTATGGGTCATCACCAAGGTGTTGCTATGCAGTTGCTAGGGTTTTGAGAGTAGTCTTTAGCACATTGTTTGTTATTGCAAGGGTTTTATGAGCGGTTGCCATGCAAGGGTTTTGCAATGTGGTTTCTAAGGTGTTCTTAATAGAATTTAGTGCATTGTTGCTAAGGTGTTATGGGTGGTCACCAGGGTGTTGCTATGCAGTTGCTAGGGGTTTCGAGTAGCACGTTGTTTTGTTGTTGCAAGGGTTTTATGGGTGGTTGCCATGCTAGGGTGTTGCAATGTGGTTTCTAAGGTGTTCTTTATACAATTTAGAGCATTGTTGCTAAGGTGTTATGGGTGGTCACCAGGGTGTTGCTATGCAGTTGCTAAGGTTTTCGGAGTAGCCTTTAGCACATTGTTTTGTTGTTGCAAGGGTTTTATGGGTGGTTGCCATGCCAGCGTGTTGCAATGTAGTTTCTAAGGTATTCTTAATACAATTTAGAGCATTGTTGCTAAGGTGTTAAGGGTGGTCACCAGAGTGTTGCTATGCAGTTGCTAGGGTTTTTGGAGTAGTCTTTAGCACATTGTTTTGTTATTGCAAGGGTTTTATGGGTGGTTGCCATGCCAGGGTGTTGTAATGAGGTTTCTAAGGTGTTCTTAATAGAATTTAGTGCATTGTTGCTAAGGTGTTATGGGTGGTCACCAGGGTGTTGCTATGCAGTTGCTAGGGGTTTCAAGTAGTTTTTAGCACATTGTTTTGTTGTTGCAAAGGTTTTATGGGTGGTTGCCATGCCAGCATGTTGCAATGTGTTTTCTAAGGTGTTCTTAATAGAATTTACTGCATTGTTGCTAAGGTGTTATGGGTGGTCACCAGTGTGTTGCTATGCAGTTGCTAGCGTTTTCAGAGTAGTCTTTAACACACTGTTTTGTTGTTGCAGGGGTTTTATGGGTGGTTGCCATGCCAGCGTGTTGCAATGTGGTTTCTAAGGTGTTCTTAATACAATTTAGAGCATTGTTGCTAAGGTGTTATGGGTGGTCACCAGGGTGTTGCTATGCCGTTGTCGGGTTTTCAGAGTAGTCTTTAACACATTGTTTAATTGTTGCAAGGGTTTTATAGGTGGTTGCAATGTTTGGGTGTTGCAATGTAGACACACTGAGTAGTCTTTAATACCTTGTTAAGAGGTTGCTAGGGTGTTATGGATAGTCAACAGGGTGTTGCTATGTGGTTGCTAAGGGATTCTGAGTAGTCTTGAGCACATTGTTAATTACAGTAGTGTTATGAATAGTTGCCATAGTGTTGCTGGGCAACTACAATGTTCCGAATAGTCTTTAGAGCAGTTGCTAAGGTGTAAGGGTTGTAGCTAGGATGTTATTATTTCAGTTGTCATTCATAAATTCATTTTTTACCACAGATTAAAATAAATTTACTGTGCTTTCTCAGAAAATCTGAGCAAATCTACATAAAAAGTCTTAAGATAATCACAGCATGTCAATTCTAGAGCTAAGGGGGAAAAATAACGCAGCATTACCCTAATGAGTATGGGAGCATTTATTCCCTTACAAAAAAATTATAATGAGCAAGTTTCACAGACTGTGCCACAAACTCCCTGTCTGTAACTTAATAAACTCAGCAATCAGCTCTAACAATAAGTGAAGATAAGCAACCGTGTTTTCCTATTCACCATGTGCTAGTCCAGATGGCAGCGAGAAGTGAGGCTTCAAAAAGCCTCCAATCAGCCCGTCTAGCAGCTTTAACAAGAACACGCTGAGAAGCCTGCCAAAATAAAGTGTTTATAGGCCATTTTCATACAAGAGGAGCAAAGACTACATCAGAGGCCCATAGAGAATACATCGAGACACTGGCTTCATCTCAGAAACATACAATTTTCACAGAAACAGCCTGACAATCTGATTGTATGAATAATGTCTGAATGAATAATGTCTCAAAAATCATGCTATATAGAGTTTTGCCTAGCAGACCTAGGGACCAGAATCTCATAGAGACTTCGCATTAAACTCCGGTTCTGGCACACACATGCCCGTGAGCGCGCACACACACACAGTGAACAGGTGGCACTGCCAGAGAGGAAGCTGCAGCAGATGGCATCATGCACCTGACTTACACCAACACTACATTCAATTTGATTCATATTAAAGAAAGATCATCTACATGGACAAATCCTCTAGTTTCCCTGAGATGTTTATTTAAATTATTTCTTTTAAATAGTTGTGATATTGTTGTAAAACTAAATGGACCATGGTGCTCCGATTGATCGGGCGCAGATCCTTATCAGCTGATAATAGCTTTATATAGTTTAATCAGTGGTCCCTATAAAGATGAGATGACGCAAAACTCGCGAGACTATTTTTTCTATGCGCAGCTAAAGTTGCTTCACTACTGAATAAAGTGAATAACCCCAGTGGGTCTATTTCATTTTTATTGGATTATTGGATATTGCATTAGCGATCGGTATCGGCCCATACTGCGTCCAGTGATTGGTAATCGTCCCCAAAAACAAAAATATAATGAGACGTTATGAACACTTTTTGTAATGAGAGTGTACTAAAACTAATATAAGAACCAGGTGATTCCACATTAACCCTCAGGTGCTCTTCGGTCATTTCTGACCGAAAAATTTTCTGTTTTGAATTTTTAAAAATCACAGCTTCATCAGAATGTTACGAAACTTGGTGACTTTTATGGCATTATGTATGTGAATACAAAAAAAAATTGAGGTCATGATCCGAGCATGATAAGTGGTCGTAAAAAAAAAATAGTCACACTTGCGGTCTTCGGTCAAAAATGACCCCAATAGGAAATAAATGGGAAATTGACAAAAAAAGATAAAATTCTCTGAATTTTTGTACATGCAATCTACAAATCGGCCACAATTCTAAAAAAAAGTGCACCACAGGAAAGGGGTGACACTCTACAACATCTAGAGCGCAAAACAGACAAACCCACCCACACACACACACACATACAAACACACTTTTATACACATACACACCAATAAATTTTGATTACAAAAAGTATGTTTTGAATTTCATCGGAATGTTACGAAACTTGGTGACTTTTATGGCATTATGTATGTGAACGCACAAAAAATTGAGGTCATGATCTGAGCAACTGTAACCAGATGGTGCTAATTTTCTTCAAAAAAAAAAATGTATATTTTTTTCTGAAGGCCTAGACTCTATATTAAACTAAAATACTGCATTAATAATAATTTTTTGGAAAAAAATATATATATATACAGAAAAATATATATATTTTTCCATGGCAAAAAATAGACCATAAATATTGCATAAATACTAATAAATTCAATCAAATAAGAATAAATATTATAGAACAAAAATAAATTGCACTGGTTTTACTGGGATGGAGGAAATGTAATTTTTAGGTGTCCGGTCACTTTTGACCGGAAAGATAACAAGTGTGACTCCGAAACGGGTTTTAGCTGGATTTTCCAATAGGGTTTACAAAGAGAATATTTAAAAAATATTCAATCTTAGACGTACCTTGATCCAGTATGATGAGCTGAGCACTCGACTGCACATTACCAGCGTCATTCTCAGCTAAACACTGATAGAAACCTTCATCTGACTTGACCAGTCCCAGCACCTGCAAGTTCTGCTCCTTCTATAAAGAAGCAAACAAGAACATTGCTGTCAAGTGTCAACTAGAAGAAATTTCACATATATAGTACACTCAAATGTTCATGACAAAAGGTCAGCATTTCCACACTCAAGTAGAGATAGCTGGCAACTTACAATGATCTTGAAATAGTCGCTGGGAATGACGGCATCTCCGTTCTTCACCCATTTGATGGTGGGAGCCGGTGAGCCGGTGACCTCACACTCGAAGATTACGTCTGTGGCTTCATGAGCATATATGTTAGCAGGTTTCTTCAGGAAGTGAGGGGGAGCTGGGAAGAAAAGCAAAAACAGTTTAGTACAACTTGGGAAAACAACACGACTTGCTTAGTTTTGACTCTTCTCAACCTCGAAATATCCAATCCCTGAACACCAGGATGTGGCTAAATACGTAGCTCCTCGTAGTCAGAGGAGAACGCAAAACCTCCTAAATGAGGTAATTTGGTGTTGGAGAAGATCCACATGACATAGATGTGCAGCAGAATGATTCAGGTCTGTCTGCTAGGATGTAATTGGATTGTTGCTCTGTGTTGTGCCTGATTCGCTACCACACAACCACAAGCCAAGCATTTCACATTACACATCACATCCCACACAAAACATTACGCATAATATGCATGATTCACACCCTTAAATCGCACAAAATGCATGTGCGTGTGTATATATTTTTTCTTTTTTACACAGTCATGTGAAACAACAAATGACATATTACACTGTGTCATTATTTATTTAACAAAACAAAAAAAAAGAGCCAAAATGGAAAAGCCATGGGTGACAAACTAAACAAACCCTATGATTCACTTGCTTGTAGAGACACCTGTCCAGGTCTGGAATATGACTGGGTCATTGCAACACCTTGATTATTTTCTTTTTTCAGCCATTCTGTTGTAGATATGCTAGTTTTGCTCCTGTTGCGTGACCAGATGGGCTCACGTTTAATACTTTGGTATAATAGTTTTCATGGTCGACTCAATGACGACATGAAGGTGCCCTGGTCCTGTGGCTGCAAAACAAGCCACAAATCATCGACCCTCCATCAGCGTGATGGAGAGTTGGTTTCAGGTGTTTGTGCTGATATGCATTATAGTCAAACATCTCTACTTTGGATTTGTCTGTCCAAAGGACATTGCTCCAGGAAGTCTTGAGGTTTGTTCAGATGCAACTTTGCAACATGTTTCTTTTCAGAGAGAAGAAGCTTTCTCCTGGCATCCCTTCCAAACATGCCATACTTGTCTGTTCTTCTTCTAATTGTACTTTTTATGAAATTTAACATGTTAACTGAGGCCTGTAGAGTCTGAATTGTAGTTCTATGTTTTTGCGATTTATCCGAGCATTGCACGGTCTGACCTTGGGGTGAATTTGCTTTCTCCATTGGGTCACTTGATGGAGTTTTAGGACACCATTGGGTCACATGATGGAGTTTTAGCACACCATTGGGTCACCTGATGGAGTTTTAGAACACCATTGAGTCACCTGATGGTGTTTTAGGACACCATAGGGTCACTTGATGCAGTTTTAGGACACCATTGGGTCACTTGATGGAGTTTTAGGACACCATTGGGTCACCTGATGGAGTTTTAGGACACCATTGGTTCACCTGATGGAGTTTTAGGACACCATTGGGTCACATGATGGAGTTTTAGCACACCATTGGGTCACCTGATGGAGTTTTAGAACACCATTGAGTCAACTGATGGTGTTTTAGGACACCATAAGGTCACTTGATGCAGTTTTAGGACACCATTGGGTCACTTGATGGAGTTTTAGGACACCATTGGGTCACCTGATGGAGTTTTAGGACACCATTGGGTCACCTGATGGAGTTTTATGACACCATTGGGTCACCTGATGGAGTTTTAGGACACCATTGGGTCACCTGATGGAGTTTTATGACACCATTGGGTCACCTGATGGAGTTTTAGGACACCATTGGGTCACCTAATGGTGTTTTAGGACACCATAGGGTCACTTGATGCAGTTTTAGGACACCATTGGGTCACCTGATGGAGTTTTGGAACACCATTGGTTCACCTGATGGAGTTTTAGGACAACATTAGGTCACCTGATGGAGTTTTAGGACACCATTGGGTCACCTGATGGAGTTTTAGGACACCATTGGGTCACTTGATGGAGTTTTGGGACACCATTGGGTCACCTGATGGTATTTAGGACACCACTGGGTCACCTGATGGCGTTTTAGGAAACCACTGGGTCACCTGATGAAGTTTAGGACACCATTGGGTCAGTATCAAGTTTTGATTAGCCGCGTTTCCACTGCCGGGTTAGGGCTGGGCCAGAGCTAACAGCGAGCCGGGCCGAGCTAGTGGCCTCGGGCCTCAAGCACCGGGCTTGCGTTTCCACTGCCGGGCCAGTAGCCCCACAGCGCTGCCCCAAACCCCACCCCTAACACGCCTTTCAGGATCAAACCTCATAAAACCCAACCCATTTCAGCGGGTATTATGAATTAATTTATTTTTTAAATTAGGAAGATAGCATGTATATTAACTCAACTGCCGTAGTGGCTGCAATAGTGTCCCGAGACTGCAGTACAGGCGATTCTCCATTTCAAGCAGCGATTTTTTGCGCGATATAACAAGTAGGGCTGCAGGCACGTTTTCAAGTTATTCATTAATCGTTAACCGAGGCCCATCGGTTAATACTCGGTGCATATAGAGTGCGCGCCGCAACCTCGAGATACGGAGTTAATTTTTTAACACCTTTAATAACTGATTGGACCCCATTTGAAACGAAATTAATTTATAGAAATAAAACGCCCCATTTCCATCACCCTTCAAACTGAAATTGCCAATTGAAAATAAGCAAAACGTCCATTTCACAAAAACTCCGTGTCTGCAAATAATAATAATAATAATAACCATCATCATCATTATTGTAACATTTGATTAGGCTGCATATAGAAGACGCCTTTATCCAAAAAAGGAACAGAGCACAAATAAACACAATATTTTTGACAAATATCAGCGCATATCCAGTGTGTGTGGAGCACGCACTGATGGCTGCGAGACGCCCATGTGAACAGTTTCATTGCATTTCTTTCAGTGGAAACAACTTAAAATACTCTTTCATTTCTGGTCATACAGAAAATAATAATACATTATTCGCAAATAAATTTATTTATAACAAGAAAACGTTGTGCTTTAACAATTAATCAAGGCGCGCTTCATGATCTCCGTGAACTGAAGCGCGAGACCTGAAACAGCCACCGCATTCGAATTTGTTCGTTTTAAATTGGACATTTAATGTACAATTTAAAACGAACAAATTCGAATCGAAAGCCAATATCTTCTATGTGTATGTAGCTTAATTTCTCTCTAAATGTGCATCCGGAGATGGAGATATGTTTTTAGCC
Source organism: Pimephales promelas (assembly GCF_988280905.1). Classification (NCBI taxonomy): domain Eukaryota; kingdom Metazoa; phylum Chordata; class Actinopteri; order Cypriniformes; family Leuciscidae; genus Pimephales; species Pimephales promelas. Next base: position 2,931,483 of record NC_142769.1, on the reverse strand, counting down.
GAAAATCATTTAGAAAACAATAGTTTATTAATAAACAATTAATGCCTCGTTATTTTATATTATTTTATTATCAGACACATTTATTATAGCCTATAAATCACCCATAAATCCCCTTTCTGTAGGCTGTGGTTACGGCTCTTCTCATTCAGCACTGCGGGGAAAATATCATTTCCAGGTTCTAATTTGGCCTCAGAAAACCAGTAAAATATATATTTTTTCATATTAATTTGTCAAATATTTTAAATGTTTAAGGGGCAAAAAAATCAAACAAATATCTGAAAATTCGTCGATATGTAGCCTATATATTGTTGCGCAGCATTTGGCATAGGCCTACAGTTCAAATTAAAATGTTATGCAATTTTAAACGGTTAATCGGTTAAACATGGACACCCCTATGTGCATCTTGCTTCAGATCATAACGTTCCATAACACCGATAAACTCCGCCTTTTACCTTGAGCACGCCTCTAGCCCGAGCTGGCCCCCTCTGGCCCAAGAAATCCTGGCCGTTGGCCCCGAGGAAGCCCCGATCAAGCCCCGGAAGTGACAGTGGAAACGCGACTGGCCCTGGCACGCACTAGCACGGCCCGGCCCTGGCCCGGCGGTGGAAACGCGGCTATTGATACTGTGAAGCTGCTTTGATGCAATCTATATTGTGAAAAGCGCTATATAAATATACTTGGCGTGACTTGAATTTGATGTCCACCTCTGGAAAGATTGGCACTCTATCTTGAATGTTTTCCACTTGTGAATAATCTTCCTCACTGTAGAACAATAAGTTCAATTGTTTGTAAATGGCTGTACAACCCTTCTCAGATTGATGGCGGCCACAATTGCTTCTCTAAGATCATTGCTGATGTCTTTCCTCCTTGGCATTGAGTTAACACACACACTTGAATGCTCTAGGCCAGCAAACTGCCCAAACCTCTGCTATAGAGCTGATCACACTTGCTGATTATCAATTTATCAAAGACATTTGATTAGCAGTGCCTTATGGAAGAAGTAGGGGTGTACTTAACTTGTCACCCATGGATTTTCCATTTTGGCCTAGCTTTTGTTAAATAAATAATGACACAGTGTAATAGCTAGGTCATGTGTTATTGTTCATCAGAGGTTGTATTTACCTCATTTTAAGACCTGCCAATGACCATATGAATTTTCATTATGTCCTGACACATAAAACCATATTGCCAATGTCGCCATCCTTTTGTTGTTTTTGTTATCCTTGATCTCATAAATACTGTATATCAGTAAAACAGACCACTTTTTCTTAAATAATACAACAACGAATGTACGTAAGTGAATGGGGGGTCACAATGAGCAAAGGGGAAACATAGCAAATAAAGATTATGCACTCTAAACAACACTGGGTTGTTTCAACCCAAATTTGGGTCAAATATGGACAAACCCAAATGTTGGGTTAAAAATGTCATTTTTAATGTTAACCCAACTTCAACTTTCACTTTCAACTGTATTTTTTTTAATGACATTTTTAACCCAACATTTGGGCTTGTCCATATTTTACCCAAATTTGGGTTGAAACAACCCAGCGTTTTTTAGAGTATGAATTTTCATGAAAATAAATGTTTGTGATTGTCAGTATCCATTCTCGAAATCACCATCCAAAGCTAGAACAGCTTCATAAAGCTAAGCTGAGCTGGTATGCAGATTTTTGGAAGAATAGTAGAATATCTGGATCTAGCATATGTAACATAAGTTGCAGGATCAGGGCCACACTGACTGAGGTAATGTGATGAATGGCTGAGAGTGTGTGCTCCTGCAGTTTGCTGAGGTCTGCACACACAACCTGCTGAAAAACACTTGTCACACACTGCTGGGTTCCTGCTCAAGCCAGCTCCGCACGGGACAGATGGTTCATGTTTCAATCACTCAGTATATCTCAAGCCCAGGAGCACATGCACAAGGAAGCACTGTACAAATGTTCCATATATAAAGAGGTGTGATTGTACAAACATTTGCATTATTACTGGACAACAACAGAACCAGTTTTCATATTAAAGTCAACATGAAACAGAATTCAAAACCTATTTAACTTCCTTAAGCTGATGTACTTCCTAGTGTGAAAAACAATACAGCAAAACATGATATTTGTTATCAAGAACTTGCTGGATTGTGAAACGTAAACCAAAATGGAGTCAGACCTGATCTCTTTTTAGCAGTTGGTTGTGGAGGACTGTTCACGTTGCATTAACGTTCACCGGAATGCATTTTCTGCTTTAACTATTGACAAGATTTTAGAAAGGCTGTATTACCGACAAATTTGTCCTAAAACCATGCTTAAAAAGATTTATTTGGTTAACATTATTTTACACTTTCACGTATCTTAGGTTATGCCCAGGCCCGGCTCTAGGTTATTTGGTGCCCAAGGCGAGAGTGCCCTCAACCGCCCCCCCCCCCCCCCATGTAAAAAAAAAAAAAAAATACAAATATTTTCTTCATGTGTCAAAAAAAAATCCTGCATAAATCTGAAAATTTTTACACAGAAATAAAGGCCTAGTACTAGAGCATAAATGCAATGTATCATTAAAAAAATAAAATTCATATGCAAGCTAATGTAGTTGAGGAATTGTGTGGAATATGGATACAAAAGTACTTTATATCTCCAAAAACACAGCATTAATGAATAGATGAGAAGTAAACAATATATATATATATATATATATATATATATATATATATATATAATATTTGTATGATTCAAAATTTATATTTTTTGTAGAATTACTCAATCAATTGTTGGGGTCGTATAGACCCCGAAGCCCAGAAGTGTAAACAGGAAACGAAGACCATTTGAAGGTGAATATAACGCCGACGAACTAGCGCTGATGAAAGCCGACTGTGTTGTCGCCTCTCGTGCTCTCTCGTCGGGGTAAAAAGCTGCACTTGCACCATGACTTGAACACACCGCGAGAGATCTACAGGCGACTGTGAGCTATAATGTGCATTCTGCACCTGCGTGCAATGAGCCAACTGTCTATTTCTGCAGATATATTAGTCTATATTCGTCATTCAAAAGGAAAACCGACGCTGTCGGCCGGCTGCAGATACATAACGTAAACAAAGCAGCGTGTGCCAACCATTTTGAATATACGCGGGCATCCCCTTGTGCCGACGAGGACTATTTTGAGCCGAAGGCACGGAACCGTGCGTATCACACCGAGGAAACTAAAGCGCTAAAACCAGCTGTCAGATGTTGTCGCGCCACCCCGGTTGCTGAGCAACGCGCGTGAGTTTGACAGCTGCCTGTCTGAGTCACTCGGTCGTTTTTTATGATCGTATAATCTTGTAAAAGAAATGGACAAATACAAGCAGTGTGTGGACAATGCACAGTAAAAGTGTACAGCGTGTGCGCAGCTTTCATAACACAATACATTTAATTAACTTTTTTTTTTAATTCTGCAATTCGCGCCCCGTCTAGTAGATGGCGCCCCAGGCGGCCGCCTGTGTCGCCTGTCGGCAAAGCCGGCCCTGGTTATGCCAATCAATGTCATTTCAGAAAAATAGCAGGATGATTAATGAAGATAGTCTTTTGAAATAATGTGTTCTAGTGATTCATGCACAATAACACTAGGAGGGATGAACCGATATGAACATTTTGGCCGTTACGATAACCGATAAATCTTTAAATTTGATAGCCGATAACCGATATAATGGCCGATAAATGTAAACGAATAAAGATATTCTTTTGAAATAATGTGTGCTAGTGATTCATGCACAATAACACTAGAAGGGAGGAACCGAAATTAAAATTATGGCCAATACGATAACCGATAATTCTTTATATTTGAAAGCCGATAACCGATATAATGCCCGATAAATCTAAAGAGTAAAGATATTCTTTTGAAATAATGTGTACTAATGATTCATGCACAATTACACTAGAAGGGAGGAACCGATATGAAAATTATGGCCAATACAATAACCGATAATTCTTTATATTTGAAAGTCGATAACCGATTTAATGTCCGATAAATCTAAAAGAATAAAGATATTCTTTTGAAATAATGTGTACTAATGATTCATGCACAATTACACTAGAAGAGAGGAACCGATATGAAAATTATGGCCAATACGATAACCGATAAATCTTTATATTTGAAAGCCGATAACCGATATAATGTCCGATAAATCTAAAAGAGTAAAGATATTCTTTTGAAATAATGTGTACTAGTGATTCATGCACAATAACAAAAATTTTGGCCGATACGATAACCGATAAATCTTTATATTTGAAAGCCGAAATCCGATCTAATGCCCGATAAATCTAAAAGAGTAAAGATAATCTTTTAAAATAATGTGTACTAGTGATTCATGCACAATAACACTAGGAGGGATGAACCGATATGAAAATTATGGCCAATACGATAACCGATAATTCTTTATCTTTGAAAGCCGATAACCGATTTAATGCCCGATAAATCTAAATCCAATTTTTTATATAATTTTGAGTGCCTGATTACAAAAACAAGTGATTCCTATCATCAATTCAAAACCATCAGTGTGTATCTGAAGCGTCTCAGCGGAAGGAAATAATAAATTACTTATCGGCTTTAATGTAACAACCTACTTTTCTTATCGGGCCGATAACGATAAAGTTAAAAATAAACTTTTATCGGCCGATACCGATATGGTGGCCGATATATCGTGCATCCCTTCAATGAGCATGTATTAAGAAAGTAAATAATTGTGATTTGAGCTTGACTTTAAGAAATAATTGTGAGGAAAATGTGCTGAGACAACAGAAGAAAAGCTAAAGATAAAGCCAGAGCATTTGTTTCATGGTTGGTCACAGACCGGTTACGTTCCCAATACATTCTACATAGAGATTATAGTGATGATAAAACCATCTCAAATGGCCACACAGCTCTTATCACTGCCTCACTTGCATTCATGAGCATGTCTCAGGTTTCCCGCTGTATTATAGACAATGTCAAAGCTCAACACACACTCCAATTACCCTGTTTCCAATCATCTACCCTGCATTTCAGAGTAGGCTGAGAAATAACAGCAGTCTATGCAAGCCACTGGCTTATGTTCTGTGTTTCACAGTAAAGACAGTCTTCAAAGTTTAATAAGATTCTGGGCATTTCACCTACAGTATAACAAACACATGGAGCAGAGGTTCCCGGATCAATCTGCATGTTGCTGCAAGACATTTGAAACAGCAACACAAGAATATTCATGATTCAATAACCTCTATATCAATAGCATCATGCTGATTACCACAGAAAAATATTTCTGATTTGTTCAAACAAACACACACAGTTACAATAACTTGCAATGGGAGTAAACAAGACCAGCCTTCCAGAGGGATTACAAGCAGAAGTGCGAATCTCATGCTTGTGTTAAAGCATGAATTATTCAGCAAAAACTACTGTTCTAGGCAAACTAACGTCTGGTTGTGTGTTTCCGATGTAATTTGTGAGGTATCATGACACCTTTCTGGTTACCATTATGCAAATCTTACCAAGTTTACTGGCTTGACGTGTCACTGAATTTGAAAGACTGGATACACTCTAAACAGTCCTGCGTTGTTTTACCCCAAATTTGGGTCAAACGGGGACAAACCCAAATGTTGGGTTAAAAAATGTCATTTAAAATTTGAACCCAACTTCAACTTTCACTTTCAACTGTACATTTTTTAATTACATTTTAACCCAACATTTGGGTTTGTTCATATTTGACCCAAATTTGGGTTGAAACAACCCAGCATTTTTTAGAGTGTAGAAACCTATAAATATTACATTGTTTCTTGTGGCTATACATGCATTTTTAATTTTTCTTTTTTAATTTTATGGACAGTCCTTATAATTCTCCATGTGAAAAAAGTACACTTTATCATACTTAAAAAAAATGCATTATGGAAATAATATACTTAAGAAGTGTGAACTGAATGTAATGTTTTCTGATACACTTTAAATGAAATTAAATGAAAATGTAGTAAAATTAATTAAGTAGACTTAAATACATTTTCAGGTGTAATTTAAATTCTGTTGTCTTTAAAATATGGTTAAAATGCATTGTTGAATGTACCGACAAACATTTATGGTAAATTAAAATATAAATTGTAATTACATTTTTGTATTAATGAAGTTGAAATATATATCAAAGAATACTCAAATTATAATCAAGTACTTTAAATGTGCTTTAGTCAACACATCAAAGTAAGTGTACTTCTTTAAAGCACAGCAAAAGATCATTAAATCAATAATTTTATAATAACTGGACTGTTGCACAAAAAAAAAAAAAAAAAATCAGACTTAGATCTTGCGACGAGCTCGGTTTGAGTTTGGCATCGCAACACAAAACCTCTCCCCCCCACAAAGGCCAAAGTAGGGGCCGGCTTCCCTCCCGGTCTCTTTCCTCTTTTCATCTCGTCACAGTGTAGGATCAATTCTCAGCAGACCGACAGATGGCTAAAGCTCATTACACAGCACATATCTGCACGAAATCTACAGTCCAGA